>NW_024424230.1:31391866-31453667 GCF_017311325.1 Ursus maritimus
TTGCTTGGATGTGAATGGGATATTAGGCAAAAAGTAAGGGCAGCTGTATCAAGAAACTTGTCTGTGTTCAGTTATTACTCATTTCAATGCTAACAGTGGGTGCCTATAGATAAGAGGCTAAAGATAAAAGAGTGTGGAGGATTGAAGAAGGGTTATCCGAAGAGTTAACTTCTTCTGGAGGAAATTTCTCTTCTCTCTGCAGAAAAGAGATAAATATTTGGATATGTTATACCTAATAACCGACTAGCTTACATATTTTTTTAAAATTTACTTATTTATTTTAAAAGGGGAGGGGGAGAGAGAGAGAGAGAGAGAGAGCAAGCATGGGGAGGGGCAGAGGGAGAGAATCTCAAGGAGACTCCCCACTGAGTGTGAAGCCCAACATGGGGCTTGATCCCAAGACCCATGAAATCATGACCTGAGAAGAAACCAAGAGTCGGATGCTTAGGTGACTGAGCCACCCAGGTGCCCCCGACTAGCTTAAATATTAAAGCAGTATACTTACATGCTTGGTTTGGTTAGAAAGTGACCATTTCTTTGAAATGCTTCAATAACTCATTTCCATAGGACACACAACTGGAGGAACCACTGAATATCATGAAGAAAGCGTAAAGGCCAGTGGGTAGTTAAATACACACACATGCACACACACGCAGCAGATAAAATACTACTTGTATAAACAAATACACAGTAGACCCGTAATTCTATACATTTTTGAGCAGAGATGTAAGTGATGAGCATATGAACAGGTTAAGCGAATTTCCAGACACAGTACACAGCTGACCCTAATTTCAAGACAACCACTCTAATCAGTGCAAAAAATCCATTAACCTGGGTGTCTATCAACTTATACACATAGACAAAACATTCTGACAAACTGGGATTTTTGTTTGCAGTTGATAGGGTTGTTGTCCTGTAGACTCAAATGAAAAGATTCATTTTATAAAACCGTGACTTCTTCCCAACCCCCATCACATACATCCACACATTTTAATTTTTTTTTATGTTGAAACTTTTGTAAAGGACCAATTTATCAACTTCTCAAGTAAGGATAGTGGAAGCCATAGGGAAAGAGAATGTCTTTTGTTTCTTGGCATAAGTACCCGTTTGAATTCACAACAGTATGTGAGCACGCTTATAGCATTTTCAATATAACATTAGAGTGTGAAAAAGAAAAGGCAGCGATCACCCTGAGAGAAATGCTATTGAGAATAACTGGAAAAAAGTCATCTTCTTCATGGTAAGATTCACAAAGTAATTCCATGGCAGAAAAGTCAAGGTAAATATTTACTCCAACTTTCTTAGAACCTGCAGGAAGCTAAAACCTTCAGTGTTTCTATTTTAATATTTATCTCATGCTTTCGTAAATTAGTTTCATGACCATCATTTCCCAAAGGGTCACTATTTGAGGAAATTGCTGCATGGGGACCATTCTCTGATGATGATATGGAATCAAACTTTTTTTTTTTTTCAATAAGGAAAAAAAAATCCCCATCAGCCCTTTGGCATAGAAAAATATCCAGCTTTTCTCTATACATCCTGGTTCCCTCACCCAGTGGTTGGCTCACCCATATCACATGGGAAAAATACATACTGTTTAGCTATTTAGTTTGTGAAAGAATTAGAAGGTAATCCCTGAGAGGAAAATTTCAGAATTCAGGACGGTGGCTAAACCACCAAAGGAGTAAACTTGAATATTGCAAAGTGTTGTGATTTTTTTTCAGGATCAAATGGCACAAAATTCCTGTGTGTATTTGATTTCTCCTTCATGCAAAGATAAAAGAAACTCTGTGATTTAAAAAACAAAAACAAACAAACAAAAAACCCTTTGTATCTCATCTGCCATCATGTTCAGCTCCATGAACTATATCTGAATCTATTATAATAGAATCTGAACATAAGTAGTCATTGTTTATTCTCAGTTTATTCAAGGGTCCAAAATTGTCAATCATTTATCAATCTAGAATTCAAACAATGAGTTTATTTTGTATTAAATCAAGTATCTCTGGTGTGTATGTGGGGGTGTGTGAGCATATGAAGAATATACTTTTCACCTTAAGTAAAATTCTTAAATCGATGCAGTTAGATATTAGCCATATTTTTGGAAACAAATAAATAGAGCAGGAAAACTGAGTAAAGATGTCATAGCCTCTTCTATGCTAGGAATCACAGGAGATAGTGGAGAAAAGGATTCACAGAGACAGGTATAAGGCAGTTACCAAAAGATTTAAGAATAAATTTTGATACATTGTTTATCTGGATTATAGTTCGTTACATCATGGATTTGAGGAGAAAGTTTAGGATTACAGGTTAGATAAGATTGGGATTTGAATAGTGCCTTCACCTCTTAATTTTGTAATCTTGAGCAAGTTACTTTATCTCAAAGAACCATAGTTTCCTTATCAATAAAATTGAAGTGATAATATCTACCTTATTGAGTTGCCAAAAAGGTCAAATAAAAGAAAGCCTGTGAAAATCCTTTTTAAATTATAAGAAGTTATACAAATATTAGGAATATTATGCATTGAAAAATCTCCAAATAGATAAAATCTTAAAGATTCTTCCCACATTTTATTTATCAAAGAGATATATGAATGGCTCAATTGCCCAATCACCTTATTGGCAGAAAGTCTAGTGTCTCCCTGTTGACTATCAGCAACACCCAAGGGGGACACACAGTCCTAAGAGGAGGCTGTGTATGGTGTTCACTTTATAATTGGGAGAAGGCTAGAATCTGATCAGTCCACTACTGCCAGAATTTATTGCTGTGATATGGTATTGCTGTTAAAAAGCGGGAGCATGCTGTCTTCCAGCTTATGCTGGGCCACTACAGATATTCCGGTCAAGTTGCCGTGGCTTTGCAGAGAAGATGATCCTATTCATGTTCAGCCAAGTGCTCTGCATTGACTTAAGCTCTTAGAAAGTTCTAATATTTTCTTTTTTTTAAAAAAAAATTAAGTTCAATTAGCCAACATATAGTGCATCACAATATTAGTTTTGATGTAGCATTCAATGTAATATTTTCTTTACATTGTTTACATTTCCATTTCTGTATCTTTTAGGACACAGGCAGGCCCTAGGGACTCCATTCACTTCAGGTCCAGTATGAACATCAGAAACCCATTAATAGTCATCCTTTTTCCTGCCTATCAATTCATGTTCTCAAGAAGAGCAAGATTTTCTTATAAATTCCTTGTTCTATGTATGTACTCCTTTGTCCTTCTATAGGAAGCTAACCTAAATGAATTTGAACTTGCAGTAATTTACTTTTCTAAGAATGTCTTCTAAAATCATTCCAATAAATTCCATACCTACCTTTCAGGGAGAGCCACTTTTAGCCATGTCCAGATTTTCTGCCACCTCCTTCATTTGAGGAAAAAAAGACAAAATGAAACTCTTACATTTAATTTTACCCCTCCAGTAGGCTATCTAGTCAACAGAGTTTGCTATAGATCAGTAATTTTGAGGACCCCATGTATTAATTGGTCAATGCAAGATTCTATAACAAACAAACCCTAGAATTTCGGCAGCTTAACACAATAGACACTTATTTCTTTCTCACATAACTGTCCAAGGTGGCTCCAGCATCCAATGGGCCTTTGTTTTCTGCCAATGAATTAGGGCAGAGAAAACATATTGGCTATTTAACTTGCTTCAGAATTTATATCATCTATAGGTGTACATATTTTATTGATAAAAACTAATCAACCCCTCCTCAATCCATGAGGTAGGAGTGAGGGGACCAGGAAATGTAGTCCTTGGCTAGATAATTGGTAACTAGCAATAACACAATAACATAAAAGGGAAAAATGAGACTTTGGTAGACAGCAAAGTATCTCTGCCACATGATTTTTATGCTACTACCCTCTGAGCTCTTTAAATTCTGTTCCAACGTAGGGGTGCCTGGGTAGCAGTCAGTTAAGCATCCAACTCTTGATTTCAGCTCAGGTCATAATCTCAGGGTCATGAAATTGAGCGCTGTGTTAGGCTCTGCACTGAGCATATAGAGCCTGCTTAAGATTCTCTCTGTCCATCACTCTCTGCCCCCCCCTAAAAAATAGCAAATTAGGTTCCAGTGTAAAGCCAGCACTCACCCTCATAACTCATCTGTTCTCCTGTGTTGATGTTCCAGGAGTCAAACCCCCGATTCCAAATTTGGCTGATAGAAGTTAACTCTGAATAATGTGGCTTGAAGGGGACCCAATCTCATGTAAGATTTGAAGGGAACTTGGCATTTGAATTTTGAATTTTAGGCTGTTTAACCCATGAAGGAAGGTATAACTAAAAGGCTGAAAGTTAGAGAGAAATTGAGCAACACTGATGGCCACCAACAATTCACATGTTCCAATTATGTGAGAAACAGTGAAAGGTATCACAACTATTTTCAGTGAAATTTATTTAAACTACATGTATTTATTGAGATAACTAATTAGAGCTTGACAGTTTGTAGACTTTTAGGTAATCATATTCACTATAAAGTTGTGCACCTAAATTTCAAAATCCATTATGAGTTTTTCCCCTCAGTTTGTAATAGAAAGACAAGCCGTGTATAGACTCTAACAGAATTAAATGGAAGAGTGCAGATAGTAAACAAAGGGCGTTTTTGTCTTCCGATGCTTACAGTGCAATTCTCATTTTGTTAAATAGCTGAGCTATAACTCTTCTAAAGTCACCTGATACAATTTGACCTTTTTCTTTGTATGCATTCCTCAATCTTTCCAGGTTTCTGGTCACCGTGATACCTATTTCCTCCGCTGTGCCTTCTCTTCTCCTGCCTCTTGGCATAACTGACTCTTCTCATCCTTCAAGAGTCTCAACTTTGCTTTCCCTGATCCCACAATCTAAAGTCACATTCCCCCAACACCACCATTTCTCTAGAACTTTCCATCAGTGGCATTCTATTTGTTTCCTCTTTGCATTTATAAAAACATCTGAAATTATTGTGTAATCATAAATCCCTGGTTATATATTCACATTTTCAGTTGTTCTACAAATGTAGCTTTCTGCTTTCTTTTTCTAAAACCAAACTGAATTCGTGTTAAGGAAGTTCTAGGTCACATTTCACTAGGTGACAGAAACTTTATCTCAGTACATTACGGACATCCCTACCTTCCCCTCCAACACCAGTTTCTGAATTTTAGAGGTTCACCTAATGCCTCTGAATAGGTGGTAAGGTATCGTGTGGTGTGGTGGGCGGGGGTGGAGAAGGAATCTGGTGATTTGTTCTTTTCTGTGAACCTAAGTGAACTTTGAGCTTCAGGATCCTATCCATGGCCTTGTATCCAGTTTTGCATTCTTTCTATTAAAAAGAACCCCTCGCCCCCAGTTGTGTAAGCTTTAGGTCCCACAGAATCTAAATCTGTGCCTGATAATACCTTTAGAAAGGCCATAGAACTAAATGCTGTATTTTCACTAGTTCATCCATCCGTGCAAGTATCATTTTCACTTGGGGAGCTTCAAATTAAGAGGAATAGGGACAAATTGCTTGCTCTGATATCTCTGTCATTGGAGGGATCTTTGACACTTCTACCACATTTGTGCCAAAAAAAAGAGGTCTGGGGGCGCCTAGGTAGCGCAATCGTTAAGCGTCTGCCTTCGGCTCAGGGCGTGATCCCAGCATTCTGGGATCGAGCCCCACATCAGGCTCCTCTGCTAAGAACCTGTTTCTTCCTCTCCCACTCCCCCTGCTTGTGTTCCCTGTCTTGCTGACTGTCTCTGTCAAATAAATAAATAAAATCTTAAAAAAAAAAAAAAGTCTGTGTGGCCACAATGGCTGTATTTAAAAGGCTGATTAATTCTCATGCAAGAGTAAAATACAGTATATTTTGGTAACTCCAAAAGAAGAAATTAGAGAAAGGAACAAGAAATAAAGCAGGTTTATTGGGGACCAAATATATGCCAAGCACTTTACATTTTCTCATTATTTCTTATGGACAGAGAAATGCATAATACATATTATTCACATCTCTTTCCAGAATAGAAAACTTCAGGAAGGATTGAATTTCCTTCCCAAAGTCACTTATCTAGTAAGTGGCCAAATAGATGCATTCACTTCTGTATGGCTCCCAGTTCTTTACAGATACAATAATCACCCTGTGGAATATGTCTCTGGTAGTATGATGTGCTTAAGACCAGCACTGCTATGTAGTATGAACATTACATTTATGTTTTTAATAATAAAATAATGATATTCCTTAAATGTATGTGAATTGTGTATTTTACACTTATTTTTGAGATATCCTATATGTTTTGACCACAGCAACCAAACAAATAGACAAATGAAATGGAAACACAAATAAGTGTATGCACATAAGTTACCTTTTGTATGAGAGACCTGGAGGAGAAACTGTGTACACTACGGTGACACCTGCGGCCATAAGAGAAGCATTCCAAAGGAAGATAGACAAACTCAGACTGGATTGTAGAATGTGGAGAGGGACGGCAGGGGTGGGAATCTTACGGTTAGAGAAGAAAAAGCTGCTTTGGAAAGAGGGATAGAGGGAGCAATATAAAAAACAAACTCACAATGGAAGGAATCAAAATAAAATAAAACAAAGCTCTTCCATTATTTTCAGTCCCGTAAGGAGCATGCAAAACAACAACTTGCTGTCAGAATGAAACTCTGAGTGTTCCCATCAGAACTAAGTTACATTAAACAGGAGCAGCTCTTGTGGTATTATCTGCTGTCATTTCTTGGTAAATCCGTGTCATTAGCATTGATTTCTCAAGGAGAGATTAAAAGAGGTTTAGTTAGGAGAGTAAGGCAGGAGTGGATATTATCCAAGCCAAAGCAGCTCTGGGTCTCAAAGATGACATTTTCCTCTCTGCTTCATTAACTTGCAGAGCTTGTTGAGCTTTGGCTGTTTCTAATTAATTCTTTTACTGGCTTTTTTGAATGTGTATCATCGCTGGCAAACCATATAAAATGAAGAAATCTCTCTAAGGTTTTACCCTTTTAATTATTATTTTTATTGCTTAAATGAAGCTCCAGAATTGCAAATGTTGACATTTTGGTTTATTCTAGTCATTAGAGTTTTCAAAAGGGGGAAAAAAGAAAAAAAGAAAGAAAGAGGAGGAGGAAAAGTGTAAGGAGGAAAGGTGGTATTGACTGGAGGAAACAAGGGGAGGTTGGTTCTTAACTGTGGAGATGAACACTGAGAAGGGAAAAACAAACAGGTTTGTCAGAAGTGACCTCCATGATGGTTTTGCCCTTTTACAAAAGAGCAGGAGATGAAATATCATTAGAGGTAATTCCTTGTGGTCTCTTACACCAGCCACTACTCAGGTTACACAGGGCTCCTTGTTGCCCCTGCCATTGCTTTTATTCATGCAAGTAGTTCCTAGCAAATGTGGTACACTGTTTTTTGTGTGTATCTATTTGTCTCCTTATGGATATAAGAAATAAGAATAACTTTGGGAAAAATAAATTTCAATCAAAACAAATTATTAACAAGGAAATTTGTTTAGGTGATTCCGAGAGCAGTCTCTTAGAAAAGCCAGCTCTGGCAGGCCTCATAAGTCAGTTTCAACCAATATTAATTGACTATCTATGTAAAAAATATTATGTTGGCCATGAGTATTTATGTCGGGGGATGTTTATAGGTGGAGTGTTATAAAAAAATTTGGAGAAATCTACCTTTTAGTATTTTATATCGAGTTATAAGATAAGACATATTCAGATAAAAACATAACACATGCTATTACCAGTAGTTTCCTTCCCATACATTGAAAGGAAGTTTGATTTACAAGTCCATTTTTGAAGTGGGAGGCATTTTTCCTGTAGAATTGTGTTTTAGACATGGTGTTTTAGCTCCCAAGCCACTCACAAAAGCCTATTTAAGTCATAATGTAGCTGAACTACAGTAATGTCCTAATAACACTGTGGAAACTAAATACAAAGTGTAGCAATGTTTCTGTGGGATAATGCATTCAGAATTTAAATTTGCATCTCTAAGAATGGGCCTCTGCCTGCTGTGGTGAGTAGGAAGTTATCTTAACTCCAAGTCCTTCTGGCCCCTTTCATTTCTACTCAGAGCTTCAGCAGGGCAGGGCCTGGAGATGTGTAGAAGTAGGTACTGAGGCACAGTAGGGAAGTATCAGAGCATGATGATGATGAGTTTTGAGAAACTGAGAACTTCTGGTCTGTATTAATCCCTGGGGACATGGTTTGGCCTGGCCAGTCGCTGGTTACAAAGTTGTTTTTCATTTAGGTACCCTAAGAAGAGGATGGGATTCTCTTCTCTCCCTCCCCCAGGACTTGGCCTCACAACTTTTCTCTCCTTTTAGCATATCCCTGAAAAGATTGCAGACTTCTTTTAAGAATTTTTAAGATTTGTTTGCTTTTTTTTAAACTGCTTATTTGAAGGCAAGGAAGATATAGAAAAAAAGGCTCTTTCCTTTTCTACTTCCATACCCATCTCCTCTTCCCTCAGTGTATTTTCTCATGTTGTAGCTTAAACCCTAGACAAAATGCCAAAATATATGCAGAATAATTTATGTTTCAAAGAACAAACAGAACCAGTCATGCCATTCCTATCCAGGAAATGAGAGAATTGAGAGGATAACACACTAATATTAAAAATAATAATAATAAATAATAATAATAATAGCTCATATTTATTGATTACATACTATGTGCCACGTGGTATCTTAAATAATTTGCATATATTAACTCATTTAATATTCAAAATAATTCTAAACGGTAAGTACAATTCTTAACCCTTGTGTACAGATGAGAAAACTAAGGCACTGTCCAAGCACAGAGCTTCACAGGTGATGAGGTGATGACAGTTACTTCAAAAGGAATGAGGCCCCAGAATGCTGCTGAGAAGACCATTGTTGAGACCAGGGTACCCCGAAGCCATGGGACTAAGAAAGGCCTGGTTCAGGGGATGTTGTTTCCCTCCAGCCTCCCTTTGGTCCTAATAGCCACCACAGTTAGTTTAGTCCCTACAAGCCTGAACTGACTCTAGAATCTAGCAAGGTGTAAGACAGAGGATACATTTTGAAATACCACCTCAGGTATATAAGAAAATATCTTTTTTCTTATTTTTCTTTAACTCAACTTCATTTCTAAATACGATTCCCCATTCCAGCAGGTTTGGGAAAATTTAGTTTAGGTATTCTTGAAATGTCCCTCGTGTAGTATAGGAGTCTAAGGTCTGATGTGTAGGTTGAAGGTTTGAAGAGATGCTGACATCCCATCATTTATCTATATAGATTACCTCAGAGACATCCACTATTCTTGGGTATATAATCTCTTCAGGTTCTATGTTGCCTCAATCCATGTTTGGGACTTAGGAATTTTGAATACGTCTGAGAACACTGTGCCTGTAGCCCACACATTCTCTTGCCTTTTTAATTGGAGAGTCTTTCCATGAACCAGCAATGCTGCCTGGATTCAAGGACCATAACCTCATTGCTCTGGGACCTCCAGAACTTTCTTTCCCCACTTCCAAATCAGCTTGGAAAAACTTTCTATTCTGGGGAAGGATTCGCTTTTCACATTCATTCTTAGTGCTTCTTTCAGACATACCCTTACATCACTTGATCTTTGGAAACAGTCTACCTTCTCTGAAGGATTTAACCTTTCTTTTTTTCTTTTTTAAAGATTTTATTTACTCATTTGACAGAGAGAGAGCACAAATATGCAGAGCGGCAGGCAGAGGGAGAGGGAGAAGCAGGCTCTCCGCTGAGCAGGGAGCCCAATGCGGGACTCGATCCTAGGACCCTGAGATCATGACTGGAGCTGAAGGCAGACGCTTAACCGGCTGAGCCACCCAGGTGCCCCAGGATTTAACCTTTCAAGAAAACAAAAACAAAAACAAAAAAACCCAAAAACAACAACAACAAAAAAAATAGAAACAGCTGTAAGCTATCTTAAGCCATTCACTCTGAGCATGATAACAATAGAATCAGAGAAGTAGTTTAATGAAGGGAGGGGGGAAAGTAAGGAATGTGGAAGACAAATAAAAGATAATGTTTTCTTAATATTTCAAAATGTTTTCAATCATAGCAAGAATAAGGAGGGATTCCCAGGCAGAGGTAAAAAGGGAAAAGAAAGATGCAAGCCAATCTCTCTTTGTGTGGCAGCAGCCAGTGGGTAATGGGGATTTTTGCAGTCATAATTTCTATTAGGGAGGCATAGGCCATCCCTAGCCATTAGATAAAGGATGACTGGAATGGAAAAATTGGATGATGGAATTATTGAGGAAGGACATGGGGCTTTTGCTGAGTTTCATAAGAAGAGTAGGATTCAGGAAGGCAGGAACATGAATGAAGCCACATTAGGTAGAAAACTACCTAGTTAAATAAAAACACTTGCAGCTACAAGCATGTAGTTTGGGTAGGGTCAAGAACAGCCCATCATGAAGGAAAGCAGAGTCAGACTAGCATTCAGCAAGCATGAAGCTCAGACTCACGTACCTGTCCTTGCTATGCCACAAACTGGCCATGAGACCTTTTGCATGGAGGTCAGGTTTCTCCTGGAGAGCAAGGAAGTTGTATTCTTCTATCCATTTGCTTCCTTCTACTTCTGCAGTTCTGATGTGCCACTGAAAAATTTGACCCACTACCCAGATATTGGGCATGGAAGTTGTCAGTCAGTCTGTTTAACTGGGAATTGTGACATGAGCATATTGTGTGCTCCCTTCCCTCAAGGAATTTATAACTTCAAGGTAAAAATTACTACTAAATGTAAACACTCAACAAAGCAAAATATTGTTTTCTTTGCTTTCCTGGCCTAATTTCAAATGTCACCCTTCCCTTCTTTTATTCCTTGCATAAGCCATAAAACTTAGTTTTTAGACTGCACCTCTCTCATTGTGCCTCTTTCCAATCTCTGTGAAATTAGTCCCAGTGAGACCATGGCCATGAGTACAAGTGTGCAGATGACCCAGTGAAGAGCTGGTATAGCTCATGTGGCTGTACTAATGAACCAATTCTATAAGCACAGAGGTACCGGCATAGAATGTTGTGTTTCCACACAGCGAAAATTAATTTTCCAGGGTTACAGAATGGCCCAATTCTAAAATGTTTACTTTCACTTTCTTCAGATGCTGGGGTCCATTGTTTAGCTCCCTCTTAATAAAACTCAAGAGTTCTAGGCTTCAAACCGTGTCTGCCTTTTCTTTGAAATTTCATAGAGTTTCCTTCAAGAATGTATATCTTTAAAAAGAGACCTTTCCTGTAAATTGTTTTTCAAAAAAAATTAAAAAAGTGACCGTGTGGAGTTCAGCAAGACGGGAGGATTTTTTAGCATCCGTCAAAATGATTCCTTTCCAAAATATCTTAAGATTCAGTTTAATTATTTTCCCTTAGTGTATTTTTATTTATTTATTTTTACCTTCATTGGGGAACAGAGGAGAATTAGAAAGGAGGATGAGTCTGTTTGCACTTGGATTTGTCCTTACATAACCATCAGGTGTTCTGGCAAATGATGATACCGAGTTTGAAGGAATGCTGGAAAGCAGTCATCCGGAAGAAAATAAATTGAAGATTAAAAAATGTCTGGTTTTTTGCCATAGTGGTTTTTGAGTCAAATGCCTTTGACTTTCATGAAGATCATAATGAATAAATACAGAAATGATTCAGTGTTTATGAGTGTTTTGAGTTTTGGAGGAAGGAGGCAGAGAGGTGACAGAGCGGGTGGCATTTACTGGTGAATAAAACTTCTTCCAGGCAGGTGGCTAAATCTTGACAAACTGCCAAAGCACTTAACAGCAGCCACTGTTGCTCAAGGCGCTCTTCCATGCTTTTAATTTTTTCCAGACTGAAATACCTTGAGCAAAAGAAGCTGCCAACAACTGCCATCGAGGGAGGGTTGTATAAATGACAGAAAAAGAGGTTGAGTAAGTGTCTGAGCCAGGTGAGGCAATAGGTGGGCCTTCTGGTGATGGAGAAACGGCAAGAACAAGGTGAACGGGGGTAGCTGCAGGAATGTGAGTGTCTCAGGAAACCATGGAATCTGCTCTTTAATCTTCATAGAGGACATAGCAAAATCCTAGTAGTCTTGGGAATAGGGATCATGCCTGTTAGCCCACTGGTGTGATGCCAGTGTCAAACATGGTGTTATAAATGTTGAATATTAATTGAAAAGATGGACTAGAATCCATTAGAGACTGGAAGGGCACAAGTCAGCTGAATTATATTGGGTAATAAGCTGTGAGTAGTTCCAGTTTGTCTTGAAAACTGGAGCACAGGCCTGGTTCTGGTTCTACCTTGACTGTATCTGACCATGTGACTTTGCACATCCTTTGCATTCTCCAGACCTTAATATCTTCATCTGTTAAAAAACAACAACAAGGGGCGCCTGGGTGGCACAGCGGTTAAGCGTCTGCCTTCGGCTCAGGGCGTGATCCCGGCGCTACGGGATCGAGCCCCACATCAGGCTCCTCCGCTATGAGCCTGCTTCTTCCTCTCCCACTCCCCCTGCTTGTGTTCCCTCTCTCGCTGGCTGTCTCTATCTCTGTCAAATAAATAAATAAAATCTTTAAACAACAACAACAACAACAAAATAACAACAAAGAATGATTGAATCATGTTTAATGATTAATCATAACTTGTAGGTCTGATACTGTATTACTATTTTTTTCTAAGAGAGACTTTCAAATGGCAAATGCTCAGGGAGGGAAGGCAGAAGGAGTGTGTTAAAATGTGATTAAAAATAATACATAAATGCAATAATTGAAATTGGAAATTCGAGCGTCAGTGAGGTTGCTTGTCCACAGGGGAAGTGAGCTATTATAAAACATATCCCTGATTATTCATTAACATTAACATGATTGAGAATTTATTTTTAAACTCAAGCAGTATATGATTTTGCCTGTAAATGTGCCTTGACGAAATGAGAGCCTCAAGGAGGAACAGGTTTGAGAAAGCATGATAGCTTTGGGTGAGTTTAGTTGGTCTTACAGCTTTATGTGTTGTTTGTTTAGTATCTGTAAGATCACTTGTCAGAAATAGAATTCCCCTAAGTCTCTCTCCTCCTTCCCACTTTATCTGCCCACTCAGGAGGCTTATGCGCATCAGGCACATATCCTCATAGACTAAGTAAAATTTGAGTACATAACTTGGAACAGAGATTTAGTCAAAATGAAATAGTCAGTTTCTTATTTTGTGGCACTGATTGTGGAGGGAAGATGAAACTTAAGTCCACCACAGTGATGTGGCTTTAGATTTTCTAGGAAAGGGTCCACTTAGAATATTTTTTGTTTACCTTCTCAAAGGGACTACTTTACCGTGGGGCAAATATTTTCTTCCCAATGTCGCATTCCAATAGCTCATATTCATACTGGAGTGTAAGTAAAGGATAGCCAAGTATTATCTGAGGTCAATTTGAAGAGAGGTGGTAAAGCAGTCGGTGCTGCCATAAATGTATATATGTTTGAAGCAGACGCATCATCACTGTAATTTTGTCACAAGTTTGTTCTAAACTATAAAAGCTCAAGTAGGAATTATACAGATAATGTACTTTTTTATTTTATTTCATTTCATTTCATTTCATTTTAGTTTTGTTTACTTTACTTTTTTATGTTATTTAGAAGTATTTACATAGAACCCTAACAGGAAATACAGACTGACAGTATGATAGACTAGAAAAAGCACTGTTCCTGGAATTACAAGATTTAAATCCTAAACTTCTGGCCTTGAGCAACTCAATATCTCTGAGCTTCTGTTTTGCTTTTGTTTTTTATTTTGGGTTTTTTTGTTTATTTCAATGTATAAAGCAAGGGGAGCTATGACAATGCTCTCTGTGGACCCTTTTAATACTAAATTTTTCAACTGCCTATAATTAAGAATTAAATTGTATGGTACAACATTTTAGATTCAAAAGAGGCATCATCCCATATATACAGGATGCATACGCATAGGCACAATGGAACATCTAATTTGAGAATGTAGAAGATGGGGTTGCATAGGAAGGGTTGGTTCAATCTTTGGAGAGCCCTGAATCTTGGGGTAGGAATTCTGAGTTGGTGTATTTAATTTCATCCTCAACCAGTTAGCCTACAGTGGACTTGCTGGTGAAGTAAAATCTGAAAGAATAGAGAAAGTATAAATTATTTTACCAGTCTTTCATACCACTCCCTAAGGTAGCACTCTATTATAATTTCTGTCTTACAGATTAAAAATTGTGAGGATCTTTTCCCAATATCTCAAAGAAGTTAAGCGGTATAGTCAGAACTTTAAACCAAATCTCACAATCAGACCTTTGAAGCTAAAATAGCCTTATAAGTCATTTAGTTTAAGAGTCCAAGTACAGTGCTACTTTGACAAAATATGGTTCATAAATCTTTTGCTTAAAATAAAAATAAAAGCAGACTTAGCAGAGCTATTTTGCAACTATATAACTAAAATTTTCCTTTTCAAAATACCTATTTTTGTTTGCCTAACATAACCTAAATAGGGCATTCTCTAGACAAGTAATAATACTTTTAAAATTTGTCATTTTTGACCTCCCTCCTGTGCTTCTTCAACCATTGTCTCTCTTCCTGACCTGTCCTCTTTTTAATTGATGAATTGTTTGTCTGGTGCTATTGCCGCGACACCGCCTGCGGAGCCGCAGCGTTGATTCGGTAGAAGGACAAGGCACAGACAGGTTAGCTTTCGAAAGAGAGCATGGGTGCAGGGGACAATGGCCAGGCGCGCCACCACCAAGAGTGAGATCGCCCCGAACAGCTGCAACCTCACGTATTTATTGGCAATAAACAATCAAAGACAATCAAGGGGATGATCCGTATTACATCCTAGTGAATAATAGTACATCACAGGGAAGGTCACGGGATTAGATTATATAACGTTCAGCAAGTGAGGCCTATTCTTAAACATGTTACTATGGACTCCACGGGCTGTTGTCAAGAGCAATCAAGTTTCGGTTGGGGCAGTGTTATGCCCTGTAGCAGACCAGGCGTTCCTGGCCGCTTGTTATCTGAGGACGGTGGTCCACCCTGAGCGAGCCGGGTGTTCCCTGCTGCTGGGTAAACTGGGTGTTCCCGGCCCTGTGTTCTGATGTTTATGTTAAAGCCCGCAAGGTCACAAACATGTTTTCCTATTATATCTTTAGCATAAGCTCTCGGCCAGGGGCTGCTGCATGCTATGCTCCCATATTTGTTCATATGGTGGAGCCGAAGTAAGACAATATGAATAAATACGCCTAAGAATGTTCATCTCAATACAGTCTCTTTGACCTTATAACATTCTTATATTCATTTAAACAGGTGTTTATTATATTATTTCTAAGCTATTTCAGTGTTCTATTAAAGAGAATATACAATAGTGCTTACCTTCACAAAATTTACAGTTCAGTTTGGGAACTGCTTTTGGTAAGAAAGGATAAATAACAATATACAAAAAAAATTGTAGCAGAATAAATGTCACGTTCCCTGGAATCTGGATAGCCTCTGACTGTTTGACCAAAAGAATGTAGTGGAAGTGACACTGCCGGTTTTGGGGCATGGGTTTTAAGAGACTGGAAGCTTATATTTCTTATCTCTTTAAATACTTGAATTTGAAACCTAACCAACATTCTATGAGGAAGCCTAATTAGTCTCACTGATAGGCTCATGTAGAAAGGAACTAAGACTCCCAACTGAAAGGTTCAACTGATCACCAGTTTGCCAACCATGTGAGTAAACCATCTTGGAAATGGATTTTCCAGCCCCAGTCAAGGTGCTTGAACTGACACTGGCAAGGCACAGACAAGCCGCTGTAGCAAGCTCTGCCCAAATTACAGATCTATGAGCAAAATATTATTGTTTAAAATATTAATGCATTAAGTTTGGAGCTGGTTTGTTAGGTGATAATAGGTACATTCAACAGCAGGTTTTGTTTGTTTTGTTTTTATTTTTTTCTAAACATTTTCCTGTCCCTAAGTTCATTTGGACTTTTCTTAAAACTTAACTCCTCAAAGGTATCTACTCTGCCAACTCTATCTAAACACATTACTACCCAACTATTTCCCATAACTTTGTTTTGTTTTTTGTCATAGTATATGTTTCTAACAATTATTACATAAATCTATAATTTATTTCCCTCTGCATCATTAGAATGTAAGATTCATAAGTAAAGGAATTTTCTTTTTGTTTGGTGCTGTGTCCCTACTTCCTAGATTAGTGCTTGACATATAGACAATGTTTAATAACTGTTTGTGAATAAATGCATGATAAGTGACATGCAAAGTGCCAAAATAGTTCAGAGATACAGGAGATCACAGTGACTTCGCAGATTAAATAACAAAGAGGAATTTGTTTACCAGCTGGACTGGGGTGTATAAGAAGGATTTGGAGACTGGAAATAGGGAAGAAGAAGAAAAAGTAGAAGGACTTTTAGTTGAGAGAAAGAGAAAAAAATAGTTCAAAAAAAAGTACATGGTATAGTCAAGGAAACTTGATAGACAGTTTGGAATGGAAAAATAATCTGTGGTCATGTCTAATAATATTTTTCTTTTACACTGAGAACCACTCACTTTTTTAGATAGTTACCTTTTCTAGAGTGGCAGCTATCCTCCAAGAAGGCCCACCTTCTGGTATTTGTGCCTTTTGCTCTCCCCTATCACACCGAGTGGGCCTGAGCTGTATAACTAATAGGATTGTGTGGAAATGATAATGTGTGACTTCTAAGAGTAGCTCACAATGGTAGAGCTTCTTCCCTGCTCTCTTGGATTACTTACTTCTGGGAAGTTCAGCTGTCATGTCATGCCTCTCCCCTGTGGAGAGTCCACGAAGTGAGGAGCTGAGGCTTTCTTGATGACAGCCACATAAGTAAGCCATCTTGCAAGCAGATCCTCCAGCCCTCTTCGAGCTTTTAGAAGACAGCAATCCTGGACGGTATCTTGTCAGCAACATTAGGAGAAGATCCAGAATCAAAACCAATCAGCTAAACTGCTTCCAAATTTCTGACCTACAGATTGTAAAATAACAAATCCTTATTGTTTTAGGCTAAGCTTCCACTGTTTGACACACTAGGCATTGTAATTTATATTATAACCCTTCTGACTTAATTGCAATTTCCAAAGTAGACAATGTGCTTGGTATGTTTTCCTCTGACCATGTTCTTCTCTTTGGGTGGAATATATGCCAATTTCCCCTTTATCTCTTACTCATCCTTCAAGATTCGGTTTGGCTGACATTTCATCTTAAACTCTCTCCCTAAAGCCTGAGCTTTCATTAGGCTCCCTCCTCTGGGTTCTTTTAACACTGTTTTCAATTACATCTTCTATCTGTTTGTGCTGACATTGTATTTTATTCACTTGAGTACTCATCTGTCTTCTCCACTGGACTCTAAGCAACTTGTAGCAACTTTTTGGCATGCAATATCTGCCAGTTAAATATTTAATGAATGAAGCTTTAAAGATGCTTTGGGGTCCCATTGCCAAAGACCTTCAATGTCAGATTAGAGTTCAGAATGTATTCTTGTCTTCACCAGTTAATGAATGTTTATTTTGATAGCATTAATCAAAGAAAGAATATAGAACTTAGCGTGATAACAGAATAATACATAATAAACCAAGGGTGGGAGGTAGGGTGTTCTCTGATGACCCATAAAAGGACAACAGTGACTATCTCAGAAAGGTTTTTAAATGCAAGTTAAGAAAAAGACTTGAGCTCTAAGATCTGTTGCAGTCCTGTGATACCACTAAGCATTGTATCTAAAGGGCTATTGATAACATTGCAGAGACTTAATTTCTAAACTGAGCATTTCCTGACCCGATTTTCTGGAAGTTGATGAGTCTCATATGCATAGATTTAGAGGCTTTACTGGTGTGGGTCATTTGTAATGCACAGTGCTTGCAGCTTAAATTAGCATGGCTTTTACAGATCCCTTAATATGCATAATCTGACCCAATATTGAGATGGTCTTTAGAAAGATAGAGTTAAGGGGAAAAATATATATGAAGTGATTTTAGAAGATTTCCCAAGTGCTAGAAGACTAATTTGAAGGTCCTTAACTGAATTCTGATCAGAACCTCTCCAAATCTCTCTGTCACACCTGGATTCGGTCATCTGGCTAACCCATTTTAATATTTCCCAACCATGATTCAACAATGGGGATATCAGATTTGGGCTCAAAATGATTTTACCTTTTAAAAAAGATGTGAACAGTGAGATAAAGACTTCAGAAAAAAGGGAACGAGCTTGATTTGTGTCTAGTTTGACTGACACTTCCTGTCAGAGTACTAGTGAAAATGTCAAATACATGATTTTATGTGTGTGAAGAAATGATGCTTTTATTCCAAATAACTACTAGGTATTCATATATAATATATTGATAATAAAAAATAATATTTAATTAGAACTCATGAGTTAGATATTATAGAGAAAGATAATAAGCAGTAGACATGGTTATTACCCTTAAGACACTAAAATATGATTTGAAAGACAAGATACATGAGAAATACGAATCCAGAGCAATTCCTGATAATTGGATGTAGGAGTACCATTGTGATATTAAACTTGAATACATTTCAAGGAGAGGAGAACTGAGACTACTTCATGCTAAGCACTTACATATTTTATTTCATCTAACAATCACAATAATATTTTAAGGTTCTTATTATTTTAAGGTGTTATCCCTATTTTCAGGTGAGGAAATTGAAGTCATTGGAAGAGAGCTCAAATTGAAAGTGGGTGCTCATTCTAGAGATATTTCCCTTTACAGTTTGTCATCCTGTCTCTCATTTACTTTTTTAATGACAATATAAGTGATATAGAAAATAAACACTTGGCAATTTCAGAAAATCAATTTCTAAACAAACTAGAATTTGGTTGACTTACCGGAATTAAAGAATTAACCTAGCCTTGAAAGGTGGGTAGGCTTGGAGAGGTAAAAATGCAGATAGTATAACAGGGGGAAACCTATGATTGAAAATGAAGAGGGGAAAGAAATGCAGATTGCAGAAAAGAGGTCAGTGAGAATCCCCCCACCCTGATTGAGGACCAAGCAAATGAATTCTCTGGGTAGTAAGGTAAATAGTTAGAAAGGGAAGTGCTGCCCATGAAGGATCCTTATACCGGGCCAGGAGTTAGGACCTCCAAAATATGTATATATTTTTTCTCTCTCTCTTTTTTGTTTTTTGGGTTTTTTTTGTTTGTTTGTTTTTATTTTGTTTTTTTGGATTTTGTCTCTTTTTTGATAAGATGACTTCTGGATGGGAATCTTGAAGGGATGGACTTCAAATTTTGAGGCATAAGACATATGACAAGTAATTTTATTGTTCATTTTAGGGAAAGTAAAAATGAAAGCTGCTAGCCATACTTTTCCAACTGGTGAATATGGGGAGAAGTGGGTGAAGAGGAAAAGAGAGAAGTTGAAGGAAATTCTGCATGAAAGTAAAGTAGTTAGCTTAAGCAGAGATACTTCTCAAGTGAATGAGAAGCCTGAAGTGTGCTGAGCATAAGTTCCTCAGAGAGATGCTTCCTGCAGCCCCAAGCCTGGAGGCAGTGCTAGGATCCACTACATGTCCCATGCAGCCCCTCAGTGACCATACTGGAGGTACAGAGGGACTTTTTTAATGTAGTTTCTACCAAGAAGGAATATGAAGACACCTAATTAAAACCCATTCCAACAAGTGGGCTTTCAGTCTCCCTACCGACTTCTGCAACAAAAATGGCCTTTCAAGTTAGCAGGTGATGTGGGGCCCTGCCTGGTTTATAATGGAACTATAAAATAAGCAAAGCTGTCTTCCTTTGGTGCTCTCCCATCACTTCCCTTTCCATGCTATTTCCCACGCCTGGAGCTCAGTGATCCTACCATGCTCATCTCTTGCTCTTAGACAAGGAATGGCGCAGTGGAAGAACTCAGATTCAGAAAGTGGAGCCCTCTCTTCGCTACAAACCGACTAAGATTCCTTGTTTAAACTTTGATATCTTTGGGCCTGCACTTATTTTTAACCTGAAAATTAAAAGATTGAAATACAGGAACTCTAAATACTCTTACAACTATACTTCACTGCTTTGGATGTTGTTAGAGTTAATGTTGAAGATAGAGACCTCAGGGCGAAGTCAGCCCATTGTTGTGTTGTTGAACTATCAGTTTTATATTAAATTCATTAAATTTCTCTTCCTTCTTTTCCTCAACCACCACACACTGTGTCAGAAGCTCACACCTACCTGTCCCACTTCTCCATATTCTTTTCATGTCCTTATGCTGGGGGAGAACTAAGAGTCATCCAGCATCCAGGAGATGGTGATCAGAGGGTCTGGGTGACTCAAAGGATACAATGGGGCTTTCTTCCTAAGAGGGGTTAAAAAGCCAAATAAGCCAGGCACTTAGCACTTTGTTCAAAATTAGAAACATTAAATAAGAAGCAGATCCTCATCGAGGAAGGCAGCAATGGGGAGATGGGGTGAGGAGGAAAATGTGGGATTCTAAATCCAATGTAGGTGTCAAGCAAGGATCAGACAGAAAAAACACAGGAGAGGGTTAAGGCAGTAGCTGGTCTGGAATCATCAACAACATTCAGGATTTTCTCCCAGAAGATAGGATTATGGCTAGAGAATTATTTCTTATAGTGAGTGGATTATTTACCTCCTATGATCACCCTGGGCCCAGTTTTAAGAACAATTCGCTTGTAGGGTACCAGCAGAAGACGTTGGGTAGGTCTGGTCTTCTGGAGCAGGTGTCCAGCACCAGCTATGCTGGAATCCCTGAGCCTTTCCTGAAGCCACCACTTTGTAGTAAGTGAAGGACTGTCAGAGACCAGATGAAACAGGTAAATTGTAGGCCTTGTTTTCATTTTCTCATACTTTGCCTTCTCGTCTCAATTTTTACTTTTTCCCTGAAGTTGGTACCATGATGTCACTGAACCCAGGTTGGGATGCTGAGGTCAAGATTAGATTAGACCAGAAATAATCATCCTGATTGTTCTCTTTTCCCTTATCAAGCTTTGATACCTTACTCTCCAAAATTCTGACTGGTTGTCTAGGTGGGCAGACAAGCCTAGGACCTAGAGCTCGAGGTTTTTTGTTGATCTTTAATTTTAAATACATAACGCTTAAGTCAGTAATGGTAGTACCAGCCTAGAACAAAAGAGATAAATCTCTTCTTTCTGAGAAATTATCAGTTTGACTTCCTTCATTGAAATTTAGGTCTTTAGAGGCTCTCCTGAAAAATGGGAACAGAATGCAGATATTGGTCTGACATTCTGACCCAGGAGGACCGTCCATATCAGACAACCTGGCCTCAAGACTGAGAGAATCTCTTCAACACTCTGGAAAGCTCTGAATTATGCTAAAACTTCAGGTTGATTAGAAGTTGCTTAAAAGGGGGCGCCTGGGTGGCACAGCGGTTAAGCGCCTGCCTTCCGCTCAGGGCGTGATCCTGGCGTTCTGGGATCGAGCCCCACATCAGGCTCCTCCGCTATGAGCCTGCCTCTTCCTCTCCCACTCCCCCTGCTTGTGTTCCCTCTCTCGCTGGCTGTCTCTATCTCTGTCGAATAAATAAATAAAATCTTTAAAAAAAAAAAAAAGAAGAAGAAGAAGTTGCTTAAAAGATTAAAGTTGGCAGTTGTCTGAACCAGGCCCTGAAGGCTGACTAACAGCTGCCTAGGCCCTGTGTTCTTTGCACAGTGGTCTGCTTTATGATTTCTGTCAGGTTCTGGAACTTGATGGGGACTACTTTCCTAGTTAGCACTGGGGTCCCACCATGGCAGTATTGTCTTTACCCGCCCCCTTCTTTCTCTCTCTCTCTCTTTTAGTATACTAACTTTACTGTAAAGAAACCAGGTAAGACATCAACTTAATCAGTGACCAAATTGAAAATAATGAATAATGAGACAAATGGAAATAATACGCCAACTGATAGACTGCAATGAGAAGAATGCAGTGTATTTTCTGTGATATCCCTGCCAAAGAAAAAAATTTTAAATGCAGAAGCTATATATTCTCATGAGGAAAAGTCAGAAAAACCCAATCGAAGGATATTTATTCAAAATGACTGGTCCATGGTCTTCAAAAATATCAAGGAATGTAAGTCAAGGAAAAATGAAAGAAGTTTCTCCAGATTGAATAAAACTAAAGATACATTACAACTAAACTAACACATGATTCTGGATCAAAATCTTTTGCTGGAAAGGGTGTTATTGGGACAATTGGCAAAACTTGAATAGGCATCTGTGGATTCTATATCAGTAATGTATCAATATTAGTTTCTTGATTTGGCCAGTTTTTTAGTGGCTATTTCAGAGAGTTTTTAGGAAATGCAACTGAAATGTTTCAGAGTGATGGGAGATCACATCAACAGTGTAGCCTCCAGTGGTTTAGGGAAATAAAATATTTGTGTTACTTTTGCAACTTTTCTATAAGTTTGACATTATTTCAAAATTAAATAGCTCAAAAAGCTAAAAAAAAAGGATCAAATATTCATAGACTTATAGGAACCAGGTGTTCTAATTCCTTAAAGGTTACTGAAGGAAAACTATTTCTTTATTCACAACCCTTCTGACACCAAATGCGTAGGTTTTCCACACAAAGCAATTGCCCAGTCCTCTGTGGACATCAACTGAGTGTCCAACAATTTAATTCAATTCTGACCCTAACTACCCAGAGTTGGCACAGGACCTACAGGTTAAGAGCTTAGTAGCACGGACTGCTGCCCTTCAGATGCCAGTTGCAAGCAATGGGTCCCCTACAGCTTCTGTCCACCTCAGCTACTAATTGGAGCTTCTCAAACCCCACCCCTCAGTTTCAAGAATTTACTGTAACAACTGACAGAACTCACAGAAACACCTTACTTACTATTACCAGTTTGTTATAAAGGATATTGTAAACGATACAAATGAACAGTAAGATGGAAGAGGTACATAAGGGCAAAAGTCCTGAGCACAGGAGCTTTTGTCCTTATGGAGTTTGGGGTGTGCCACCCTCCTGGCACATGATTGCAATTCACCAACTGCAAGCCCCTCAGACCCCTTCATTTAGGGTTTTCATGGAGGTTCCATTACATAGGCACAATTGAATAAATACTTGGCCTTTGCTGATTAACTTAATTTTCAGCCTCTCTCCCCACGTGGGAGATCAGGGAGGGGGCTGAAATTTACAATTTTCTCATTACATAGTTGGTTCCTCTGGTAACCAGCCCCCAACCTAAAGCTATCCACAGGCCCACCAAAATCACCACATTAGCATAAACTCAGGTATGATTGAAAAGCGTTTGTTATGAATAACAAAGTATGCTCCTCTCAGCCCATCACTCAAAATTAGAAGGGCTTTAGAAGCTCTGTGCCAGAAACTAGGGACAAAAACTAAGTACATATTTCCTGTTATATCACAATATCACAAGTACCCAATGCTTAAAAAGAGAGTAAACCATGTGGGATTAATGTGCATTTCTTTTAGGAAACATAGTTGAATACTAAACATAGAATACTATCGTCTCCTGGAATACTATTAGTCATAATACTAAAGACTACTGAATTGGGACAGCTGGACTTTACTTTCATATTCTCAATGGGCAGAGGCATGTGTGATAATTTCTCTTTGACACTTAAGTTCCTCATCTGTAGGTAGAGAGGACTATCAAGCTTTGACAAAAGAAGGTTCAGATTAATTGATAGCTATGAGATGCTTAAAAGGCCTCCACGGGTGAAAAAAAAAGTATCATTATCTTTGGATCAGCTATGTACTCAACTTTTAGATAGATAGAAGTAAATATGTTTTCATCTTCATTCTAATTTGACTGCCTTTATTTCTCACTTTTATATTTTTTTTACGTAGACACAGACTTAGATTTAGCAAGTTCTGTTTCCAGAAATGAGTTGTTCAGGTCCACTGACATTTAGGACATGGGGTTTAATGGTAAGATCTTGTCCATCTTTCATCTGAGACACTGACAAAGAAATCAACAAATACTTAGACTGTTCATGTAAATAACGTGTTTTCCTGACCTTTGGATCATAGAAGAATCATGAATTTGAGGACTAGGAAAGGGAAGAAGGTTTATTGCACTAATTATATCAGTCTTGACTGAATCTGTTCCTACTTGTGCTCTGAATCAGACTGTTAAGGTTAGTGGTCTGAGAATAGTGCCCTCCCCAGGCAACCACTCATTTGCTTTCTGTCACTGTAGATTAGTTTGCATCTTCTAGAGTTTTAAAAAAATGGAACAATATAGTATGTGTTCTTTTTTGCTTGGTTTCTTTCATTCAGTATAATTATTTTGAGATACTTCTGAGCTGTTGTGTATATCAAGAATTTATTTTTATTGCTGATTAGTATTACATGTATATACTAAATTTTATTTATTCTTTCATCTCTTGAAAGACATTTAGGTTTTTTCCAGTTTGGGGTTATTATACATAAAGTTTCTATGAACGTTCATGTACAAGTATTTTTATGAACATATGTTTTCTTTTCTCTTTGTTAAATATTTAGGAACAGAATGGCTGTATCAATATAATGATATATATTTAACCTTTTAAATCTGTCAAAGTATTTTTCAAAGTGAATATACCATTCTACATTCTTATCAGTAGTGTATTCCTGAATTATATTTTCTAGTCTGGGATTTCACATCCTCAAGAGTTAAATGGTACACAACATATGCAAATGTCAAGTCATCAGCCTTCCAGGGACAATATAGACTTTCAATATAGAGACTGTATGATGGCTGTATTGAAAGTTTTTTTTTTTCCTATTTTTCCAGAATACAAGCTTTTTATCTGCCCAAACTCTTAACTTCTGAGAAAATGAAATGGTATTTTCTCACTTGTATATAACACTTCACATTTTATAAAAAGTTACACATATTAATCTAATTAAAATAAGCACTATTATATATATTATTTATTATTCTCTTTGAGACAGTGGATGGTCTTTTCATTTTTTAACAGTAGATTTTGAAAACACAGAGTTAATTTTTTGTATGGTATGAGGTGTAATTATTATTATTATTTTGCATATGGATATTCGATATTTCAGCACCACTTATTAATCTTGGGTTTTTGCATAAGTAAAACAAGTCCCAGTTTCACCAAATAAAAATTGTCAAGTTCCATTACCATTATGTTTTAATTGTAGTATATAATCATGTATATATATATATACACACACACACATATATGCATACACATATATATGTAAACTTGCTTTGCCATTTTTGATAGTATTCTAAAGTTAATAACTGTCAGTTTTATCCACACACACAAAAATGTTGCTTCCAGAGATAATAATTAGAATTTTAAAATGCTCCACATATGTATTTCAATAAAAAAATCAGTAGCACACTATTGTGCACAAGGATATGCCCACATTAGTGCTTTTAGACTGTTGGAATTTTGTGGTTCTGATACATGAGGCGTGAATGTCCTTTTTCCTCATGGTCAAGGTAATTCACTCTTAGAGTTATGGAGAAAATTAAATAGAATGATATATAATAATATTTATTGAACTGGATTTATATGTGTAATTATTTTATAAAATACGAAGTGAGTAAATATATAATGCACTCTCGAAATTCAATTAGAAAACAAAACAATTTAAAACATGGGCAAAAGATTTAAACCAATATTTCATCAGAGAATACATATGAACAGCAAATAAGCACAGGAAAAGATGCTTAACATCATTAGTCATTAGGAGAATGCAGCTTAAAACCATAATGGGATCCTACTACATACATATGAGAATGGCTAAAATTTTAAAAACTGACTATACCAGGTTTGGACAGGATGTGGAGAAACTAGACCTCTCATACAGAAATAACTGCTGTATATATATATATATATATATATACACACACACATACACACACACACACACACACATATACACACACATAACTGCACACACATAACTGCAATATATAACTACATCTTTAACTGTGATGAATAAAATGCATTATTGCTTGTGGAATTGGGAAGTCAGAAGCAGAACAAGTGCTCATCAATAAGGGAATAAATCAGTAAAATGGGTTGTGTACAAATACAATCACTAGATTGGAACAGGAATTGTTAACCCATGTCAAGGTAGATAGAATTTGAAGGGCCAGTGAACTTAGGTGGGAACAAGATACATCCTTTTATTTACAAATCTCTAACTGACATTTAACATTTTATGTAAAGAATGAAGTCAAACCACAGTTCTGCTAGCAATACCCTGACTTTATCATTAACAGAAGTCACATTTATTCACAAATTGAACTTGTTTCATCTGAAGACATTTCATATGCTAATCACTATAATGGAATGATGGTAGTTATTAAACTGGCAACTGGATTGTATTCTTTGATGTGTGAATAAATCAGCACATATATTGCTATGCCACACATTTTTCGTTTTAGTATTTTGGTAACTGTTTTTCGGCTTAATTGGTTTATTTTGCAATCCAGTGTATTTAACTATGTTTATCACAAATATTAAAGACATAGGGTCTCATAAAAGATTATTCTGAGAGCCAAGACTGCCAAAGGGGTCTGTAGAACAAAAA
Organism: Ursus maritimus; assembly: GCF_017311325.1. Taxonomy (NCBI): domain Eukaryota; kingdom Metazoa; phylum Chordata; class Mammalia; order Carnivora; family Ursidae; genus Ursus; species Ursus maritimus. The sequence goes on from NW_024424230.1 coordinate 31,418,287, forward strand.
TATTTATGAACTCCCAAAATAGAGTTATACACAGGATCAAGGATGCATATTAAAAATATAGTAATAAGTATTAAAAACACAAATTAGAGTGAAATCTGATCTATTATTTACATATATTGGAAAAATCAATATACACTATATTTTTAAAAATATACACAGACATACCTATACAGACTTCACTAGGAAAGTGAAAAGTAAGTATATATATATATATGTGTATCAGAAAATAATTTAGGTAGACATAATAGATCAGGCATAATAGATAAAAGTGATAAAATAAAGACCTTGAAAAACCAGTGATGGTATGTGTCTGCACATGAGGACCAAAAACAAAGAATAAAATGAATAAGATTGGGAAGTTGTTTCCAGATCCATAACCTCCAATAAGTCAGCCAACCTCTGAAAGAATCCTTAAGAGAGAGTCCCTTATATCTGAATTCACAATTGTCAGACTATATTTATGTAGAATAAGAAGTGTTGTTCTCCCTCCCTCTCCTTCCTCTTCTCTCTCTCCATTTCTCTCTCTCTCCCCACCCTTCCCTCTCTCTCCTTTAACAGGAGGGGTTCTAACACATGTATTCTCCTGAGTTTCCTCTTTCTGTTCTCATAAACATAGCCAAGAATTGTTTTCCTTCACCACTTGTGACTTCATCAGCCCTTACAAGCTTATAACAACCCCTTTTCTAAAATATGTGAGACCTGTTTGACCAGCACAATTCACATTTTCATAGCTCCTTAAACAAACAAACAAACAAACAAACAAACAAACAAACAAAATGTTGATCCATTAGTGTGCCTATATGCTGAACCAAAGTGCAAGTGTACACTATTTCTATATCAGAGGTCACATTATATATCCTGCTTAAATTCCCCATAGCCCTTCATTTCAGTCCACACTTCATTATACATTGCCACAAAATACTTATTAGTTAAATATACATTAGTATTATGTGGCAGCAAATAAGTCATAATTTTCTTTGTATAAATGCTGATCTTTGGCCATGGAAAAGCCATATAAGCTCTTCCATACCTGTCGAGATTTCTTTTAGTGGATTTGATTTAGTATACTATCTTCTCATCATTTACCACAAATATACCCTTTCCTTATATGAATTTCATGAGCTTGATCAATATCAGGGTCTCTTGAACCATCTTTTTTGTGTACTAGTTTGGTTTGGTGTACTACTTTTTCCTTGACTAGGCTGGTTACTCTGCTTCTGAGGCTTGGCCTATATGATGAATAAGAGAATCTATTAAGAAAATGTTTCATCTTCATCTATATAAAATTTACTACCTTTAATTCATTTGACTGTAAGTGCTGTGAAGGCAGAGGTTTTTACTATTGGTTTTTGTGTATAGCTCCATTGGCTGGACCTCAATAAATATTTGTTGAATTAATTGTATCAGCTTAATAAAGGGGAAAAATAGGTGAAAAATTTACATTTACGTTTGGATTTCTTTGTAGCAGTCACCAGCCTTTAGCCCTGAGATAGGATGCCAGATGCATCCAAGCATATAACCCTGATGATTGTGATTTTCCTCTTTACTCTTATCTCTATTATTTCCAATTTCCCATAATGGGAATTTACCATATGATTTTCTATTAAAAGTTTTTTTCTTTTTTAAAGTTTACTGCTTTTTTTTAGGTGGTTTCTTTGCTTAGAGCCTAGCAATTTTTGATAAAATGTGGTGATTATTTTTAAAACTTATTCAGGAGCTGGTGAAAGTGAAATAGTATTACCATCTCTGCAATTTGTTCTAATTCTTTAGAAAAAAATTTATTATAATTTACTACTTTAAATCATATGTTGTATAATACTTTTTTTAAAAATGTATTAATTCCAGTGTGAAAAGATACAAATCTTCAATATATTCTTCTATCACTCATTCTTTTACTTAATTTTCAGACTCATGCTGGGATATCCATATGTTAAACTTTCATAATAACTGATTTTCAAAATGTTTCCCTTTCTAGTTATCGAACCTAAGAAAGAGATCATTTTATTAGTTTTCATTATATACTGAATTCCAGACTAGAGATCTTCCCACTATCTGTTATAATCAAAGCTGTATGAGTTCTATAAAGAAAAAAAAAATGTGCAAATAATCTATTAAGGATATTAAAGAAGACAAATTTACATCTGGGTAAAGACAAACAATGTATGCAATCTATTTGAATTTTTAAAAGAATTATAGCAGTATCAAATCCAGTTATTCAAAAGGAGGTGAAAAAAATGGGAATAGGAAACGAAAGTATATATTCTAATAGAGCAAGGAGATAATTAAATTATGAAAACATGGACAAAAGTTTGGTTGTAGGAAGGACAAGAAGAATGGCAAGAGACCAGTTTCATCAGGTCAGTCCATTGGTGCCATTCTTATTTTAAACTATCACTTTCCAGATTGGAAAGGTGAGTTTCTAATTAGTTTCTTTTTCATCAGTCAAGGCTCAATCTCTCTAAACAATCTTTGGGTAATGATCATATCCCCACTTTGATCAACTTCAGGGAAATTACAGAGCCAAATATTAAACAGGTGGTTATGAAATTGTGCTCAACCACCTGTTCTCTGACCTCTGGCTGACCCAGTTAACAAAGACCAGTGTACTTCAATTAGTGCAAGTGATACCAAACATAATCAACCCTAATTAACACTGGGCATTTTTCTCTCAAGTTTGCGATCTGATATTCTCTAATTAAACTTCACTATATTTTATATTTCAGTGAAAGATTATAAAGAACCTGTAACTTGGTCCTGAAAATTATATGTATAATGACTACAACAGGAAGGACCTTTGCCCACTTTATTTCCATATTCACTTAATTTGCCTATATTTATTTGCCTTAGGGCTAAAACAATTGCCTGTGTAGATCTGTTAAAACATTTTCTTTAAGTTAAAAAAAAGTCTCAAACTTTGGTTTCTGTCAGACTTCTCTGGGGGATCATTTTAAAAAGAATTCCAGATCCCAGGTCCTACTACAAAACTATGAAATGAGAATCTTCAAGACTGGAGCCTAGATGTTTATAGTTTTAGCAAGTTCACAAGGTGATTCAGATGTAGACCTCAAGGATGAAGGCTAGCTCTTCGTAACTTTAACAAGTTTGTTAGGTGATTCAGATGTAGACGAACACCTGAGAACCATACTGATGAACTTATATTTAGAGGGCACCTTGAATCAACATTGAATGAAGCATCATACCTTTGAGCTGAGTATCTGTCTCTGTGGTGTAGTAATAGGACCCTTTCCTAATATAGAAGTCCCCTAAAAAGTGTTCTGGATAGATAAGCAAAGAGATAAGAATTACTTTTTCTTGCCACCTATGGTGGTCTCAGATTGGTCCTATGGTCATTCATTCATTCTTAAAAAAATACCCACTATCTATCATTTACACACACACACACACACACACACACACACACACAAACACATCTTGCTCCCAGCTGTGTCCCAACATATATATGTAGGGAACAAGATAAATGCCACTTCTACACTATGGAGTAAAAATGTTGCAAGTTAAGATGCAAGTTCTGGAGTCTGACATCCTGCATCTGAAAACTGGCTCTGCTATATAAACAACTTGGGTAAGTTGTTTTTCTAGTCTAAATTACTTCTTTTTCATTTGGAAAAGGGGATTATTTGTACATATGTAATAAGATTGGCATAAAGATTAAATCCTTAGCTCATAGATATTGTTCTATATAAGACTATTTACTGACAAGTAGATAAAACTACTGTTTCTACTGTTTTTTAAAAGATTTTATTTATTTATTTGTTTGTTTATTTATTTATTTATTTATTTATGAGAGAGAGAATGAGATAGTGGAGGGAGGAACAGAAGGAGAAGAGCAAGCAGATTCTGCGCTGAGCTCGGAGCCTGATGTGGGGCTTGATCTCATGAGCCTGAAATCATGACCTGAGCCAAAATCAAGAGTCAGTTGCCTAACCGACTGAGCAACCCAGGCGCTCCTGTTTTTACTGTTTATGCCATTATAGTTTTGATACTTAGTTTTGTTTAGTGTTTTATACTTTACTATCGTAAGTGTGCCATTAAGTAAAAATTTCTATTTCTTAAAATGAAATATTTTCTCTTTAAGAAGAGGTAATATTTCTTAATATCTTTACCATAGTTACTGGAGAGCCAAATGCTTAATTCTGTATGTGCTCATTAAATATATATTAAGCTGAATTACATTCTAAATCAAATCATTCATATATAGAATATGTGTATATCTGTGTGTTTGTATCTTTATGTATTATCTAGTGTATACAAATTGCCTCACAATTTACCAGTTTTAAACAATACATACATTTATTATCTGACCATTCTGTGGGTTAGGAATCTTTTTTTTTTTTTTATAGAATTTATTTATTTATTTGACAGAGATAGAGACAGCCAGTGAGAGAGGGAACACAAGCAGGGGGAGTGGGAGAGGAAGAAGCAGGCTCATAGCGGAGGAGCCTGATGTGGGGCTCGATCCCATAATGCCAGGATCACGCCCTGAGCCGAAGGCAGAAGCTTAACCGCTGTGCCACCCAGGCGCCCCTGTGGGTTAGGAATCTTGACACAGATAAGCCAGGTTCTCTGCTTTAAGTTCAATCACAAGGTTGCAATTAAAGTCTTATACAGGGCTGCAGACCCATCTGAAGGCCAATTTGGGAAGGATTCATTCTAAGCTCATTCATAGATGCTGGCAGGATTCAATTCCTCATAGACTATTGGATTGAAGGCTTTAGTTCCTAACTGGGGATTGTCCAGAGACTATCTTTAGTTCCTCACCACATGTGACTCACCAGCTTGCTTTATGAGAATAAGCAAGTAAGGAAAAGCCAGGGAAAGAATACTAACAAGCTGAAAGTTACTTTGTATCCTAATCATAGCCATACTCATATTTATTCTAAGTGGCTAGTCTAGCCAATATGCAAAGGTGGGGGGGCGGGTTATACTAGGGTATGAATGCCATGAATTGGTGATCACTGGGAGCCATGTCAGAAGTTGCCTGCCATTAAATATACTGGTGTAACATACGTAACACTTTAAGAGCCAGGTAGTGCTTAATAGAACCATTCCTCTACAGAATTCTCAAACTCTAGCCTGTATTCTGGAATTTCTGGAGTTCCTGATTTAGCAGATCTGGTGTGGAACTTAATAATCAGCCCTCAGCTGATGCTGTTGCTGCTGGTTTGGGATCAAATTTTGAGAAACCCTGTTTTAAAGCATATCCCATGTTTTACTGCACGAAAATAACCAAAACTCACCTCAGCATAAGTTTATTTGTCAGCCAATGTGGCCGTCCTCCTTTTCTCTGCTGAGATAAGCTACCATATCTGCTGCCATGTGTGGCCATTTCTGAAAGAGATATTAAGAAGGTTTCTTCTGCTGGGAGCCTTCTTTCTTTACTAGTTCCTTTACCGATTGGTAGATAAATGGGGATCCAGGGATTTTTGTAGGGCGCTAAAAAATTATAGACAACCCTTGTCTAGATTTCTAAGAAAAATTGACACCTTGGATGAACATTGAAGAAAAGAAGGATTTTGAGAGACAGAAAAGGAGAGTCATTGAGTGACCTAATAAGATCATTCTTTTCTTGTACATTGCAGCACATTCTTCATTTCCACATAAAGAAAGAAACCTAAAAGACCAATTAACACCCTGGAAAGCACTTTGGAATTGCTTTCTAAACTTGGTGTAATGAAAACAAATGGACATTTTGATTAAATAGATATCATTAGGATGACATGTTATGATCTCAACCCCTGGTTTAATGATCTAATTAAGACCAAGAAAAATTCATTATGGACTCTCATTCAAATAATTCATTTTACAGAGAAAAAAAAAAGGCTATCTGTTTGTTTAGGATAGGAAGACTGTCCTGAATGAATGAAGAAAAGAAATTCAACCCTGAGAACTATATAACTACCTTTATTTCAAAGAGGGAAAAGATACAGGAAGAAGAAGAAGGAGAAAGGAAGGAGAAGGGATAGGGATGGGGGAAGAGGAGGAAGAAGAAGAAAATAGCAATGGAAAGTACAAACTAGTGGGAAAAAAAGAGCCTAGGTCCTGGATGCATTTTTTCACCCAACCATTCCTTGCTATATTTACCTCAGCTTGTCCATTGCAAAAGGAGAAAGAGTTGGGTGATAAAGTAGATGAAATAAGATAACTGAAACCCCATAGGTTTTTGTGGGTGTGTGGTCATATCAAGGGAATTAAGACAAAGCAGGAAGTCAGAAAGCAGGCAAAAGAGTGTTAATTGCGTATGGGAGAATAGGAGAAGCAGTGATAAAGATAATAGCATGGAAACTGGGACAGTTAACTTTATATATCAACTTGACTAGGCTAAAGGATGACCAGATAGCTGGTAAAGGATTATTTCTTGATGCTTCTGTGAGGGTGTTTCTGGATGAGATTAGCATTTGAATCAATAGACTGAATTAAAGAATAAATCTGCCATCACCAATATGGGTGGGCATCATCCAAACCATTGAGTGCCCAAATAGAACAAAATGGTGGAAAGCAAACTCACTCTCTCTTGACATGGGATATTCATTATTTTCTGCTCTCAGACATTGGAGCTCCTGGTTCTCAGGCCTTTGGACTCTAGGACTTAACATTCTAAGGCTTTTAGTCTTGGGCTAGGAGGTACACATCAGCTCCCTGGTTCTCGGGACTTTGGATTTATATTGAATTATACCACTCACTTTCCTGGTTCTCAGGCTTGCAGAGGACATATCGTGGTACTTCTCAGGCTCCAGAATTGAAAAAGCCACTTCCCATAATAAGTCTCTTATCTATGTATCTATGTGTCCATCCATCCACCCATCCATCCACCCATCCATCCATCCATCCATCCATCCTATTGGTTTTGTTTCTCTGGAGAACTATGACTACTACAGGAACCAAAACATCAAGAAAAAAAGGGAAAAGAAATGGACTAAAATTAAAGCATGCGGCATCCATGGGTTGTGGAATGCTACATGTAGTTTTCTTGTGGATAGTGTTTCCTCACAACAAGGTGTGGATATCACTGAAGCTGTAGTCTAAGGACTCTTTGCAGTCACAAAGTTATTGCGTATTTTTTGGCTGAAATCTGTACCTACATTTATGAGAGAGAGAGAGAGAAACAGAGAGAAAGGAAAAAACCTATTAGATCATTGAGGAGTTTTCACTTGGAAGGCTTTAAGATCAATTCACCTAAAAACTTAAAAACAAAAATTTAACAGGATTGCCTGTGGCTTTGCCAATGGCAGTCTATCTGTTGTTTTATATCAGGGGACACAGAAGGGGGTTACAGCTAACTGCTGTCAGTCTTCTTTCTTGTCTCCTTTGAACACAATACTTTGAGTCAATCCATTTGACCCTGCCTTGTCTTCTTAGGCTTAGCTGTATAGAGTGTTACGACATCAACCATGTGAGCAGAGAAGGGAAAAAATGGAGGCTGAATTGGGCAGGATGATAAATGGGGAAATTGGTCTAGTTATAGATGTGGCCCCTTAATGGAAGCCAACTAGTGTGCAAATTCTGTGAATTCTTCTTGATTAGATTAAATGTTAATGTCTGAGAAGGTTGAATACAGACAAGGAAGTCCAAAAGGTAAATAATACTTAGACCGATAGTGAATGCTGTAGATTATATTATGAGTATAAATTATGACTTTTTCAGGGGCTGGGCATGATTAAATTTGACAAGAGATTTACGAAAATTAAGCGGAATGACAAAATCTCCACTCTTAATAAAAGAATACACAAGAAAACAAGGAGAAAAGCTGAATCAAAATAACTGGGGCATAATGACAGGAAAATTGAAGGTTGTTACTTACATACTTGCAGATGCAACGGTTTTACTGCTGGCATGGTAAGTTCTAGAGTATACTGTGTAGAGCTTGCTGATATCTGTTTTGCCCAGTTGCCACCACCTGAGATGGACAAAACATCCATCAGTATAACTAGCAGGATAAATAAGGCAGGGGTTGACAGAACATACTACCACCCTTTTGAGGTCATTGCCTCTGCTTCTTTCTGCTGATGGAGCTGCCTGACTACTAGACTAGATAGTCGCATGTATGGCAAAATACTTTTTCCAGTGATCTGAATATAGTCTTGTTTCCACTTCCTTAACAACCGGAATGGAAGGGATCTTCTTTCTTTCTTGAACAGTGAACTTGGAAGCAATATTCCCACAAAGCCTTCTGGTAGAGTAGATAAAGGACAACTTTTGAAGTCAGGCAAAAATTGAGTTCAAATGCTTAAATGCTATTTGGGTCTTGTGTGTAACCTGAGGTTTGGTTCTTCATCTGTAAACCAATATAACATTGTCTACCTCATGGTGTTACTGAGATGATTAGATGAGAAAAAAACAAACAAAAAATTAAATGCCTGGTACACTAGATGGTACTCAACAGTTGTGAATCTTCTCCACCCCATCACATATCATCTTTTCCTTTCTCCTATTTAGAGATATATGACATTCACCTTCTATCTGTTTATGTACTCATTTTTGTGGCTCCCATACCATCTTACTTCAAACACAACACATGTCATTGGGTTTATTTTACTCCAGCCTGGCCAAGTGGGTGCTTGCCGTGGCTCATGGGAGAAAAAATTCTCCATTCAACCAGGGTGTCATTACCAACGCAGAGTGTGAAAATCTAAAATGAATTAGTCAGTTGTTGGGTACAAATAGGATTTAAAAGTCAGAAAGTTGACAAATTAAGACAGCTTTGACAATTTGTATATACCTTGAAATTTTGTATATACCTTTGCAGGAGTATTATAAACTTTAATTCATTAATTTCTATCTTATTGTAGAGTTAATGCAAACTAGAACTCTATAAACCTAGGATCTCATTAACTGATGTAAATATAATCTGCCTATCCTTTCTCTTGTCAAAGGTGTTTTGTTTTTGTTCTGTTTGTTTGTTCTTGATGTGTTTTATTTTATTTTTGTTGTTTGGTTTTGCCTAACAATTGTTAAAAGGAAAAGTGGTTAAAATATCTTGAAGATGATATTATTAATGAATAATATTTGATGTCTTATAGTCAAATAATATAATATAATTATAATATTATAATATAATGGCTCAGAATCTTTGCATTAGAATGCTTTTATACTATTCAAAATAATAATTGTACAGACTGTGACCTATCTTTGTATCAGTCTGAGAAGAAGCAATTTTTAAACATTTTAAGACTATGTAAAAACATGGATTATACTTAAGTGGTAATCAGAGAGTTGGGCTAGTTCACTTCAACCAAAATATATAAATTTTGATATCAAAACTCTTTTGATAGGAAAGATAATTTACTTGCAGTTATAGGCCTGTTTAGTTCTGATAGGAATATTGGTGAGAAAAAGGCAAAGCATCTAAGCCCTTAATAGATGGGAAATTTTGAAAGGATCATATTGTGAGATAATTGTGAGACATATGGCCATTTAATGAGGAAGGCTATTGGACTCTATACACCAAAGAAATTAGCTTTTCATAGTGATAGGCCCTCAAAATAAAATAAACAGGAAGCTTTGGGGCAGGAATGTCATCAGATTCAATAAATAAGTCAGCTCACAAAGCAGGACTTGAGCCTTCCCAGAATAGTATCCTATTCTTTTTCATATTGAAAGAGGAATGAAGTATCTCTGGAGTTTAGCACTGGGTCAGGTAACCCTGAGAACTCTTCTAGATAGGGTAAACATAAGGCTCTTCAGCAGGAATGAGGCTCTGAAATCGTAAGGATATTATATGGGCTACATGGAGTTTAGGTGTAAGTTTACAGGAATGATTTCAGGGTCTCTCTTTTCAAGAATTTTTAGGAGAAAACCAAATTTAAAAAATTATTTATTTATTGGTATAAAAACTAAGAACTGACCATGTCAAATACTCTCTCAACATAATATTTATGATATCCCCCCTCACAATGTATAGTATATGTTAATAAGGAGGGTAATTATTATATATCTTTTCATAGAGTGGATTGAGTGGTAAATAAAGGGTGACTTATTCCAACAAAATATTTGATTAATTACTGATGGTAATTTTTCTAAGGCAGCATTTATCCAACGGTATATAATGCATATATAATGCATGGCACACATGAAATTCTAAATTTACTAGTAGTCATATAAAAAATATATAAAGAAACAAGTAAAATGATTTTTCAATTAAACTATTTTGAGATGATAGGAAATTTACATGCTGTTCTAAGAAATAATACTGCAGTGAGATCTCTTTACCTTTTATCCTGTTTTCCGCAGATAAGATCTTATAAACCTAGAGTACAGTATCCCAACTGGGATGTTAACATTGATGCAATTCATCAATCGTAGTCTTAATTTCCCAGTTTTACTGGTACTCATCTGTGTGTGTGTGTGTGTGTGTGTGTGTGTGTGTGTGAGAGAGAGAGAGAGAGAGAGAGAGAGAGAGACAATTGAGATTTTTGCAATTTTAACACATGTCATTTCATATATCCACTACCACAGTCATGCTTCAACAGGTAGATCACCTCCAGGATCCCTCCTGCTTCCTTTTTCCAGCTACAGCTGTCTCCCCCTCCCTCCTGTGTCGCACATTCCTAACCCCCAGCAACCACTAGTCTGTCTTACATTTCTATAATTTTGCCTGGTAAAATTAGTTTTAATGACATTTTATTTAATGTAATATATCTAAACTATTACCGTTTCAATGTATAATCAGTATAAAAATATAAATGAGATATCTGTAATACTAAGTCTCAGGTGTATTTTATGCTCACAGAAATATCAATTTGGACTAGTGACATTTAGATTGTTCAGTAGCCACATGTTTCTCATGCCTACTGTATTAGCTCAGGCCTATGGGATAGATGTTTGCCCTTGAATTGTCCATGTCATTCAACTTAGAGGTTTTAGATTCAGGGAAATATAAAAAGCTGGAAGTATTTGACACTTGGAAACAACCTGAGTATTTAGCACTAGAGGAATGGTTAAGTAAAATTTTGTGTAATACCTTAATGAGATGTTATGGACATTAAAATTGTTTACAAAGAAGACAAAGTAACTTGATGGAGGGAGACCAACAATCCCAGTTTTCCTGGGACTGAGAGAGAGGTTTCTTGAGATGTGAGACTTTCATTGCTAACTAATCTAATAGAAGCCCTAACCTGATGGGGAAAATCTTTAATATAGTAGAAGTTTTATCTATATATGTATATATAAATAATATATATGTATTTACATGCATAGATATGTAAAATTTATATATGTACAAGATATATGTCATAAATAGAGTGATAACAATATTCATAGAAAAACATTTTAGAAAAAAACACAGTAGATAATTATTTTTAAAAATTAAAGCTGAGGTATATTAAAAAATTTGAACTTTGCAGAGCAGGCGTAGAACAGAAAGGAATTTGAGGGTCTCCATTTTTTTCATTGTAAAATTACAAATGGGACTAGATGATCTCTAATATCCCTTCTAGATCCAAAATTCTAAAATAAATAAGCCTTCATATAGTTCATAATTACTGTAAAAAGATCAAGAAGTGATTTCAATATTTAGGAAAATGTTCACAGAAAATGTGAGAAGTAAATATGACTTTGAAAGATGGGAGAATTTGGTCTAGGTGAATAGAAGACAGGAGGTAATCCCAAGTAAATGAGTAATAGTTAACTCAGCAAGGCATAGTAACAAAACAATTGAGCTAAGGTCCTCGTAGGGAACCCTTCAGGCAAGGAAATTTATTTTTAAAAGGAAAATTATTTTTAAAAAACCTTAAAAAAAGCATTATTCTCTGTCTAATAACTAAGCACTTTACATTTGACAGAAACATTATAAACAATAGTTATGAGCTTAAGAGAAATGATTACTTAGTTGAAAACATGCTAGTGTTTTACATTGTATATTATTTAAAACCTTTATCTAATGTAAACACTAAGTAATAAATAGCTTGCAATGCTGCTGGGGGATGTGCAGAGGGAAAACTTGCCTTTCATGAGTCACGTCCATTTTAAAAGGCTAATTCTTCTGGTGTACCATTTTCCAATTAGAACTCATGTTTGCCTCTAAAAATGGGCATTTGACACTGGTAACAATCACAACAAAAGATTCACTCATACATGGACCAGTCACTCTTTTACCGATCCTTTGAATTAATGGTATTCAGTGATATTAATGGTATTCATTGGAATACCATTAATTCTCTCTGGAAAGGCAAAAAATAAGTTAAAATTAAATAAAATAATGAAGATAATAAATTCAGAGAGACACTTGATCATTTACGTAGGCTCCGAAATCTGAAATCATTTAGGTGGGTCATTTAGGGGATTCAATGCAGGATGAGGAGCAGAGCGATGAGCAATGTCCCAAATCTGGAATGACCTTGGAATGTGGGATAATGAAAAACTGGCTTCTCTACAAAGTTGGAAATGTAGAATAGACGCGTACAAAGTTGCATTTACCCTGAGGCTGGTTTAATGTACTGTTTATTTCTCAAAGCAGAAAGAGTCTTCATTATCCATTAAACTTTCCAGAAAGAGTCATGCTTATAAAACAAGCTCCTCTGGCCATCATTTTATCCTTGAATGAGAACTTGTCCTCAATAGATGCCTCAGTTTTGGGATAAAATGGCTCCACTGACAGGGAGTTTCTTCACTTATTTTGCTTACAGTATTTTGGCCAAGTTGAGCACTTAAAAGCGTTGTGTTACATTTTCAAATATAACAGGAAACAATGTATTCTTGATTTTGCAAAGTATAATTGATAACAGGCAACACAGACCCAAGTCATAATCATTTACAGAAAAAGTAAATTCAAACACATTTGAAAATTCAACTAAATATCTTTACTGAAGCCCCGATCACTGGTTGCTATTTGAAGGCAACACGTCAGGTTTAAACTTTCAGATACCAGTAACAAAAAGAACAGGCCTGAAATCATACTATATCTCTACATATTCAATATCTAAATGAAAACTTAAGTAAAAAATCCAGTTGTGTGAATGATCCCTCTTTCAACAACACAAATTCAAAAAGTGAAGATGAAAGAGTAACACATATTCTCTTAATAAAAGTAAATTGCAATTAAATTCAGAGTAGACAAATAAAAAATACATAGTGATTTCTGGATGAAACAACAACAGAAAAAGAAATGTCTCCAATATTCCATCTGAAAGAGAATTTCCTTCCAATTTTCTAGAATATCATGGTTCATTGCCCGTATGACCACATATACTCATTCAAGAATTTTCTTAACTCATTTGTTTAAATATAAACACTATGTTTCAGGGGTTGTACAAGGTGTAAGGACACAAGGACCTAATACCATTACTTGAACTTTGACCAGGGTGTAAATTCTGAAGAATTAAACCCTATGGGCGGAAACGTCTAGATGTTTAACTAGTGACATGATGGATGAATAAATTGGACATACATATAATAATGACAACTCTGTCCTTAATTTGAAGAACAAGCAACAGAGATTTTATTCTTTGCTTATCCTGGTACTTACTGATCTAGTTTGAGAAGTAGCTGATAATGAAAACTTCAGGATGCCTACGGAGTACTCACACTGTTTCTTTGCAAAGTACCTGTTTCAACTCATAAAATAGACTCCTGTTGTCATGTTTGTAGCATATGACTGTACTTTCGTGGCCACATCTGATCAGCCCGGAGGAGGATACCTGACATAGGAAAAGCTAACCCATTAGATAGGCTGAGCCAGTCAGAGTCCCTCTTCTAGGAATTTCTATTGAGCCTGAGAAATAGCTCAGTTAGCTATGGCAAAAAAAAAGTATTAAAAGGGGCGCCTGGGTAGTGCGGTCGTTAAGCTTCTGCCTTCGGCTCAGGGCGTGATCCCGGCGTTCCAGGATCGAGCCCCACATCGGGCTCCTCTGCTGGGAGCCTGCTTCTTCCTCTCCCACTCCCCTGCTGTGTTCCCTCTCTCGCTGGCTATCTCTCTGTCAAATGAATAAATAAAATCTTAAAAAAAAAAAAGTATTAAAAGAATAGTAGAGTTGAGCATGGAATAGTTGTGCTTGGGTTATGGAGAAGTGTAAGAGCAAATACTCTGCAGGAACAAAGAATACAAACAAAAGTGACTGAGGAGACATGTTTCTGCAAAGCCATATTTCTGCTAGTCAAAAATGACCCCTAGTCTTTAAGTCATTTGTTAGTTCAAACATATAAAGAAAGAGGTAGCTAAGTCTGCAGTCAGTAGGGAAAGAAAAATTTGTTGCTGAACACTCTCAATATAGTGTTTTTTTTTTTTTTTTTTTTTTTTACCTGTGACCATTAAATGTTGTTACTAATGAACTTAAGCAGGCTGTAGAAATAATGTTTCTCTGGGATTTTCCTTTTAATGAAGGATATTCTACAATATCTCTTTAGGATTGAATTATTTTTTTTTTAATTTTTTTTTTTTTCAATTTATATATTTGACAGAGATAGACAGCCAGCGAGAGAGGGAACACAAGCAGGGGGAGTGGGAGAGGAAGAAGCAGGCTCCCAGCGGAGGAGCCCGATGTGGGGCTCGATCCTGGAACGCGAGGATCACACCCTGAGCCGAAGGCAGACGCCTAACGACTGCACTACCCAGGCGCCCCTAGGATTGAATTCTTGGTTCACAATGTGATTACTTTTAGGTGACAAGGCCATCCTTACCAAACAAAAAGATTTCAAGTATGTACATGTGTGTCAAATAGGTTTTGTACCACTAAAATAGGATAAGGAGAGAACAAAAATTTACTCATAAGCAAACATGAACTCTACATTTGGAATACTTCTAGAGTGAAAAAAAAATAGGTCTTGGCTTTCTATAGAAGGCGGTTGTTCTTAAGGAACTTTGGGGTTCAAAAATCCAGGTGCGTTGAGTTTCCTTCACATGGAGGTATACAGTACCATCTGTTCCAGGACCAAAGAACTTTATCTCAAGCTATTTATTTTCCACTTATGAATGAATGAGAGCATGGTTTAAAAGTTTTCTGGGTAATGTGATGGCAGGCTGGGCAGTGATTTCAGTTCTTTCCGTCCCTGTGTGTAAGGCATTGATTTTGATGAGCTTGTCAAAGGATGTAAACACTTCTCCTCCTCCAAACATTTGTGGGTGATCCACACCCCCCCCCCCCAAATGACAGTATCTGTCTTCCTGCTAGCTGGCTAGAGAGTGAGTGTGCCAGACTCTCACAGCTGTGGGGGCACAGCTGACAATCCATCTTCAAAATGCACCAAATGCCAGTTGTTTGGATCAAGGTAGCTTGGAAACATTGCTTCTTAGGAAGAAAACTATATCTTTGAGCTGATCTCCTCTTAAGGAGTATATTTCTGCTTTTCCCTCAACTTCTGCACATACTGGGGACGTCAGACTATAAAATAATTACCTTGCCTTTGTGGGTTCTTCCTAGCAGCTTTTAATAGCATAATTGCGTCGCCTGTCTGAGAGCTTTGATGAGCATTCCCTACCTTGAATAAAGTCTTCTTCATTCTCCAATGCATGTTGACAGCTAGACACTTTGAAGGTTACAGTTAACCTTCCAAAAACATTTCCTCCACTTATGCTCACCAGGAGGAGCATTAATAAATAGAAGTTTACTTATGCCAATGAATAGATTCTAGGTATTTGTTCATTGAATTTATTAATTGCTATTTCAAATTCTATGTTTATTTTGAGGAAAATTCCATATACTAATATGTTTTAAATATTAATGCAAGTATGATACAAATTCATTTAATAAAATGTGTCCTAAGGCATCCAACCAAGTAATAGGAGATGTATATATATATCTCCTACACACACACACACGCATACATATACACATACATACATATGTATGTATGTTTGTAGATATTATATTCATATATACACACATATACATGTATATACATATACACACATATTAAAACATATAATACATATATAGTATATATGCATACAGACATATAAAGACACACGTGTACTCTGTAACCATGTACACAAATACTATTTTATTAAGTAACATGACTCTAAATGTTCTAGTTATATGATTCATCTGAAGATTTCATGTGGACTTCCATGACAATATCTCTGTACCCCCTTTTTAGCATGGATAAATGGATACAGAGGGGCAAAGATCAGGACTCTGATGTGATTTTCATGCCCTTAAGTATGGCTGAGTTCATAAGATTGACAAATTGATATTTCCCTCAATTAACCAGTTCTTTGAGAGAATTGATGGATTACACCCAATGAAGGCCAATTATTTCTCTACCCAACAAATGATCCCTCTGTAGAGTCAAGAGTGTTTTTTGATTTACCTTGTGAGTATGGTTTCTCAGGTTCACATCTCATATTATCTATAAATAGATCACCAATGTATAACATGAATTTACTAATAGAATAAAAAATATAATAAGGCTTGTAATAAAATAAGCATTTTATATTTTGATGTAATTTTTTTAATTAAAAATTTCATTATTTGTTAATTAGCACACAGTAAGAGTTCAGCAAATGCTTGTTGTTGTTTTACTAATATTATGAGGCACCACAATAGCCATGTCAGAAAGGTCAAATCTAAATGTTTTGCTTTCTCTGTATTAGGGAAAATGATGAGCAGAGGGACTGAGAGCTGAGTATGCTCCATAGAGTGACCCATCAAATGACGCTGTAAGGACCTAAATGATATATGTCAGAGTATAAATGGGGAAAGAGGCCAGATTCTGGAAGACAAACAGGCAAATGAGTTGTTGTTTTTCAGTAGATACATCTAGAAATTATTAGTTCGAGAGATAGAATAAAAAAGAGGTCATCCATAGTAACTGATTTCAAAATGTTGCATTTTTTGTCCTCACCAAACAGTGGCATTGTTTCAGTGGTTACATCTTTAAAAAATAAATGCCATGTTCTAAATCCACTTGTTGCTAATGAAACAATTTTATTTATGTTTTATGTTTTGGAGCTTTGAATGAGATATCATTGAAAATTGCACAGTTTAAAATATTTGAAAAGCACTAGTGTAAAGACTAGCATATTTGTAAAATGATAATAATTACTGTACTAGAAGTATGTACTTGCAGGATATAACATTAAAATAAGGCAAGGCATAGGTAGATTTCTCTGTGTAATTTAAGTAAAAGATAACATCTATCTCTGTTATCACACAGGTCAGGATAATAAAATGTACCTTTAGAGAGATTATTATCTAAACAAATATTACACGTATAAACATATGTGGTATATGAATATTTTAATATTAAAGATCATTTGGAAGTGTGGGACTACCTAGGTAGGACTTTCAATACTTTTGAGACTTTTGAGTTCTAGTTGCTTTGCTAAGGACAATAGATCTTTATTATTTGTGGTTTTATAATTACATCTCAAAACTATTTCACACATACTATTTTTTTCTGTGCCTGAAAACCCCACAATATGTAAAATATTTATAATAAGATTAATTTTGGATGAGTAAGTACAACAATAGAAAATATACATTGATTACCAGCATTTACAGAGCCAAGTTTCTTTCTAAAGACATCTAGAGAAGTCTTCAGGAGCTGGAATAGAGCAGCTCTTTCCCCAGGGTCATCTTCCCTTCAGAAGTGAAGAGTTCTGCTCTGCCCAACCCACATTGGCAATGCCTGATTAATGTACTCTTTTTCCCTCTCCAGTCACTTTTCCAGATAGCATCTGTCAAAAGCAGCCTTGGACAAAGCTCAGAAGGAAACATGTGTATGCAAATCTTTTTCTTTGGAGAAGAGAGTGAGGGAGGGGTTGTGAATGGCTTGGGTATCTCCTTTCTCAGAATGATAACTATCTCGATTTTGAGCTCTCCTCGGAACAATGAAGGATACGATCTAAAAGAGAGCTTTTCTCTCTTAGGCTGACCTACAAAAAGAGTCGCTACAGCAAACCCCCAGTGAAAGGAAAGTGTCCTTTTCCTTTTGACTGATAAGGAATTCACAATATTTTCAGAATAAGTGGTGATGCTTTATTGTCTTCGTTAACAGTATGATAAATGTGTGTAGGGCAATAAGGAGAGGAATAAACAGAGGAGACAGGGCCACAGGGGCTTGCTTAGGAGAGAAATGGGCTGCCCTTTGAGGAAGGGGAAAGTAGTTACAAAGGGCCTTCTCTTCTGAAAATGATCCTTCTTTAGTGTGTTGATAAACTTTACTATAAGAAAAGCTGCTTTGCTTCTTTAGCAGTTTATTTCCTGTAATCATCTTTGATGGAACAGCTGATTCACATAGTTACCTCAGGTATTATCTAAGTAGAGATTGAATTACTTTTATACTACCACCAAATGTAAAAGAATAAAAGAAAAAAAAATACAAAAACTTGATTTTCAACATTTTATTTCCTTATGCCTGTTTGGAATAGTAACTACTTATTTTAATCCTGTTTAAACTGCCTTTCCACAAATACACTAAATATAAGATTTAAACACTTAGAAAGAACTGGAAGATGCCATTGAGCAGAGTTGCACTCATTATCTAACCAAAAGAAAAGAACTTTGGAAGGAAAAAAAAATCACAAATGGCAAGACTTTGAAGAATCTACATGTTATCTTTTCCACTCTGGTGATTTTAGACTCCCCCACCAAACTGAAACACCATTTTCTGAACAATAATGTAATACATTTTTGACATCACAAAAGAATGCTTTTAAGGCATAAAAAATGCATTTCCCTTATGTAATCAAAAACAAAAACCCTATAAATTATAATGCAATGAACAGTCCAATTCCTCTATTGAACGTATTTAAACGATGTGTGCTGATTAAGCTCTTAGTCGTTTGTGTTAACTGTCTGGTGAAAGCTTTTTGAATCTGGTTTAACCCGTATGAAATGCCCTAGTGATAGCCCTCAAATAAAAAGAGAAGGGGGAAATGAATCCTAGCCTTTGTTCCCTTATATATTTTAATAAATGTTTCTGCATATTTTAATACATTTATGTCTTATACAGAATGCCAAATGGTTTCTTTTGAATGAAAAACCCAAAAACAAATTTACATTTTAAAATGTAAAGCAATTCAACAATATAAGTAGTGTTTCCCCGAAGATGTGTTTTCTGTTTCTTAATAACTCTTCATAGTAATTTCAGTTTTATATGTAAGTACGCTTTGCCTAAAGTTTTCATGGTATCCTTCCCCCCCTTTTTTTTTACCCTCTGCATTGCTGAAATTGTCTTAAGACTGTCTTGTGCATTCTTACATTAATAGATTCTACTTCAATATAGTGATTTGCAAGTTGATAGGGACATCTGCTAGATTTTGCCATGAAACCTCTTTACACAGAGAAAACCAAAATAAAGAGAAGAGCCCACAATATTATTAGCAGGGATGCACTTAACAGAATACCAGAAGCGATTGCAGTAGTCCATGAGGTGAGCATTTCTGTGACATCTTTAAATTGAGATGAAATAAAGAGAACTGACAACCACAAATAATAAAGGAAAAGAAAATAAAGAGGACTGCCCATAGATGGTACATCCAGCTTTCTAGTTGCCAGCACCCTGGTTTAAGAAAAAGAAACAGAGGGAGAACAATAATGTAGATTCAATTCCCATACTGAAAAATGGAATGGTTTATGGGAAACAAAAATATAGCCAGCTCAGTTGATTATGGTTTAATAAGTCTTCTGAAATAGAAAATTAAGCAGGAGGCACCTTTCAGTGATTGGTATCTGCTCCCTAGTAAGCTGGTAAAGTGGAAATGAGACGTACAAATAAAAGCAGGTATTTAGAAGGAAAAGCAGATGGGAATGATTAAGACCACACTCATGAGCTCTGTGACTGGGACAGGTCATTCAACACCCCGAGTCTCATTCTTGTGTTGTTTTATATCATCTAACCATGAAGATCACTTCAAACATAAGATTTTTGGGGGGAGAACACTAATCCCACCCTTTCATGGGTGGTCAGATGAAAACTGAAGCCCTTCCTGGAGCTAAGCCTCAATCTCACTATAGGAATAGGAATTTTGGCTTGGAAAACCATAGTTGCGACCACATGGAAGGATGATTGTTCTCCAAACCAAAAACTGCCATAACCTTTATTTCTTTATGCTAGAATTATTTTGTCCATCTGTAGTTTTTCAGTCTAGGGAATCTGCCATAAGTCTATCTATTTCAACAATTTAGATGACTTTGGAGCAGGTAAAATAATTTCATTTCCCCTGCTTTCTCATTCTTTTGTGCTGATAACTTGTCCTCTACATTGTTTCTTTCACCAGTTCCCCAATTCTTCCCAGTTTTGATATCTGAATTTATAAGTTAAATGTGGTAGGTATTTAAGAGAAATCCTATTGTACCAAGTGGATCATCATATCCTGTTTCTATATCTAAGAACAGGTCTGTATTTAGTAGTAGTATAAAAGAGCTTTTGTTCTTCTTAGAAAAGGACTAGTAGAACTAAAATACAGCATTTTTTAAACTAAGAATAGAAGTAGAAGAAATTAACCAACTGATGACATTTCGCATAAGCTAATGTGCCATATGCTCCTTCCCCTTTAAATTAATGACTTGCTGGTGTGAATATACAGCTAGTCCCATTGACTACCATTCATTGAACATGTATGTCTCTGGTAGGAACTTGAACTCTGAAGCCAGACCACTTGGGGTGGAATCCTCACTGTGC
The DNA here is from genome assembly GCF_017311325.1 of Ursus maritimus. Lineage (NCBI taxonomy): Eukaryota > Metazoa > Chordata > Mammalia > Carnivora > Ursidae > Ursus > Ursus maritimus. Next base: position 31,438,864 of record NW_024424230.1, read on the forward strand.
CACTTACTGTCCTTCAGTTATTTATCTTTTTTGTGTTACGTACTATTTACACTATGGGGGGGAGGGGGTAAAATAATAATACCAACTTTATAAATTTTGGGGAATATTTAATACTGTGATACTTATAAAACATTTAGCATTATGCCTGACACAAAAGCAATACATACTATCTTTATTAATAATTATAAATATCAATATTATATAATCAACATAATTATTAATGTTAGATAGAATATTAATTATATAATTAACATTAACAAATATATTATCAAATATTTTGTCATTATCTATTACCATCAATAACCTTTATTAATGTCTTTATTTATACATTATATGAGTTTACCATGCATTTTAGTGATACTATTTTAATTAATCTTCCCTTGAACCCTCTGAGTTGAATACTATTAAAGTCCTCATTTTAGACATGAGAGAATTGAAACATAAAGAAATTAAGTTAAAGCATGCAAGGTTAGAGAGTAAATGGTAAATCTCAGACCTATTCATAAATTCTTCTCTGTCTTTTGTCTCCCTTTGAGTTCTGTTTAGCCTGCCCCCATAATAATAATCCACATTTGCCACTTGGTCTCCACCTAGGACTGTGGACCACATCAGTGAACCTATCTAATTTCCAGAACTGTGTCCTTTAGCATCTGGCCTATCCAGTTTTGATGGCTCTCAATCTAAAGGCATAGAAGAAATAGTGTTAAGGTGTCATTTCTTAGCCCTCTTGGAAGGACTTAGGTAGTTCTTTTCTAACTCTTTCAGAAACTCGTACCTATAAGTGGCCACTATTTATAAATAAATTCATAAGAAATTATAGTTTTGTCCTTTTAGAAGTTAATGCTACTTATGCACACACACACACACACACACACACACACACACGTGTAACACATTTCAAGTTCTAATGGTAGATTTTTAGCCTATGTACTAGGTTATAGGGGTAGAAATTTGGAGGTGAATATTTTCTGCTGACAGATGATCTATTCCATTCCTGAAAACATTCAACATTCTTGAATATATCTTAGACATGAGATTATATAAAGTAACCACCAAAGTCCTGATACATAGAAAGCTTTGTAAAAAGGTGTTTTTCAACTCTTCTTCTTCAATATCTGAATAAAAATGAACAGTCATAATTATTCTGCTCTTTCAAATTCTGTGATTTTTTTTTTTTTTTTTTTTTTGAGTGAGATGATCAACCACTGATCTGGCCACCTCTTTCCTTGTTCCTGGCTTGGAAAATACGGGAAGCCCTAGCATTTCTGAACCATGATCACTTCTACTTCTGTTCCTTGCACTAATAATCATAATACTAACCAGTATGTTGTTGTGAAGAATACACATCTCCCTCATTCACCCATTATGCTGCTGCTGCATACTGTAGCCCTTTAATGAGTTATTTATGAAGGTCCCTATGATACAGACCTTCAAATTTATTTACTTCAATGCAACCCCCTTTCCTTGTTCTTTTGTTTGTTCTAATGGTGATAAAATAAACATAAAATTTACCATTTTAAGCATTTTAAAATATACTATTCGGTGGTATTATGTATGTCCACACTGTACTATAACCGTCACCATTATCCATCTCCAGAATTTTTTCATCTTTCCAAACAGAAATTCCATAGTAATTAAACAATTCTCTATTTTTCCCTCCTTCCATCATCAGGCAACCACCATTCTAATTTCTGTCTCTATAAATTTGACTACTCCAAGTAGCAGAGAATCACAAAGAATTTGTCCTTTTGTGATTGACTTATTTCACATAGCATAATGTCTTCAAGTTTTATTCATGTTGCTTAACGTATCTAAGGTTCAATAACATATCACTTTATGTATATAACACATTTTATTTGTCCATTTATCAACTGATAGACATTTGAGTTGTTTTACTTTTTGTCTATTCTTTATGTTTTGAGCATTTATCCATGGAGATTATTGTAATCATACAAATTCAAAGTTGTCCTCTGTCTTTTGTCTCCCTTTGAGTTCTGTTTAGCCTGCCCCCATAATAATAATCCACATTTGCCACTTGGTCTTCAAAAAGATCATTTTCTGGACAGACTTACTCTCCTTTATACATATTTTTTCTAATGGACAGTTCCTTATCATGATGTTCTTCTAACAGTCTGATAATAATCATTATTAATAATAAAAACAATAAACAACACCAAGTTCAATGCCAATTGATATGCCAAGCTGTTTTGGGGAACTCTCTCATTAATTTTCACTAAAATCCTATGAAGTGGATACTAATAATCATGGATACCAATAATGAGGAAACAGAAGTGTAGATTTGTTAAGTTAGATGTTCAAGGTCATACAACTAGTGAATACGAGAGTGAAACTACAAAATTATTTAAGCTCCTTTTCAGATCAATGTAACATGATAAAATGTCATGCCAGAAGTTTACATATACATGAAATTAGATGGGAATGCTAGTCATTTCAGGGAAATGGCAGGAAGCTCTACGTATGAAATACAATGAAGAGGGCTTTATTCCCACCCATTCCACAAATGATTTCTCTGACCTCAATAAGTCACTTGAGCCTTCTGAGCTTCTTCTCTTATGAAAAGATATCATGTTGAGCCATGTCATTTTCAAAGTTCATTTCAGATCTAAAGTTGAATGTCATATTTTAATACTTTCCCAGCTATTCCCTGCTTATGTTAACTGTGTTTTAATTGCTTAGCCAAAATTCATAGGATCTAGCAAGAAGACTTCATGAAAAGTTATCAAGATTGAATTTGATGATTTGGTCCATGATTTTTAATAGCACATCCAATCATGAACAATTTAATAGTCTACGGTATGTCTCTATTTAATCAATTGCAACATTAAAAAATATGTCCCTTCACTAAAAATATAAACAATTAATTAATACCAACATATGAGGTATGTTATTTTTTCTCTAGTTACAAAATAGGTGACCCTCAAAAGTGTCATTGGTTCCCTATAATTCAGCTTCAGCATCCATCTGCTTCAAACTAGGAATCCTCTTCTATGTCTGAAATCCTATCAGAAAGAAAAATCCACACCTCTGAAAAGTGTTCCTACCTTATTGAGCCCCAATGTGAATAAAACACAAATGAGAAAATGAGGAAGTTAGAATTAAACATGAATCTCAGTTCAGCACTGATTAAAACCATGGACTCATCTGAAGTTTTCTGGTATGAATCATTTTAACTAAAGAATAGACTATCCTCCAAAGCTATTTGTTTGCTTGCTTCTTATTTCATATGCAGTTTACAACAAGAATCAGAGGGGAAAATGAAACAAATATCAATGACAATAAAATCAACAATTTGCCAGACAGTTCAAGGGGAAAAGCAACTGTAAATAGATTGAAAAGTGCCAGCAAAGAATTTCAATGTGCTAGTCCCTCCCTATCTCTCTCTCTGCTTTCAAGGATGTTCCCTCCAACTTTCTGCAACTAAAGCAAAAATAGTCCCTCAGGGATTTCTGAACACTAATGAAGAAGATAATTTCTATTTTTAGAGGGGAATTTGATTTTTTCGGATAGATAGGCAGGCAGATGTAAAATAATGGAGGAAAATCACCTATCCAGTTGCAGTTTCATCTTCCCACTTTCTCACCATGACTCGTCTTGGATAAGTCGAAGTTTCCTCAGCAGTAAATGAAACATTACTTCCTCAACCCCCTTCAGAGGTTGCTATAAGTCTTAAAGGATATTATACACATGCAGGATTTGAAGCATCTGAACTTGTTGGTTTCCATTGTTAGCTTTAAAAATTATTGTATAAATCTTATTTATTTAATAACCCTCAAACAATGGTAAAGTAATAAGAAAATGTTGTTATAATGTACCAGAGAAATTTTGGATTAAGAGAAAATAAACATTATGTTACCTGCAGTTCCTCATCTGAAAGATTTTCTCCTTCTGTGAAAAGATATTTAAAAGAGAGTTTGTCCACCCTCCAGTCTAAACATTCAGGTAAAGAGCAGGGACCATCTGCAGCATTCCACAGAGCCACTGGGAGACAACCACTATATATCATATCCAAATGTTTCTGAAAATGTCTTCAAATCATGGAACTTTTATATTTTTATTTTACTTTTTTTAGAAAAAAAATAATAGCAATCAACCTTCAAATGTACACTTCCTTCTGGGAAATGCAATTCACCTGAATAATCTCTGAACTCACCTTGAATGGGATAATACTGAGAAAAATCACTAGTGAAACTAGCATTAAAGGTATAAACATTTGTACAGACATTACAGTCTTATAATAATAAAACCAACATAGATACCACCTGAGGAAACATCATAGAAATAAAAGAAAACAATGGACAATAATTTTTATTTCCAAATCTGTTTCCATATGAAATCTGCATCTTGTATGTATTTTGTAAGGCTTTAATAAACACTATTTATCCTGAATAAGGCTTCTTTCATATACCTAGTCATAAAATGCTGCAAGTAAATATTTAACCTATGAATATGACTCAGAAGTTGGAAATATAGGAAAGGTATTCTTTATTTTTTTTGAAAAAATATACTTAACGTGACTCTAGAAGTTTGCATCTCTAGCACTTAAAACCTTCAGTCAAAACTTTGAAAGCAAAATTTGAAAGCATCGTGACCTTATATTTGGTGGTATCATTTTACTTGTTAATGGAAGTTACATTAGAAACTTAATTGAAAAATAATATGTTTTTCTGATAAAAAAGGAATATATTTTATCATAGAAAATGTAGATGATCAAAACATAGAAAAAAATAAATCACTTCTTATCTCACATGTAGTTATAAACACACACACTCTTGTGGATATTACATTCTAGGAGTTTTTCTACTATTTTTATCTATTAAATTCATCTTTTAAAAAATTAACCTTACTGAGAAATAATTGACATATAGCATTACATTAATTTCAGGTGTACAATGTAATGATTCAATATACACATAGTATATTGTGAAATGATCCCAACAATAAGTCTAATTAACATCACTATACATAGTTAAAAATTCTTTTTTTAAATCAGAACTTTTAAAATCTATTCTCTTAACAACCTTCAATATACAATACAGTATTATTAACCATAGTCCCCATTCTATACATTACATCCTCAGGATTTATTTATTTTATAACTAGAAATTTGTATGTTTTGACAGTCTTCGCCCATTTTGCCCACTTTTACCTCTTGAAACCACCAGTCTGTTCTCTGTAGCTATGGTTTGGGTTTGTTGTTGTTTTTTGATTCCACATATAAGTGAGATTACATAGTATTTGTCTTTATCTGACTTACTTCACTTAACATCATGTCCTCAGTGTCCATCTGGTTAATCAAAATGGCAGAATTTCCTTCTTTTATGGTTATAAAAGGTTATGGTTATAATTTCTTTATCCATTCATCCATCAGTGCACACTTTAGTTGTTTCCATGCCTTGGCTATTGTACCCAATAAACATGGGGTACAGAAAATTTTTGTCAGAGTGATTTTGTTTCCTTTGGATAAATGCTCGGAAGTAAAATTGCTGAATCATACGGTTGTTCTATTTTTAATTTTTTGAGGAACCTCCATACTCTTTCCCATTATGACTGCACCAATTTCTAGTCTCACCAACAGTGTGTAAGGATTCTCTTTTCTCCACATCCTCACCAACACTTGTTATTTTTTATCTTTTTGATAATAGTAATTCTAACAGGTATGAGATAATATCTCATTGTGGTTTTCATTTGCATTTCCCTGATGATTAGTGATGTTGAGCACCTTTTCACCTACCTGTTGGCCATCTGTATATCTTTGGAAAAATGTCTATTCAGATCCACTGCCCACTTTTTAATTGGATTTTTTTTCCTACTGAGTTGTATGAGTTCTTTATATATTTTGGGTATTAACCCTTCATCAGATATAGGATTCGCAAATATTTTCTCCCATTCAGTAGGTTGCCTTTTCATTTTGTTAATCATTCCATTTGCTATTGAGAAACTTTTTGGTTTGATGTACTCCCACTTGTTAATTTTTTCTTTTGTTGCCTTTGCCTTTGGTCTCAAATCTCAAAAAAATCATTCTCAAGACTGATGTCAAGAAGCTTACTCCTATCAGGTCTTACGCTAAAGTGTTTAATCCATTTTGATTTTTGAGTATGGTGCAAGATAGTGGTCTGGTTTCTGTTCTTCCACGTGGCTGTCCAGTTTTCCTAATGTCATTTAGTGAAGAGCTCATCCTTTCCCTATTGCATACTCTTGGCTTTTTTTGTCATAAATTATTTGACTCTATATGCATGGGTTTATTTTTGGGCTCTGTATTGTGTTACATTGATCTATGTGTCTGTTTTTATGTCCACTATCTGTGGACAAAACTATACTGTTTTGATTACTACAGCTTGTAATATGGTCTGGAATCAATAAGCATGATGCCTCCAGCATCTTTCTCAAGATTGCTTTGGTTATTCTGGGTCTTTTATGTTTCCAAACAACCTTTAGGATTATTTGTTCTATTTCTGTGAAAAATGTCATTGGAATTTTGACAGGGGTTACACTGAATCTGTATATTTCTTTGGATAGTAAGGACATTTTAACAATATTAATTTTTCCCCATACATGAGTATGGAATATCTTTCCATTTACTTGTGTCTTCTTTCATCAGTGTACTATAGTTTCTAGTGTACAGGTATTCACCTCCTTTGTTAAATTTATTCTAAGTATTTTATTCTTTTTGATGCAATTGTAAATGGTATTTTCTTAATTTCTCTTTTGATAGTTATTAGTATATAGAAACACAAATGATTTTTGTATATGGATTTTCTATTCTGCACATTTACTGAATTTATTAGTTCAAACAATTCTTTGGTTGAGACCTTAGGCTTTTCTACATATAATATATCATCTGCAAATGGAGATATTTTTCATTCTTTTCCAATTTGGATGCTGTTTCTTTCTTTTCTGTTCTTTTATTTCTTTTTTTTTTTTTCTTGACTAATTGCTCTGGCTAGGATTTCTAATACTATGTTGAATAAAAAGTGGTGAGAGTGGGGATCCTTGCTTTAATCTTGATTTTAGGGGAAAAGCTACTAACTTTTCACCACTGAATGTGTTAACCGTGAGCTTATCATATATGGTCTTCATTATGTTGAGGTACTTTCCCTCTATACTCGCTTTATATAAAGAATTTTTATTTTAAATAGATGTTGGATTTTGACAAATGTTTTTTTTTTTCTGGATCTACTGAGATAATATATTTTTATCCTTCATTCTATAATTGTGGTTTATCATTGATTGATTTACACATATTGGATTACACATACACACATTACTGTCCTTGCATCCCTGGAACAAATCCCACTCAATCATGGTACATGATTCTTTTAATGTATTCTTGAATTTAGTTTGGTAATATTTTCTTAAGGATTTTTGCATCTATGTTCATATCCATTTCTTCTAGGTAATCCAATTTGCTGGCATATAATTTTACAAAAAAGTTTGTTATCCTTTGTATTTCTGTGGCATCAGTTACAACCTCTTTTATTTCTGATTTTGAGTCTTCTCTCTCTTTTTTTTTCTTGGTGAGTCTAGCTAATCAATTATTTATTTTGTTTACCTTTTCAAAACACCAGCTCTTAGTTTCACCTATTCTATTGTCTTTTTAGGCTCTATTTCATTTTTTTTTTCCCCATTCTGGTAGTTATTTTATTCCTTTTCTAACTTTAGGCTTCATTTGCTCTTCTCTTTCTAGTTTCTTAAGTGTCAAGTTAACGTATTTGAGATCTTTTTGTTTCTTATGTAGGCATTTATCACTATGAACTTCCCTCTTAAAACTGGTTTTGCTGCATCCCATAAGTTTTGGTATGTTATATTTCTATTTTCATTTGTTTCTAGGTGTTTTTTTTTTTTTTTTAGTTTTATTTATTTATTTGACAGAGCGAGAGAGGGAACACAAGCAGGGGAGGAAGAAGCAGGCTCATAGCGGAGGAGCCTGATGTGGGGCTCGATCCCATAATGCCGGGATCACGCACTGAGCCAAAGGCAGAGGCTTAACCGCTGTGTCACCCAGGCGCCCCTCTAGGTGTTCTTTTTAATGTATCTTTTGATATCTTTTTGACCCACTAGTTGTTCAGTAGCATGTTGCTTAATCTCCACATATTTGTGAATTTTCCACTTTTCTTTTTGTAATTGATTTCTAGTTTCAAACCACTGTGGTTGAAAAAAAAAGGCTTGATATAATTTTAATATTCTTATATCTACTAAGACTTGTTTTGTGGCCTAACATATGATATATCTTGGATACTGCTCATGTGCTCTTGAGAGGAATGTGTATTCTGTTGCTTTTGGATGAAAAGTTCAATAATGCTCTGTGAAGTTTTTCTGGTCTAATGTGTTATTTAAGGCTAATTTTTCTTTATGGATTTTCTGCCTGAATGATTTATCTGTTGATGAAAGTGGGTATTAAAATCCCCTAATATTACTGTATTATTTTCTATTCCTCCCTTTAGGTCTCTAATATTGGCTTTATATATTTAGGTGCTTCTATATTGGTGCATAAATATTTGCAAATATTATATCCTCTTGTTGGTTTGACCTCTTTATCATTATGTGATGTTCTTCCTTGTCTCTTATTACAGTCTTTGTTTTAAAGTCTATTTTTTCTGATGTAAGTGTGGCTATAGTGGCTTTCTTTTGGTTTCCATTTGTATGGAATATCTATTTCCATCCCTTCACTTTCAGTGTGTGTGTATTTACATCTGAAGTGAGTCTCTTGGAGGCCCATATAAATGAATCTCGTTCGTTCGTTCTTTTCTTTCTTTCTTTCTTTCTTTCTTTCTTTCTTTCTTTCTTTCTTTCTTTCTTTTTCTCTCTTCTTTCTTTCCCCATTCAGCCACTCTATATCCTTTGATTGGAGAATTTAGTCTGTTTATATTAAAGTAATTATTTATAGGTATGGACTTACTGCTATTCTGTTAATTGTTTTCTGGATATTTTGCAATCCTTTGTTCCTTTCTTCTCTTATTGTTTTCTTTTTGTAATTAGATGATTTTCTATAGTGGGATGCTTAGATTCCTTTCTCTTTATCTTTTGTGTATCTGCTGTAGGTTTTTGCTTTGTGGTTACCATGAGGCTTACATAAAAGTACTTGTATTTATAAGAATCTATATTAAATTAATAACTTAATTTTGAATGCATTCTAAATCTCTACATTATTATACTCCCCTCCATGTTTTATGTTTTTGCTTCAGAATTTGTTTTTTTGTCTTATGTATCCATTAACAAATTATTTTATTTATAGTTATTTTTATTACTTTTGTCTTTTGTCAAACTAGATTTGTAATTAATCACCACATTAGATAATTCTGAATTTTATTATATATTTATCTTTACCAGAGATATAAATAATTTCATATATTTTCATTACTAATTAGTGCCCTAAAGAAATCTCTTTAACTAATTAGTGCCTAAAGAAATCTCTTTAACTTTTTTTTTGTTTTTTGTTTCGTTTTGTTTTGGCTGATTGAATGGTGATGAACTCCTTAAGATGTTGCTGGTCTGGAGAACTCTTTATCTCTCCAATTCTGAACGACAACTTTGCCAGGTAGAGTGTTCTTTGTTGACATTTTCTTTTTTCTTTTAGCACTTTGAATATATTGTGCCTCTTTCTTCTGGCCTAAAAAATTTCTGCTGAAAAATATGCTGATAGCCTATGGGGCTTCCTTTATATGTAACAAGTTGTCTTGCTATTGCTACTTTCAAGAATTTTTCATCTTTAAATTTTTACAATTTAATTATAATGTGTCTTGGTGGGAATCTCTTTGTGTTCATCTTTTGGGGAACTCTCTGTATTTTCTGAAACTGAACATCTATTTCTTTCTCCAAGTTTGGGAATTTTTCAGCTATTATTTCTTCAAGTAAATTTGGTGCCCCCTTCTCTTTCTGTATACTTTATGGAAACCCTATCATGACAATATTGTACCACTTGATGTCCTACAAGTACCTTAAGCTGCCTTGTTTTCATTCTTTTTTTTTTTTTCCTTTTGCTTCTCTGACTGGATGAATCCCACTCCTCTCTGTTCTACTTGTTGATCTTATATTCTGCTTTATCTAGTCTGTTGTCAAACCCTTCTATTAGGTTGTCAGTTCCGTTATTGTATTCTTCACCTCTATTTCTATTCGTTAATTTCTGGCATTTTCTGTCTCTGTTGAAATTCTAACTTTGTTCATGTATTGTTCTTCTGAGCTTGGCAAGCATATTTTAGGCCATTATTTTAAACTCTATCAGGTAAATCACTTATCTCCATTTCATAAAGCTCTTTTTCTTCTCAGGCTTTATCTTATTCTTTCATTTGGAATATTATTGCTCTGGTACTTTATTTTCCTTGACATTCTTGTTGGTTTCTATCCATTAGATAAAACAGCCAGTTCTCCCAGTCTTGACAGAGTAGCCTGTATGTAAGAAATGAAACTTATTGTTAACCCTACCTTAATTCTTGGTTGTCTCTCAAACCTATGTGATTTTTCAAGAAATGTACTATGTTCTTAGTAGCCCCCGGTAGTAAGGGATGTGCCAAGACTTGTCAGCACTCCAAAGGGGATTATCTCCTTCAGCACCCAGATTCAGGCTGAGTAGAAGGCAGAGTGTCAGGCAGCAACTTTTATAGTATACAGATATTAAAAATAACATCTTATAAATAATAAAATATGCAAATATACCTCTTCCAGGGGAAGACTGGAAGATGGTCATTTCTGTCTACTCCCACTGCACTGAGCTCTGGGGTGATTGACAGTTAAGAGCTGTTTCTTTGTTTGGATCATCCTGCTGAACCTGTGAATACAAGTCCACTGACCATCAGAGCCAAGCTAAGGGTTGTTCTCTAGGTGATAGCTATAAAAACTAGGGTACCAAATGTATGCACAAGTTCCTTTTTCAGAGACACTAGGCTGGGGCAGAAGGAGAGCATGAAGATGGCTCCTACCAGCCTCCCCAGTCTCTGGAGAAGATTGGAGTCAGCTCCTAGATGTCTTTTCATTTAGAAATCTGCTCCTCGGGTCACAGCTATGAAAATAAGCTGATAGCTTTCTTTTATGGAAGAAGTGTTTCTGTCTGCTGCCTCTGCACTGTGCCCTGGTGGGATGGGGAGTAGCTAATTAAGAACCATTTTTTCCTCCATTTTTACAGTCTTGTGGACCTGTAAACATAGCCTTGCTGACTACCAGAACCAGGAGATCAAGGGGTGTCCCCTGAGAGGCAGCTGCAAAAACCAGGGCCCCAGGTGTGTGCATCTGGGAAATACTGACAACCCAGAGTAAGGTAGAGGGAAAGTGCAAAGATGGTGTAGACTGATCTCTGCAATCCCTGGAGAATATTTCATTTGGCCGCTAGATGTGTGTTAAATGAGATCCTTGCCCTCAGGCTAAAGCTTTTTAAGATAAGCAAATAGTCTGTTTCCACAGAAAGACTGGTTGAGTTTCAGCTTCCTCTGTGCTGTGCCCTGGGGGGTAGGCACAGTGAATCCACAGGAGCACTTTAAGATAGTTTCTAAATTCAGTAAAGCCTGGTGGGTCTCCTAGATGCAAGTTTCTTTGGCTTTCAAAGCTGGATGTTTTGGGGTCCCATCTCTTAGATGTAGGTCTTAAAAGATGGAGTGTTTTTTAATGTGTTTTTTGTTTTGGTTTGTTTTTGTTTTTATTTTTCTTATTGGCCCAATGTGTAAGAGTTACTCAACTAGCTTCTGGGTTTCTTTCAGAGGGAATACTTCCATAGATAGCTGTAGATTCAGTTTGTTATTGGACGAGGTAAGTTTAGGATCCTCCTATGTCTTATCTTTAATCAGAATCCCCTAAATCCATCTTACCATGATTTATGAACTAATTTTCTACCAACATATGTTATAACTATTTTCAACAAAAATAAAAACCTTTAATCATATTATTGTAACACTTGCATAATATTTTATGATGTAGCATAATGTATTTAAGCAGTTTCTAATTTGGGTATAATCCATTCCCAAGTTTATGAGATGATAAAACACATATTTATAAATATCTTTGCCCACAATTTTTCATCAATACCTATAATGTCCTAAGAATAAGTTCCTAAATTATGGGTCAAAGAACATAGTCATTTTATACTTAATTATTGCCAAGTTTCCCCCTGAAAAGATGTACCAATATAGCTTCTTACCACCAATGTATGAAAGTTGTCTTTTTCTTTGGACTCGTTGTTCTATCATTACTAAAAACATATTTGACTGTTAGGGGATAAATTGCATCTCATTTTAATGTAGCTTTTCATATATTTTAGCTTTGGAACTTGAAACTCCCTTTTTAACCCATTTTTACTATTCCAAAGATATGCAAATATGTATTAAAAAGTAATTTTATAGTAATATTTTTCAAATTTGTGTGGCTTTAGCAGGAACTGTAAATTTGGGACTTGTACCTAGTTGCTTCAGCATACAAGTATCTAAGTCTCATACCTTTGGATACAAAAATGAAATAACAAATTACCTCAATTTATTCTCATGGGAGAACTGAAAACTTTGGGCCTTAAATCTCTTCCTCTCTTACCCTCTCAAAAAATTATACAATTTATTGTATTTTGGTACAAAGAAAATACCCCATCAACTTACAATTAGTGGGGGGAAATGTGGGTTTTTTTTGTTTTTGTTTTTGTTTTTTTTAATGCGAGCTATCTGGAAACACACACACACACACACACACACACACACACGTAAATAACTGGTTAATAGTGACTTCCTAGAAAAAATTCAGATTTCTTTTTTGGAAACATTGACAGAATACCTTTGAAATCATTCTAGAGTTTTGAGATATCTGTATTTCACTTTGAAGATAGAAGTAGCCTCATTTTCTTAAAGAGAATGTTAAAGATGTCCTTTCTCACTTCCTCACTGGCCCCAGGGAACCCATGTTTCCTGCCAATGATACGTCCAACAGTGAGATCCTGATCTGTAAATTCCAAAGCAAATCAGAATTTAGTCTGGACTTTAAAATAACATGGAGATAGTAGGAGCTCATACTAGTAAACATTGAAGTCCTACGTCATGCTAGCCAATCCTAGCATCCTTCACTGCTTGCCTAATTGAACTTTCTTATCCTTCAAATCCCAGCTCATTTTTTACCTCTAGAGGACTTTCCTTTTTACTCAGTAGTGAGTCCCTTATTACTATGCCACACAGCATTCGGTTGTTTTCCTTCTCGTGCTTATCAACATTCATTTCTCTGAGTTTACTGGTTGTTTTCTCCCTAATTAGACTATAACTTCCATAAGGATAGACCCATAGCTCTTATTTTATGTCAGTACCTGAACCTAGTTATTGGAAGAGAATGAATGTGGATATAATGCCTATAGGGAAAATGTGCCGACTAGAAGGATCAATTCACCATAGAATAACAAATCTAAGAACAGACACTGACTCTGAAAGATGAGAGTTTTTTTACAAATTAAATAATATTTCTCTTAGCACAGTGGAGCACAATGCTAAAATTTTATTCAGAAAATTTGAATAGATTAAAAGTGAGTTTGATGAGTTAATAGAGTAAAATACAAGAAAATAAGATGCTTTGATGATCTGTGTAAATTTGAGATTGCATCTTGAAGGACATCTGTTCTCCCTCTGATCTAACTTTGAAGATGAGAACTGGGCTAGAGGCTGGGGGGGATAACTTTGTAACTGACATGAATGCAAGAATCACTATGCTAAATCAAAGAGGAAAATAAATCATAATTGAAAAAAATTCAATTAACATAGTATAAAGTAACTCTTCATGAATTTTTAAAAAGGTCTAAGACTCAACTTTGGTACTATTTCACCAAAACAGGATTATAGAATAAAGCTAAAGAAGAGTTTACTTGCCTATCATGATCTAGTATAAGCAAATAAAGACAACACAATTCTGGATCTAAATTATTTGCTCTGTAAGGATCTAGTGTGGTCAAAGCAAATGGGGATATTATAATAAAATGAATATGTTGTTGTCTTTATGATGTGTAATGATGACAATATGTACTTCTAGATGGAAGTTCCCCATTCCCCTTTTTAACACCTTAGAGTTTGCTTAGCTTTTGCCTAATGCCATCAGAAAACCAAAGTATGGTTTTGTTTTGTTGGGTTTTTTTGGTAGACAATGTATATTTGCAGCCATACATTGTTTTAATTTATATGACATGCAATTCATTTTTCAGCACTTTGAATATGTCTTTAAGCACTTTGTGTCCTCCCACTGCATTCTGATCTCCATGGTTTCTGATGAGTAAATAGTTGGTAATTTTCTTGAGAACTTCTTTCACTTTTCTCTTGCTGCTTTCAAAATTCCTTATATTTGTTTTTTGACACTTTGTCTTTTAACACTGATTATGATGTGACTAGGTATAGAGCTTGTGATGGTTAATTTTATGTGTTACCTCGATTGGGCCATAGGGTGACCAGACATTTGGTCAAACATTATTCTGGGTGTGTCTGTGAAGGTGTTTTGGGATTAGATTAGTTTTTCAACTGGTAGATAGAGTAGAGCAGATTGCCCTCCCTAATATGGGTGGCCCTCATCCAATCAATCCAGGTCCTAAAAGAACAAAAAGATTGAGGAGGGAGGGAACTTCTGCCTGACTGATGTTGCTGGGACATCAGTCTTCACCTGCACTTGGACTGGGCTACACCATTGACTTTCCTGGGTTTTCAGCTTACTGACTATAGATATTGAGAATTCTCAGCCACCATAATCACATGAACCAGTTACTTACATACATACATACATAAATTTTATATATTTATAAATATATGTATTCAGAATATACACATTCAGATAGATATATATATAATATATAT
>NW_024424230.1:32180919-32429830 GCF_017311325.1 Ursus maritimus
GCTATGCTGAATATACTGTCGATGTTTTAATTTAAAGAGGTAATATTCACCTTTGACATAGAAAATTGGCCTCTGGTTACAGTTCTTCTGAAAGTGTGTTTGGGAGCACATAGATGCAACCTTTATAGATATTTTCTCCCCATGTAATGGTTCCAACTGTAAACTTTCCTCATAAATGCTTATTATAATACAATAACAGCTATGATAAACATTTAAAAAGTCAGTACGCAGAAAAAGACTCTCTCCTTGACCAAACTTTAGAAAACCTCCTCAAACTCCTTTTTTTGGCAAGGCCTTGTCCTTGGGTCCTGTCTTCAGCCTGCTGACTTTAGTTTTAGTAAGAATCCTCCTAAGTCAGTTCGGCAAGAATCCTCCACCCTTAGAATCTGATTGCCCTCGATATCTGATCAAATCCTAATCTCCCACCCTGGGTATCTGATGACCCTAACCTGTCTTCAGCAAGAATCTTATTAAATCTATTTCATAAGAATTACCCTACCCCTTATGTCTTCTCTTAATAATTTTCCATCCACTGACTCCCTCATTCTGCTTGTTGCTGATAAATTCCTACATATCCACGCTGCACTCAGAATTGAGCCTGGTTCTATACTGAGCCCTTTCTCCCTATTGTAATAGTTTCTAATGAAATCATTTTTAAACCACTTTAACTACTCTCTGACTGTGGTTCTTTTTAACAAAGCAAATATTTTCATTGTATAGATGAGATGACTAAAGACAGATACAGTGTATTGTGGGCCATATAAAGTAAGATTAAGATCTCCTTCTATAGCTGTGTCTATGATATTAAAATTGCTTCAATTTGTGAGAATTAGGTTTCAAATAAAGAAATGTGTTCTGTGGATTTTATTTTTCTATCGGAAGAGGTATTGCAAATCTAAATGTATTTATTAGGTGCCTACAATGCCTCATGCAATGTGCTAAATCTGGCTGTGAGACATTACATATAAGGAAATCCAGTTTTTCTATGAACACTTTGCCTGGTGGTTAAGCAAATTAATGAACATATAAGTAAAATATACAATGCATAAGTGCAACAGAAAGGTGCAATAAACATTAACATCCCTTTTTAGAAGGGGTTGAGAGAAAGCACACTGGAGGTGGTGTCATTTGAGGCGTGGTATCAGGTGAGTAGAACTAACTATGAAAAGTGGGGTGGTGATGAGTTAGGAAGAACTAAGGGGACAAGGGGAGATGGAATTGAGGATAGTTTAGGCACAGGGACAGCAAAAGCACTGGTATAAGATAGGTACAGGTTGGTGGGTCTCAAGGTGTGATCTTTAGACAAATTTGGATCAGAATCACTTGTGTTCGTGAAAGAATGTGCATTTTCAAGTTGAGTGTCTCTCTGATACTGGGCTGTATCTAACTAGTACTCAAAAATCAGAATTTTAAAGACACTTTCTGTTTTATTTATATGCAAATAAAATTTGAGACTTGGGCTTAAGACACGGAAAGTACACTGTTGCCCTCAATACAATTCAAAATAAACATTTTCCCCACTCATCACTAATTTAGCACACAAAAGGACCAGATGATTAAAACTATTTTTAAGGGAATGTTTATTTAGAAAGAACAATGAATCCGAATAAAAATATGGCAGAAATATGGAGGACGAGGAAATATGAAGATACATTCTGGAAAAATTCTCACAAACATAACTCTGAAAGTATTGAGCTGATAAGAGAGCGAAAAGAATCTCTAAGGAAAAATATGTAAGTGAAAAATCTAACCAAATAAGTAAATGATAGTGACTTAAAGCACGAGGGAATTGTAGACCAAGGAGACCATAATGCTAGGGTAAATGACCAGTTCTGGGATCCATAGGCAAAGTCTGTGGTTTCTGTGATCTTAAGGAGCTGAATTTGAGATAAAAAATTAAGCCGGTGCACTCAAAGGGAATACAGGGCAGGTCCAGTGTCACACCCTGGCTCCCAACAGAACCCAAAGCCATACTTCTCTGGAGTTAAATGTACAGCATTCCACAGATTAATTTCAATAAAATGTAATTCCCAAATCAAAAACACCAAACATACAAGTCACCAGCAGTGATGATGATGATAAGAATAATAATAATAGAACCAATTTAGACTCAAAGGCCTTTGTGTATTACAGATATTAGGATAGATTATAATTAATTATATATGAAATATTTACAGAAAAAATATGAAATTAAAAATTCTACCAGTATTGTATCTATTCAACACTGTGCTATAGTTGCCATTCTTAGAGACATAAGCAAATAAAATAATTCATTATAAGAATTTAAAAAGGAAAAAAAGTTGCCATAAATTAAAAAATAATACATTTACATAATATGCAACAACTGATCTATAGAAAAAAATAACATTGAGAAGAGAATTGAGCAAGATGATCAGATATAAGTTCAATTACACAACTTATGCACAGTTAACTAGTCCTATAACAAAGTAACTTTAACATATTCCTACCATTTAAGTTGGAATTTTAAACAATAGAGTCAGTAATCCAGGAATACATTTACCATAAGATGTGCATGGCCTTTACGGAGGAATTTTAGTGGAAAATCATCAGAGAAGACCTAAACAGAGAGATGTACCACAGTTATGAAGAAAGCAGTATCAACACATGTCACTTTTTAAATCAAGTTAACATAATTCTAATCAAAATGCCAGAGGATTTATAATATGCTTTCCAAGCTCTTACTACTCTGTTTATGTAAGAACAGTTTCACCAATAGCCAAGACACTCCTGAAGAGAAGATTCAGTAAGAGGTAAGTGATTACAGCAAACTTACTTGTTCTGGACTAGACGAATGGATAAATTCATATTTTCACTAATGGAGCAGAGCTCGAGGGCCAGAAACAGAGCCAGATGGAGATGGAACCTTGATTTGTGAGAGAGAATATTGTAGATCACGGCCAAAAAAAAAATTCAGCTCTCAAAAGGTTGCTGGGTATATTTTGTTTTTGTTTCCAAAAATATTAAATCTCTACTTCATATCATACTTATTTTCAGATATATTAAAGGCTAATGTAAATGTCAAAAATGACTCTTGGAAGAAGATACAGAAGTATAGATTTGTGACAATAGATTATGAAAGAATCTCTTCAATTTGGTGTAATTTCCACAAAGCATAAGAGAAACCATATAACTGACTATATTAAAATTACAAATTTTACTTCTCAGAGAACCACCATAAAGAAATTAGAGACAAGCCATAACTTGAAGAATATGGTTCCAACTCACAGAGAATTTGTCTAGAATATGAAATAATTGCAAATTAATATAGGCAAAAAAATGCAGAAAGATTTCAGAGAGCAGTAAACTATACAAAAAATACCATTTTTTACCCACAAAATCACCAATTTCACCTGAAACTATTAATTTATTAGAATATGGCATAATAAAATCTTCCCCCATTGCTGGTGTCAGTGTTAATTAAGTACAAGACTTGGGAAACCATTTGACACATGTGAAGTCCTACGTGTGCATGGACATTACCCATCAGCTCCTCTCTTAGGTGCATATTCGAGTCTCTCTAGCCTGTACACACAAGAGATACACACAAGAACATTCAATCTGTAACGTGACAACAGCAACAGAACACAAAAACATGAAAACAACTCAAGTGCTGATAAGCAAGAGAATGGATAAATATATTTAGTCAATAAATATTATAGAGCAGATAAATTGTGTAATCCAACATGACTCACTAAAGCGTTGACAAAAATTAGAAACATATTTAATGAAACAAATCACAGACAATATGGAATCAACAGGTTTAATCACACAATATAAGGGTCTATTACTGGTGAGAGGCCCTCACAGTGTCTCTTTAATTGAATTCAGAAAACAGTTGTAAAGTATGGGCTTTGTGTAAGGCTTAATTCTTGATTCTTAAACTCAATGGCATGTTTGATCCTCCGTCGGTGGTCTGCTGAGACCTGGTCAACACAGACTTTCTGACAATAATTTCTCTTAAAAATGAAGACCAAAATAGCTCGTGTAACATGGACGGAATTGAATGCTGGGACCAGATAATGATCTCCTATGGTTAGCGAAAATAAGTATCAAGGCAAAGCGGACACATTTATTTTCAAAGCGGGAGACTATTTTTCAATCACAATGTCCAATTTCATTTTCATTAACGTTATTAGAAAAAAACAATTTATGGATAGAAATGAAAAGCAAACAAACAAAATTAAGACGAGCACAGTGTTGTTGAGCTCTGTGGGCTGCTTCTGATTTAGGGGTTAAGGGTGTCTCACTGATAACCATCCTAGTTAGCAAAAGTAGAATTAGCAAAATCTCTGGTTTGCAAGAAATTCTGCATTTAGATTTTTCATAAACTTTGTGCTTGGAGACTGCTTTTCTTTCGGATTTATTTTAGTAGATTTTAATGGCTCCGTGCTCCATTGACTAATAATTGTGCCTAACTCGAGAGAGGGAATTTACTCGCCCATTGCGATACAGGCAAACCATCCAGAGTGATTAGACAGTAAGCTTAAAAGCGTTTGCTTTAAACTGTTTTGAGTTTGTTGTCCTTCCTTTTGTTTTGTCTCAAATACTGGGCAATGCTTCGCTTTCACTTCGGTGGTTGGTGGTTGCGTGGAGATAACGTGAGATAACAGACTCCCAGGAATGCTGAACAATTGTGAAATAGGCACAACAGAGCACTGAGAAGTGTATTCTTCCTCCAACACAGGGCCTGCTGTGCTGAAAGGCATTTTTATTCTAATATCTGTGTCTTACTAATGTTAATCCAGTGTTAGCAGAAGCTGTGGAATTTGGAAATGAATCCTGAAGTTTCTAAAAATCTGCATCAGGGGGCGTCTGATTGGCTCAGTCAGTTAAGTGTCTGCCTTCGGCTGAGGTCATGATCTTGGGGTTCAGGCCTTGAACCCCCACCCCTTTGGTCCACAGTCTCCCTGCTCAGTGGGGAGTCTCCTTCTCCCTCTCCCTCTGACCCTCCCCGCTGCTCATGATCTCTCCCTCTCTCTTCTCTCAAATAAATAAATAAATAAATAAAATCTTTAATAAAAATAGAAAATAAAAATCTGCATCAAAATGCCATAGTTCTCAGTGGTTTATTGTGAGGCACGTGGAGCAAAAAAGCAATATTCCCATCCTCTGAGAAGATTCCACGTGTCATCAGCCCCTATTTGCAAAGATAAAATTATCCACCTCTCCTACTCGATGTTTAATTGCAAATCTTTAAGGAACAGTTCATATTTAATCACTATATTCTTAACTTATGAATTTCTTTTCAGGTCTTTACATTCTTTTTGTGCATCTTTTAAGAAGTGCTCCATTTGGCTTTCATTAATACCTGGAATTCTGATACGCTATAGTGTTCGTGTGTAACCTTACTTTCCCCAGTGTAACTTCCCTTCACCGTATCTCGCTTTTACTCTTGCATCTGATCCGTACCCCTGGCCATATTGTCCTCCCAATCCAGAACGATCTTTCTCCATGCTTTTCCCCTTATTTCTCTGCCCTTGGCACATGCTCTGTTTTGGCCTGTGATGTTGACATCATACTGTTGGGCAAATGCTTGATGTGTCTGTGTCTGGTCTCAGTAGTTAAATTAGAGTCTCCTCAAAAGTATGTGCTAGCTGAGGATTGCTCTGTGACCCTCACAGCACCCAACACACGTACAGTCACATGTGACTTGCATCCTAGAGGAACTGAATTGAATGAAAAACAAAGGAAATATAATTGAATTAAATGGAAACAGACTTAATTTTCAGAATATTTTCAACACGTGTTTCCCAGATTGTATTTTCTAAAGTACTAATTTGTTTTACATAAGAAACTGTGTTTTCTCACCAGTTGATACCATGAGTGATTTTTGAATTGATTCTTTCACCAAAAGACCGAAGACCCTAGAGAAATCCCTAGCCAGTGAATAAAGCAAAAAGAGAAAATATTTACATTGAGTGGAAAATCTCCTTTAACTCAAACATCTGTGTAGTATATGAGATGGAAGTCAGCTAGTCTGTCCTTTCATTTCTCTGACACTGACTTGAGATGACCTTTTATAGGATGCCAGTTATTCAATGTCTGTCTGATGATCTCCATCTCCCCAATATGCGGCCTCTGATCTTTCAACCTGAGTGCAGCTGAAAGCCAAAGGGGAGACTCCAGCTCTTGAAAGCTTTCAGTAGTTGATTTTTAAAATTATGATCATAGGGTGCTTACTCAGATCTCTTTCATCTGAGACCCTTTCAAATGCATTACACAGTAATTATTAACTAATAATGAACAGGACAGTCATCATGCCATCATGCATTATTTTTCGATCCTTTTCATTTTCTGCCCATTTCTCTTCTTTTTATTGTTCCTTACTTTTTTTCTTCCTCTCTATACTTCCCTTATATTTATGTTGAAAAATCGAAACAGAAATATTTGTAATTATATTAACGGACAGGGCAGACAGAAGAACCAGAAGCATTAGTGTCTCCTTTCTCTGGAACCCTTATCTATACCACCCCTATGAGCAGTTAACTTACCTTGTCAGAGTTTCAGGTTCTTCTGTAATTATAATTGAATTTCATGGTCTCTACGGTCATATTTATGTCTGATGGTCCATGAGTCTAAGTTGCCTCTTTGTTCTAGGATGGGTCTTAAAGAAGGATTTGCCCTTGGGAAAAACTGAAAGCTAGGTGGAATTTATTTTTATGGACACCTCTCCCATTTCTATCCTTATCTCTCGTTCTGAAATCATTGTCACAGAATTTCAATGCCTGCCTGCTTTCTAATCCTGACCAAGGGCCCATATATTACCACTGAGGCAGGATTCACTCTCTCTGAGCAACTTCCTATGTTTTCCTCATGAATAGTCTCCATCATAATATTCCCATCTTTAATTTATTGACATCAGGACAATTCTAGAAACTTACGAATCTAAAAATCTAATTTACAAGAAACTGATAAAATGCAAATTCCTTTGGGAGAAGTTACAATCAAAGTATTACCAACCAGGCGAGGGGAATCCTGCAGATAACATGTATTTCCCTAAGAACCCAGTCCCAGCTGGTGAATTTTCAAGTATTATGTCAGATCAGTGGGGGAGATAGTTTTGCTAACAAGTGTCTTCCCCTGAGGCCACTGACCTCTTCTTCTCCCAACAGATCAAATGGGTACATTTCTACTGTAGTCACTGCCTAAAGTGCTTTAGGATCTTTAATGCATGCAGGGAAGACTGAAGGGCACGGTGCTCTCAGAAGCCTGAGAGCCTCTGAAAGGAGATATTGGAGTCAACTTTCCCCAGTTGAGAGATGTGCTTTTATCAGAGATATTTGTAGGGTAGTTAAGTGCATGAGCTTTGTAGACAGATCTGGGTACAAACCAGGCAGCGATGGCTCGAGGGGTGGCTTGGAGCTTTGAAAATTCCCAAATCTCTATCAGTTCTTTTCTCATAACCAAAGCAACTCCAAATAAAAATACAAACTAAGTCAAGTCAGTGTGATTATCATACAAATGTAGTTTTAAGACACATGCACGGAAACAGCCTTCCAGCCCAATCATCTCTCGTCCTATATAAAATCATGGAACCACTATTAAACCTTGTTTTAATTGGCTGCAATGCCCCATCTATATGCTTGCCTCTCCCATGCCTGTGGGAAGATTTCCAACTGCCATTATTTGCTTGGAGGCTTTCTCTGAAGCAGAGACCTTTACTATATGGTTACAGGGAATTATTCTCCTAGCAGCCCTCCATGACTGAGCTGAAATGATGGCTACATATTCCAGATTCCACCCTCCAGAACTGGGATAAGTCTGAGGGATGTAGTCTGCTGTTTCCAAGAGTTTCCCCACAAGATAAAGCTGTGGTCAAGGATAGTGATAGTCTACTAAATAATGCACCTCATATTGGCCACCATCCTTTCCATTCTCAATGTACTTCTCTCCACTACTCTTCCCTGTACTTGCCAATTGACCACTTCTACTCAACTCCTTAACTAGGATCTCCTTCTAAGGAAACCAAACTAAGGCACCCTGGATTTGCTGGTTTTCAGGATAGCTACTCCCTCTTAGCCTCCATTTCCTTACCTTTAAAATGAAAGTAACAATAAACCTGCCTTATAGATTATTTTGTGATGACCTAGTAAAATAATGCTTGTAAATCGTTAAGCACAATGAATGGCAAATACATGCTAAGAGTTCAGTCAATATCAGATGGTCATTATTACCGTATTCCTCTCATGATTATAAATGGGACATAGCAAACTTACGAAAGGTATTCAGAGGTACCTTTAAAGCATACAGATCAGTAAAAATGAACCACCATTCTACTGTCTACAATCAGAGGTTTTTGTAGGGTTTAGGTATCCACATTATCCATACTCACTGTACAATGAACATGTGTGGGATGAGAATTTTTCCATGTGCTCCCAACTGCTCAAGGTGTCAATACTTGTTTTCTCTTCACGAAGGGTGCATAGGAAGCAACAAATACTGCAATGTATACCAAACTCTAAGGCGGAAATTTCCATATGCTTCTGGAGAGAAATAGAGATACCATGCTGGTATTGTTAAGGGTGAACAAAAAGTACTGATAGGTCCATGAGTTTCTTTATGTCCTAGCTTACTTCCCCAGATTCACAGGTCAAGGTACGTTCAAAGTGATGACACTTCCTGGGATTCAGGATAATAAAAGAAGAGCCTCACTTCTGGTAAATTTATTCTGCTAACCAGTCTCTTGTAAAATTATATTCAACACAATGCAGTAGCACAAAAATGAAAATAATACTAGGTTGTTAAAATTTTCAAAAATTCCAAGAACTTTTGGCTAGTGTTGATAATCCAAACATAATTATGTGTGTATGCATGTGTATTTACCTGTGAAAAATTCATAATACATTTGCAAACATTAACTGGCCCAAACTTCTCTTAAAAACCAACTACTGCCTGAAATACTGAAATACTGATTATTGTCATTGTGATTGTTTTTATAATTGTTTTAATTATGCATGTAATGGCACCAATTTTCCAGAATATTCTTCTTATAGATATGTGCCTATCTAAAATGTTCAATCAGAGGATACTTAGAGTCGCGTACAATTAAATTTCCATGGCAGTCAATGGCACATTCTCGAGAAAACACAGTGGTGGAAAATTAATTTTTAAACATAGATTTCATTTAAAAAATGGTGAACATTTATTAAGAGACTAGATTTAAGACTAAGGTGGGATACCATTTTGATTCAAATTTAATTTATTCGGTCCGTTTTTTGTCAATGTGATTTAAAAAACATGTTTAAAAGAGTTTTGTAGCAAATTCAAATCTTTCCAAAGTTTTTTTCTAGAGCACAGCACTAATCTGATTGATATACCTGGTTGTCTGTCCCCCACCATGTCATAATCTTCTTATTTTACGGTCACGCACAGTTGAGGGAATTGACCTATTATTCTTTCATAAACAATACTGGAACGCTAACACATGGGCACAAAGCTAATTCTTGTGGAGCATGATATGATGAAGGGGGTGCGTGTGTGTGTATTTGATAGAAATGGACAGAGAGAAATCAGAGCATCTGAGTTTGTACTATGATATATACACACACAAGGAAGCAAGAAAAGAAGATTACAATCGAGTCGTGCTGGTGTGTGGCTTATCGCTCATTTGGATAGCCCTATGCAAAATCAGAGAGAAATGAGGCCAGCTTCCTATTTGAAACGCACTTTCACCTGGTATATTCAGGCCAATCACCGAAGCAAAAGGAGTGATTTCATTTGAAAGATATAAATAATAGCGTGGATTCTCTTTATCGCTACACACAGGGTCTTCCTCATGGTGTGTGGGTTTGATAGGAATTCACTGGAATTATATACAGTATATAAAGGATGAATGTGAGGTGGAATTTTTGTATGTCTGCAAAGCAGCCTGTTCTTTTGGTTTACATTGTCTTCGCTATTGTGTTTTCATTTGCATGAGTCGGCTTATGTGTGTGTATGTTTTATGGGGATGAGGGCAACAGAGTCGTTACAAAAGAAGCACATATGTTTGCGGGTGATTAGATGAATAATAGTTTTATTACTATCCGTTAGAGAGAGTTCTCTGCCTTGTCCCCCCAAGGTGTGAGTGGGAATTAAAGCGAGTTGGCAATTACAAAGCTCCGGCTGCTGAATGTGAGAGCAGGCACTGCCGTTATGGGCAGAGATTTCCCCCCCTTTCCTTCTTTCTTGAGGCTTAAGACAAGTTTGGAGGCCAGTCGTTTCTCCTCTGCACTCTACTGGCTGTTGCAGCCCGAAGCTAGCTTGTTATAACCTACTTAGGCAGTGGGGAACTGTCACTCACCACTTCAGAATCAATGGTTGCAGATGGAAGCTTGGATGCGGTGCCTTTTCCCCCTGCAGTAACAAGCCGTTAATAGATTTTATTATAATTATTTTAACTGCACAAGCTCAGAAGGAAACTTAGAGGTGTGCAGGTTTGCTAATCGAAATCACGTACGCTCTCACACAACAAAGGGCAGCGGAATCTTTTGAAGGTACCGTACTTAGAGCTGAGTAATATTAATAATGGGACAAATAATAAATTCATTCCATAGGGAATTTGTTTGCATGAACTTGAAATGTCGGTTTATCAGAATTTTGCTAAAGGAGAGAAATATTCACCAAGCTGTCATCAAGGGAGTGACGTTTTGTTGATATATACGTACATAGGACGAGGTCTCTATGGATATGTGCATATATATGGCTGCACATATTTATAGCTAAATTTTTTCTTATTTCTCCCAGGGAGCACAGAATGTTTAAATATTTTCAAAAACTGAGAGTCACATCTCAACTCCAAGGAAGAAAATTCACATATTCTGTTGCTTTTTGTTAAACTTACTAGTTACAGTTCCTGATCTGGAACTTGCCGTAGTGCAGAAAGTGTCCTGTGAGGGGAGGCAAGGGTAAATTTTTTGCCACAGTTTTAGTCTGCATTTGCCTATAACTGTCTGCTGTAGTTTGGTAATCACACTGCATCTCCTTTGCTTTATAATTTTTATGGTGGGACTTAAGAAGAGCTTTGAGAATAATTTACAAAATAAAAATCAGTAATAGAAAAGATCTATAGAAAGACTAATCTAATATACACTTTTAGGATTGCTAGGAAGCTTTCTGTAAAAGTTTTCTTTAAAAAAGAAAAAAAGCGTCTCCTTGTCTTTGAATTTTAAATTCTACCAGCAGTTACTTCATTTTCATAAGTTAATGCCTTTGGTCTAAGAAACATGACATGTTATTCTACTATTAGCCTATGTTGTAGACACCATTCCCTTTTCTCTTCTTCTCAAAGCTTCTCAAGATGGAGGCTTGAAAATGCCAAATACTTATGTTCCCAGCCCTTTCTTTCTATAGTAGTTGTCATATGACATAATTCTAGCCAATAAGACATGGAGGAACGTCTGCTGGAGGCTTCTGGGAAAAGTTTGTCTCTATTATAAAACACAAGAAGAGAACTCTTGCTCCATGTTTCTTTCCTTGGACATTTTCACACAGTCACTTGGAAGGTTGTTGCAAAAGCTGTCTAGTGACCAAGAGAACATATTCATTAAACTCACTCATTGAACATATCACTTACTCATTGATTAGGACAAAATAGGAAAATGGGATAAGAGCCTAGTAAAAATATTGGTGAGCCAGTAAACAAATTCTGGAACCATCTACATCCAAGGCAATTTTTGTGGAAAAACATTCCAGAAATCCTTTTCAGATTTTCTTTTTTAAAATCAAAGCAGAGTAGGAGAAGTGGATCTTACACTGCCTGTTTCCCAGACAGTATATACAGCTGCAACATTCAAGAAAGTGTGATATTGCATAAAGATTGACTAATACATAAAAGTACTAAAATAGAGAACACAGTAATAGGCTCACAATTATATTGTCATTTGCTTTGCAATTAAAGAGCCAAAGCATTTCAATGAGCAATGAAAAGTATTGTCAACAAATGATGCTGGAATAACTAGATATCCTTATAAGAAAAAAAAATCCATATCTATCTATCTATCTATCTATTTGCTGATTTATTTTCTTAACAGTATGTTTTGATGAGTAGAGCTTTTAAGTTTTCGTGAACTCTCAGTAATCATTTCTTTCTTTTATCTTATGCTTATTGTTATGTGTCCTGCTTTAAAAATGGTTGCCTACTCTTAAGCCAGGAAAATAGTTTCTTCTGTTTTCTTCTAAAATCCTTGTGGTTTAGCTTTTATGTTTAGGTCTAGAATCCATTTTCAGTTAATTATTATATATGGTATGAGATTATATATAGATTATAGACATAAAGCTATAGATAGACCTTATCTTACATCGTACACAAAAGTTAACTCAAAATAGATTAATGAGTTAAGCATAAGTCCTGAAAATGTGAAATTCCTAGAACAAAATATAAGGACAGCATCTTGATATTGGCCTTGGCAATAATTTCTTGTACACAAGCACCAAAAGCACCGGCAATAAAAGCAAAAATAGACGGGACAACATCAAACTAAAAGGCTTCTGCACAGCAAAGGAAACAATCACCAAAGTGAAAAGGCATCCTACAGAAAGGGAAAAAAATTGGAAACCATGTATCTGATAAAGGTTAATATCCAAAATATATAAGAAACTCATACAATATTAAAACAAAAACCAAAATTTTAAAAAGGCAAAAAACAAAACCAAACAAAATCTAATTTAAAAAACGGGTAAAAGAAGTAAATAGATGTTTCTACAAAGAATTCATACAAACAGCCAGCAAGTAAATAAAAGGTCTCAATCTCACTAATCATCAGGGAAATGCAAACAAAAAGCAGAATGAGGTATCACCTTACATCTGTTAGGATGGCTATCATAAATAAAAAATAAGCATTGAAAAATATGGTAAAAAGGGAACCTTATAGACTACTGGTAAGAATATAAGTGGTGTTCCCACTATGGAAAACAGTATGGAGGTTCCTCAAAAAATTAAAAATAGAATTACCATGTGATCCAGAAATACCACTTCTGGGTCTATACCTAAAGAAATTGAAATCGGGGTCTCAAAGGGATATTTGCAGTCTCGTGTTTATTGTAGTATTATTTGCAATAACCAAGATATGAAAGCAATCTAAATGTCCATTAGTGGATTAATGGATAGAAAAATATGAACATACAATAAAATACTATTCAACCTTAAAAAAATAAACAAATCTTGTCAATTGTAACAACATGGATGAACCTGGAGGACATTGTGCTAAATGAAATAAGCCAGATACAGAAAGAAAAGTGCTACACGACACCACTCAAATAGTCAAACTCACAGAAGCAGTGAGTAGAATGGTGGTTGCTAGGTGGAGAAGAAATGGGTAGGCATTCATCAAAGAGTACAAAGCTTCTGTTATACAAGATGAATAAGAACTAGAGCTCTACTATACGGCATAGTGTCTATAGCTTATTATATTATATACTTAAAATTTTGCTAAGAAGTTAGATCTTATGTCAAGTGTTACCATCATCATCATTAAGATGGCAATAGAAAACTTTTGGAGTTGATGGGTAGTTTATGGCATAGGTTATGGAGATGGTTTCACAGATACATACTTGTTTCCGAACTCATCAAGTTGTATGCATTAAATATGCACAGTGTTTTGTATGTCAATCATACCCCAACAAATTGGTGGGTTTTTTTTTTTTTAAAGAACTAAGAGTAAATAGAGTGATCTTAGAGATCTAGCTCTTCAATGATGAAGGGTCTTCTTTATGAAAGGGCAGATTTCCCTCTTGATATTTCCTTAGTAGGAATCAGCACCCCCACTAACCAAGTAGGAGCTCTTGCTGATTTACATAGACATGCAAAATGCCCTCTCTTTTTATTCAATTATGATAATGGTGGTCAGAATTATGAAATAATATGAGATTAACACTGACACCTAACATATTAAGAAGTCTGATTATGGAGGATAATGCCTTCTTTTCAATAAGTGTTTAACTGGCTTCTAACCACAACCATTAATAATTTCATGCATATCTGTATACATTGTCTTTCAAAAATCTTTTATTCCTGTACTTCATATACAGATAATTTCTTGCCTTCTCCTCTTACCGCAGACCCAGTCTCATATTTCCCTGGATTGGACTTGACTTGGTGAGAAGGTTAGCTCTCTGCATGATTATTTTATGGATTGCATTTTCCCCAAAATGGAAGGGAAGTAAATTTTATTTGAGTGATCTCCTATTTATCTAAGTTGTGATTCAGTTCATATCTATATGCACAGAGTAGAGATATTCAAGAGTAAATATTATTTTGAGACGTTTAAAATTTTGTCTTCCATCATTAGCATATTCCAGGACAAAATTTAAGCCAAAGTTATATTTTAAATTGTTGCATATCTTCTCTACTTTGCATGAGCAGATGTTTTGGTAATCATTAGGATGTTTTCCAAATGCATGCAATTCTCCTTTCTGTGCACATGGTAGGATTGTATTTCTCGCTTTATGTTTCAGTCAGGCCATTTGACTAGCTCCAGCCATTGTGTAGTGAAAGCCAGAGCACTCAATTATACTGAGACCCTACAGACCTTTTCTTCATTCACTTTATCATGGAGATAACAATGTTTCAAATAGTGGCTTTTCCATCAGCCTGGTTCCAAGTGGGAATGACACTCTGCAGAGCCTCTAGTCATCCTGAAGAACGTGAAGAATAAGTAATACCTCTGTGTTGTTTGTACCCATTGAGATTTGAGGGTTCTTGGTTGTCACATGCAGACAATCTTGGTGAGTACAGATACGGGCCTAGCTTATGGTTAGCTTATAGTTGACAGAGTGAAAAATATTTATTTATTATAAATATAAATTTAAAATATGTATATAAATTTTAGAGTTTGCCATGTCTACACAGTCTAAATTAATGACATAATCACAAAATTTTCTTCTAATTTTTTAAAAGTAGACTCCACATCCAGGGTGGCCTTGAACTCATGATCCTGAGTCAAGACCTGAGTTGAGATCAAGAGTCAGACATTTAACTGACTGAGCTACCCAGGTGACCCCTTTTTTCCTTTTAATTTTGCTTAACATTCAAGAATTTTTTTAAACCTATTTTATACAGACATTATGTTAGAATTTTAATAAAGAGTAATGAATAAAAACCACGCATGGTAGTTGGCCCTAGGGAAATTATAGTCTGATTGGGGAAATAGACATCAAATAACATCACATAATCCTAATTTCTGTGTCCATTTATACTTGGGATGTGTTCCGGTTGAATCAAAACAAGGAGGGGACATAAACTCTGCCAACATTTACTTTGTGTTGATGGTATGGAGGTAAGTCACAAGGCAAGAAATTTATACTCTTGAAGGACTGGATCAGCATGGGACAATAGTTAAACAAGCAGGCAAAGTTCTAGTTCTACGTCATAAGTCTATGTTTAAATCAATACAGCAAAGGTGGGGTCGTAGTTAGCCAAGTCAGATGCCAGGAGTTGGTCAAGTTCACTGGGTTTCAACACAAGTCAGCAACTTCAGTGGAAACCTGTGAGGTATATGGAAAATTCAGGTAAGAGTCAGTATGGCAAAGGCTGAAGAAGCCAAGAGGTACCCAACACTCACGATCAAAGCAGATTATATGTTTAAGGAGGCAGGACTAACACAGCTTACAATTATTTTTTTATACCATATTTGCTAACATGCCCTCTAAAATCTTCAAATTTGTTACTTCAAATTTGGACAGGACATCAGCCTTTTTCAAAGTGCATCAGAAACTACTCCTTAGCAGGGATGGGAGACCAAGACCTACATTTCAGAAGCAAGATTCTTCTTCTATAGAACCATTCTTCGTCAAAAGTTGCTGCTCCGTATATATTCATTGAAGGAGCAAATGAAAAATCAGAAAAGTGGAGTCCTGTCTATCCAAAAACCATGAATGGAATAGGACACGTTCATTTTTCTGTTTGTCTGATGAACTAATCAACTATTATAATTTGTCTTAATACTCCAAGTTCAGGTACTCTCTCCTTCGAATGGCAGATGCTTGTATCTCTCCACTGAATCTTTCATTTGCAGGAGAATGGAAGCTTGGACTTCATACAGTTCTCTCCAGGGCACTTGTGCTGATGTCATTAGACATCTCTTTGGAAGCTGGGAAACTTGGTTGGCAGAAAAATCATTAAACCACTACAAAATGAGCCAAGGTTTATGGTGTTTAAAGTTTTTTTTTCCTCAAGAAATGTATTTATTTTAATTTACATTTAGATGAGGTTTATAGCAGCAGATGGCAGGAATTTCAGTCAATTTGTAAGAAGCGACAGGCATTTTAGCCAATGAGACAGCAAAAAGCAATAGCACTTGTCTTTCTCCTTACCTTTTTGGACAACCATGTCAGAAAAAAATGTAAACCAATGAGAATTCCCAAGCCAGATATATATAAATTTAGATGGAACAAATCCAAAAGTTATCCAAACAGACCAGTTAAGCATATAGGAATTGAATTTCTAAGGAAACAGTTAACAACTATATAGAAAAATTATTATTTCACCTATATTGCAAACATTATTGTTTTTATTCCAAAAGAATAACTTCCTAATTATGAAAATGCATATGGCATGGAACCAGGATACCTTCCTATCTTTGAGTTTATCTCCATAACTGATTCTCTGTAATGACTTTCTGAGCTTCAGTTACCTTTCATCAAACATACAGGAGATAACATTTTGTCTACAGACTGTTATAAAAATTAAATATATATGACAATTTATGTGAGGTATATGGGCGAACTTTAAAGTAATTTCTAAATCTTTGTTATTATGACTATACATAAAAATGAGGAATTCTGTTATAAGACCTAAGGGAAGAGATATTTTTGAAACCACTGTTAATAATATTTTTTTTAATGATTGGAACTATTGTAAGATTATACATTCAAAAAAAGAAAATTAGGAGCTAACCAGGGTACACTAACAAATTTATCCAAAAATAATTTTCTTTTTTCATATGGTTATCAAAGTGTTGATCAGGTGATTGTGTAGGCATCAGCAAATCTTGGCTTCAATGAAGATTTGCCATAATTTCTGATATTATGCATGAGAGTTTAGAAATATTGAAACATATACACTTAGCTTCTTTAAAAGTAGCTGATTACTTATAAACAATATGGATCATGTATCCTGTGTTGGGGAGTATTTTAGAGTATGAAAACTACTTAGAGGGTGTGCCATACATACCAGAAGCATATACGAGAAGAAACAGATGTGAGTCAGGAAAATGGGTACAATATGGACAATCCACACATATAAATATCTGGCACCTATACCTTTACTAGTCAATTTACCATTATGACTGTATGTATGACCTGAAAGGCTTTTGGAAGTAGAGCGGTTCCATACCTGGCATGAAAACCATCTGGTGGCCATTAAAATGATCCAATCTCTTGATCCCATTTCTAGAGTTTCTGTTTAGAAGTAGATCTGGCTAGAGGAAAAGAATCATTTGATTTGAGTTTTGCAGGTAATTTTGATATATGGTGATGTTTGGAAACTAGTAAATTAATGGAGTCCCTTAACTTTGCATCTGCAGAGAAATAAAATGAGTTGTTGATAGTAGACACTTAACTACAAACTGAGCTGGGATGCAAGCGCATATCTTTTTGTATAAGAAATTATACCAAATATACATTTGTTTACTAATCCTCTGTTACTAGATAAGTATCATAGGGACAGACAAAAGTTATAAGATTTGGTTATTCTTATAGGAAAAGGTCTCTAATCTTACCACCCAACAATAGAAACTTCCCTGGCTCTCATTTCACTGATAAACCTTAATGATGTGAAGGCTTTGAGGCATCAAGAATTTACTAACAATCAAAAACATTGATGCGGTGGGGGAAGAAGGCCACATCTTTTATCTTTATTAGATAAAAGTTCCAATTATCTGAAAACACTTTAGTTATCAGCCATGCTATCCCAGCAAATGTTAACCATCTGGTTTATCTGGTTTGGTTCTTCTACCTTCCAAAAATACAAACCGTGTGTGCATATGTGTGCACGTGTACGCACATGTGTGCACGTGTACGCACATGTAGCCATGTGTACATACATATACATACTTGTGTCATAAATTTTAAAAAGTAAAAAACTGTATGGCACATAATTTATAAATAATAAAAAATATACGATACTTACTACAGACTCCATATAGCTGATTGATATTCTTAGAATGTTCAGTTGATTTTTGCTCATCTCTTATAGCTGAGGTCAATCTATGATTGTAAACGACTACTGAGTATAGTTTGGACTTAATGTTGGTTGATATGTTGTGTCTACTTACAAGTAAGAATAAAGTAAAATAATGAAGACATGCCGAAACTTCACTTATTCAAAAATGACATTTTTTACTAAATTGGATACTTCTTTTCCAAGACTAGAAAAGTGTTTCCTGTTTTTGTACTATTCTTAATGTAAGGGCTACTAACAACACATTTTTAAGCTTAATCTGCTTTAATAACTCTTGCTCCATCACTTTCTTAAGTCAAGACAATCAACAAAGTAATAAATCAAACCCTAATTTGTAGTGTTCGCTGGTTTCTGTGAATTTCAAGCCACCAATGTGATGTAATTGAATGTGGGGTCAGAAAGAGATGCTGTGTCTTTGGGCACCGTGATACCACATTTCCACTATAAAGATAGAATAACAGGGGTGCCTGGGTGGCACAGTTGGTTAAGCCCTGACTCTTGGTTTCAGCTCAGGTTGTGTTCTCAGGGTCATGAGACTGAGCCCCGAGTCGGGCTCCATGCCCCACATCAGGTTCACACTCAGTGTGGAGTATGCTTGAGACTCTCCCTCTCCCTCTGCCTCTCCCCACCCCCTCTCTAAAATACATAAATATTTTTTTTTAAAAGACAGAATAAGCATAACTGTTTTCAAAAGCATAGATAATAGTAACATATAGTAAACTATACAGGAAGATATGTGCTGAGCATTCTTTGTGTTGTTTTTAATGTAATATATTTAAGTATAGTGAATATAATTTAATTCTTAATAATAGCTCTGTTTAATGACTGGATTTTAAACATTCTGAAAATTTAAAAATTGGTGCTTATGAGCCAGTACACCCAGTACACCACTGGTTCAGTTAATACCTTGGTTGAAAACGCAAAGAAAGAAGAGAACTCCAATATGAAAGATGAATTCCACTAAGTCAGAAGAGGGATACTCCAATTAAAAGCTGCATACTGTAAGAAGATGCAATGCAACTTTGGAGGTAAAATGTCAGCCTAAGCATTTCTCTTGTAGGGTCCTTTTCCCTTCATGTTTGGTGTCAAAGTAAGGTCACTCAACTAAATTTAGGAAATCATATTTCCTTTTTGGAAGAATGATTTCACAGCAAGTCATGGAGTCAGAAAAAACTACTTGTAAGAAAGTTGGAGGTAAACAGATACAAATAAGGCCAGGCAACCATGCTGGGCTTAATCAGTTGACTACCAATCCTACCACTCCTGAATTGATCTGTTGTTGAGATCCGACTCCAGTTTGAGAGGAACTTATATTTTGTGAATTTTAATTACAGATGAACTTTATCAACAGCCTCCAATCCCATGTCTTTCTGCCTGGGCTAACTCTTGGCAAAAATGGGCACAGCTTATAAAATGGCTTTTGTTGGGAGTGTTATTGAATTTCAAAAGAGTTCCTGTGAGTTTGTAAATACAATTCTAAAAGGAAAGACATATGTTTCTAAAGTTTTCTGTCATTTTCTTTTGTCTCTATGCAAGCATATTGCTTTAACCTATAAAATTCATTTAGCAACTATCTACACAATTCAGAAAAGTTCATAGTGAAGGTAAATATCCTAAACATGTAATCAAGTTAAAAAGTAAATTCCTCAAATATGGAGCAGTTTGGATCACAGAAAAGTTGACGGTAGTTTTTTTTTGTTTCTGTTTTGTTTTCTACTCCAACCAGAGGTATCTATTTATTCCTCAAGGGTTTGAGCTAGACATTGCCAGAAAATTCAGTGGTCTTTGGCAGTTACTAGAGATGACCAAAGAGAAGAAAAAACGTTTCTTGTCACAGAGGAACTAATAATCAAGTTAGGGAACCAAGCTAATTTACAAGAAACTACTAGAAATAGTTTAGGGCAAGATAGAGCCATATCCTGAATTAAATACTTAAAGACAGGAATTATATGGTATGAATGACATAGTTTGAAATATATAAGAATATTATAGACCCTCATAAAGAGAGAAAACGTGTGTGAGTGAATGTGTGTGTAAAAATTCATAGGTAAAAATTCATAGTGAGGAAGTAAAACCTAAAATGTGTCCTCTGCTCTTTGGGATTTTACCAGCTGGTCAGAGAAAAAAATAAAGCAGGACATATAAACAGTTGAGCAGCAACAGAACTAATGTACATAGCTCCTATCCTATTAGGCAGTCCTCCCTGTGGAGACTAGGAAGGGAGGTCATTTTGAACCGGGATCAGCTGGGAGGATCTAACAGAGAAGTAAAGATTCCACTGAAACTGATAAGCTGGTGAGTATTTTTTTTTCTCTACTCAATAGGACCAAGAAATTCTGGAAAGAAGAGCAGGGAGTCAAAAACTTGGCATCTGAAATGAGAGTGCGATATCCTAGCAGTAGTGAGGATCGGCTGGCCGGACAGATCAATGGAGGCTTTAAGAACACTGGATGGGCAACAGGAGGGTGTACAGCAGCATTCTGGAAGCTAGGCCAAGAAGTTAGTACTTCATCCTCATGGGAAATGAGAGGTCAGAAGTAGTCATTTCTTCTGGAAGGGATTCAACATTAACAATATCTTAGGGACAGCAGTTTTTTCTAACTGTCCTGGGGTGCCGTGTTCCTCCTTTGCTGATGAAGATGTCCAGCACGCTCAGTGGCTCTCTTTAGCGGTATCTGGTTGGCTGAAACTAGTGCTCTCCCACCGTGCAAGTGCTTGCTATGGAGGACTAGAATGAGATGAGTAAGGTGGAAGGCTAGGGTGGAGGCAAGTAAGGCATTCTTGTCAGGAACAAATGCAAGAGACATGAAAAGCTCAGTAATTTAGATAGGTATGTATTCTAATGTAATATTTTTCAAAAATATAAAACAATGCCAAATTCCATATGAACAAAAGGTCAAAAAATTAAATAACGATAGGCTCAGTATTCACCAGGTGTATCTGTATGCTCTATCTCATTTGATCCTAGTAACCACCACGTAAGGGCCATAAGACAGTAAGTGTTCTTCCCAGGAGATTACCAGGGCAAGGAAAACTTAGAGAGGTTCACTCACTTGCTTAAAACATGGGGAACTGCCACTCAAGCTTAGAGGTTCCTATGGCTAAAGTAGTATGTTTCCTACTCTGGCGGACTGGCATGCCCTTTTATGAATGCTGTCTGAATAGAACCGGGGAAGGGGCAATCTAGAGAGCTCGGAACGCTCATAGGACTTACTAATTTAAGCCTATGAGGTTTGCCGTGTAGATGCTGATTCCACTAAACGAGCTTCCACCACAGTATTTCTGTTAAGACTTGGGGGTGTGGGGCGAAGAACAAAGTTTGGGAAGAGGTCAACAAGAGTATTCCAAAAGAAAAAAAGTTAAAGAAATTTTCACTTAAAAAGAGACTGAATAAACTGAAATAAAAATAAAGAGAGACGCCCTTGGATGGTCAGTCAGTTAAGCCCCTGACTTTTGATTTTTGCTCAGGTCATGATCTCAGGGCGGTGAGATAGAGCCCTGCATTGGGCTCCGCACTCAGCAGGGAGTCTGCTTGAGATTCTGCCCCTCTCCTCTTCCTCTGCCCCTCTCCCTCTCTCAAAAATAAATAAAACTTTTTTAAAAGTAAAAATAAGAATAAAAAGAGGCTGAGAACAAATTCAGAGTCTAACTGGAATAGTATAAATTATATGCTAAACATATGCAAATCATGTATGACCCTCAGGAATTAAAACTAGCTGAATCCATTGCATTTTGTCATAGTCTCTGACCTGGATTTACTAGTAAAGCCAACTCAGCTAAATTTTTATTTATTATTTAGCCAATGAGGATGGTTCCAAGGTCACTAATTAGCAGGTTTAATCTCTCTAAACCCCCACCGTATTTGGATCCAGGATCTGGTTTACACCTTGCGTTTCCATCTGCATTTGCTTAGATTTGTCACTTGGACATTGGTACTGACCCCATCTGCACAATGGTCTCTGCCAGCCCAGAAACTGGTCAGTTGCATTAGGGAACTGGAAGCTGGGCCCGAAGATGGCAATGAGGACTGCAGGCAGCAGCCTCAGTGCATAAGAGGCCAAGGCCAGCAGCCAGAGCCAATATTCAGTCTATTGGGCCCAGGAGTCGGGACTGAAGTGCTAGGTGCACGGCAGGTGGACTGTTGAGATCGCTGGGCAGCAGCAGTTTGGAGTTGGCAAGGTTCTGCTCACAGTTTGAGTGCAGCAGCCTTATTAACATGGTTGAAGCAGTGGCTTAATCCACTGAAGTTTCCTGACAAAAACATTGTCCCACTTTCAAAACTCAAATAAAATCTCAACAGGAAAGCAAGCCTCCTGCGTGTGGAAAGGTACAGCTCTTTGACCAAGCACTTTGCTTCTAGTGGGAGAAGAAGGAAGGACAGGGCATTGCCTGCCACACCAGTTTAGCAACGAACTTCTGTTTATTTCAGCAATTCGACACTCAAAGTGGAAATAAGGGCCTTACCAGATAGGTGATGGAAATTAAATGAAATAATGTTCATGCCACAGCTTTAAAAAAAAAAAAAAAGCCTAATATCTTAGAAGTTGCCTTTTATAAAAAGTAGTATTTGTTTTGAATATACTAAGATGTGTCTTTTTTATTTCTCCTGAGAAGGGATTTATAAGTGATCTGAGTTATCATTAATCTTGCACAACTTACTTCTTGACCCCAAATTCCAGCGAAGGGTTGATTTTGCTTATTCCCTGATCATAATCTTTTGTATATTTTCCTGTTTCCATGCCGTAATTCATGTTATTTTTTCTGCCTGGAAAACTGATTTGTCTTCTTCTATTTGTCTAAGTAAAAACTTTACGTTTCTCTTCAAATCCCACCTTAAATACCATTTTCCCCATGAAAAATTTAGATCTCCTTCTTGCCACTTGAAACTTTGAAAACATAATCTTTGAATTTTGTTATGCTGCAACCTGCCTCCTCCTTATAATATGGTCATGTATGTCCTTGAATTATTCCTTCTCAAAAATTTTACCCTTTTGGGGACAAGATGCCTATTAGGCCTAGGGAAAGCCTCCAGCCACATAACTCTTCAACAGATTTTGTCGGTATGAACCAAAGACTCATCCTGGACCCTTTCTCCACAAATTTCCTTGGTAAAATACGTCTACAAAAATCCAAATGTGTCTTCATTGTTCTAAAATATGGATACCGAAGTATGGCAAGAATTTCAGGGGTTTTGGGGGTTTTTTGTTTGTTTTTTGTTTGTTTGTTTTGGTTAATAGAGATGGGGATTTAACAGGAGTCATTTCTGAACCAGATATCTTGGCAATCCTTTCATGACTATGAGAATACTGGCAGAGAGAATCCTGTAGAAGACTTTCCATGTAACCTCAGGACCCATAGTGAAGTAGTCAGCCTATAAGATGCAGAAAGAAATTCATCTCACTCATTTGGTAAGAGAAATTATTCAAATCTTGAAACTCAGTAAATTACAGTGATTTAGATGAAATCCCCTAGCATATTTCTGGTACCCAGTAGATATTCAGCATTTGGCAAACTAAAGCAAAAGAAGCAAGAACGGCAGGCCTGCCTTTCATACACCACAGTGCTAAATAGGGCAGCAGGAATAGTGATGGATGAAAAACCACCTTAACTGATCACCCCCCCCCCGCCCCGGTATCAGGCTCAGGACACAACCACCACCCACGCAGGGAGGTGGTGAGAGGAGTACATATGTACAGAAGGTCATCCCGCTTCTCACTGACAAGTTGGCCAAATCAGAGTGGATCATGTCAGCCTGGTTTGGTTTGCCCAAAGGGAAGCTATGCTGTCAGAATCCTTTACCGTCCTAACTCCAGTGAGAAGTTGGGAGAATGCAGTTGTAAGATTAATTCCATTATCTTAGGTCAGTGGTTTAATATGACTCATCTTCAGACCTTGGGCAAAATGATCGGTGCACGTTTTCAAATTGTAGCTAACTAATTTGTTGCAATGCATTCTTAATGAGACACTGAGAAACCTGGTTCCTGGTGTTGTGTGGCACTTGCAAGGCATGCAACAAAGCCACTTAACTACTGTACACTTTAGGATTAGGGTGACCATTTACCCCTCATTGCCTGTCATAGTCCCTGTTTATGCCTGTTGTTACTCTCTAATTATTAATGTAATCCTTTTTCATCCTCAAAAGTGTCCACTTTTGGACAAATAAATAAAGGGTCACCCTACTTATCAAATAAGGTTTGTGGGCAAATGATCTATAACGTCTTTGCTCCTGTAGATTTCTATAACTTTAACTAATTAAAGGAAAAACACATCTAAAATGAGACACATTTTATAAATTAAATAAATATATATATATATTTATTTATTTATTTTATTTATTTTTTTTTTGAGACAGAGTGAGAGAGAGAGAGTACAAGCAGGGGAGGGGCAGAGGGAGAGAGAAAGAGAATCCCAAGCAGGCTCCACACTCAGTGTACCTTGAGATCAGACCTGAGCTGAAATTAAGAGTTGAACGCTTAACTGACTGAGCCACCCAGGTCATACTGTACCCATATGTTTGAATGTCATACTGTACCCATATGTTTATGTTCCATCTGCAATAAATAAATTCACAATACCTCAAACACTTTTTTAAAAAGATTTTATTTATTCATTTGAGAGAGAGAGACAGAGAGCAGAAGCAGGGGGAGAGGCCAAGGGAGAGGGAGAAGCAGACTCCCCACTGAGCTGGGAGCCCAACTTGGGGCTCAATCCCAGGACCTGGAGATCATGACCTGAGCTAAAGGCAGATGCTAAACCATCTGAGACACCCAGGCGCCTCAACCTGAAATACTTTTGCAGAGTTAGACTCATAGGCTCAGCTCACTGACATCCCCAATCCTCTACCAATGTCCTTTGATAGGTAGATGAGAACAGGCAGAGCAACTTCATAAACTGATGTAAAACCTTACCTTAATTGCTTTGTTTGTTTGTTTTTACTTGTTCTTCTCTTTCTGGTCCTTAAAGAAAGGGAGTGCTTTTTCCTTCTGAAAGTCTTGTTGGGAGTTCACAGAGCTTCTTCCTGAAGTAACGTTTCTCAACAAAATAAAATTTATAACAGCAAGAAATGTAAATTTAGTTTGTGGATAAGAGTGAGAATATTAAAATAGGAAGGGTTGCCATGGATAGAGGCAGGTTGACAAATGCTACTGAATGAAGGAGAGATAAATGTGAAAATATGAGAAAAATGAGAGAGTGCATTCAGATTTGCTAGGTCATATCCTTGACTACGGGTATTTGTCAGATGTTGTGACAGCTGTGTCTCATGGTATGACTTTTGGAAATAGGCTATTGTATTTGTTTAAAGAGGAATGCATATGCTTAGTCAATACCCGGAGATAGATATATCAGGGAACATTTAAGATAAAGCAAAGAAATCTAAGGAAATGATAAGGCCAAGCTGTGAGTACAAAACACTTTTTCCTCTCACACGCACGTAACACAGCCCATAGCATGCTCCTGGGACGCGGTTGGAACCGGTGACCGCCTTTAGTCAGTTGGGAGGAAAAGTAATAGCAAAGACAATGATGTATGATGCCTTTAAAACTGCTTTGACTTTCTCCCGTGCTTTGTCTCTTAGATTGCTCTGTTTAATGTTAAATAATCTCAACTACGCTTTGAAGTTGAGTAACCCACAAAGCTCTTCTTCTGAATAGCTTTGAAGTTAGATTCTGAAAAGCCTCAAATTGAAGTATAATTCAGGAATCTTGGACGTGGCATACATCTTCAGTCACTAGGATAAGAAAAGTGGTCGGACAGAGGCTGTATCTGAGACTCACAAAGTCAAATGGGCAGTTGAAAAGGTTGCCTGGGGAGATGACCATTTTTAACATGGCAGATTACTATTTTCCTCCATTTTTTTATTATTAAAAACAAAATTATTATTAGCATGTTTAAAATATGTGTTAATATTGTCTCCATTTTTTGAGCATTATACATGAAAATTACACTACGCCTCCACTTTGGTCAGAATAAAACAAACCTTGGAAGTAGCCAGTAAACTGGCAAGTGATAGGGGAAATAGTGAGGGCTTACATCAATGTGACTGTTCAAGATTTCAGGTTGCTAAAAAGCAGGAATTAGGCAAGGTGTATTTATTATTATTTGGTGCCAAGCATAGCATCTTATAAACTCTTAACTCTTCCTATAGGTTTTTCAATTGAGAAGACAGGAAGGCACTGAAGCCATTCATCTTATAGAGGAAACTGCTGCTGGCAAGACTTTTGTGGCCACTATTTGGGAAAATCCAAAGAAATGAAAATGAGTTCCCAGCCTTTTGTAACCCAGACGAAAGGAACTAAGGTAAAGAACTAGACATAGAGACAATTTGACACACCCATTACAAAACGGGTAGAGATGCGGAAATGCATATGGTCATATGAAGAGACACTCAAATGCTTTAGTAATGAGAATAATGTAAATGAAACCCTAAGAAAGGTTATATTTAATGCCATTTGATTCACAAATATTCTTGTCTATATTACCAAATGTTGAAATATCAAAAGATCTTTTCAACACTGCTGGTGGAAGTATGAACTGACACAGCCAGTCTGGAACACAGTTTGATATTATCATGTAAAATTGAATATTCCTATAACCTATAACCCCAGCAATTTGACTCCTTTGTACATACCCAGGAGAAAACACTGGCACAGATTCACCAGAAGATATACAACAGAATGTTCATAGCAGCACCATTTATATGAGCACAAATCTGGGGAGGGGGAATACCTGCAAAAATTCTCATTAACAAGAGAAAAGTAATATAATTTGTGGAATAATAACACTATGGAATAGTATATACCTGTGAAAATGAACTAGTCACGTGCCACAATATGAGTGAATCCACTTAAGAAGAATATTGACATCTCTGTCAATATTAAGAAGTTAAGAAAATACCTGATACTAAACTTTATTATTTAGGCATGTTTAGTATTAGGTGTGTGTGTGTGTGTGTGTGTGTGTGTGTGTGTGTGTGTGTGTGATTCCACACTCTGGGATCTTGAATTTCACCGCTTATGAAAATCTTATGAAAGTTTCATCCTCCAAGAAGACCTTGTTAATATGCACATGCCCCTGGGATGAAGAGCATCAACACTTCTAGAAGGAATGGCTTTAAGATAGCCCAGAAGAAGCAATGTCTAGCTGGAATAAGGCAGGTAATCATTTACTGGGATGTTCAAGCCCTAGAACATTAGGGCAAGGCCGGTGCAAAGAAGTCGGACAGGGCATCACAGTCAACCATTCTCTCCATTTTTATTCTCACAAGAGCTGCACTGAAACATGGCTTGAAGAGGTGAACCTGGATATACTTCAGCAGTCCAATCTCTCCCCACCAGGCTGAGCCAGGCCATTTCCCTATTCTGGTGCTTAACCTAATTTGGAATCCTCCTTTGCAAAATGCCTTTACCACCTGCCTGAGGTGAAAGGAACAAAGCTCACACCAACTGACAGGAATGTTTTCTGCAAGGCTGAGTTAACAGGGCAAGCTTACATTATCTTTTGCTGAATAAGGAGATTTTTCCCAACACTGAAGGCTGAGAATGTACTTTTCTTTATTCTCTTAAATCAAACTCATGTTAAGTGGAGAACAGCCAAAGCAACAGATTTCACACGTTGAGGGTGATAGTGATGATCTTATATCCCGAGGAATGAAGGGATATACAGAAAGGAAAGTGTGTTCTCTGTAGACCATTACTAGGAAAGAACACAAATCCTCAGTGGAATATCTTCCATGAAGGAAATAATTTTCGTGTTATAACCAACATGTTATTATCTCCTGTTATTAGTCATTGTGGAATAGGCCCTCATAATTCTTCTGGACAATTGCAACAATCTTTGGACTCCCACACCTAAAACATAACCTCCACTCTATCCCCAAGTTCATCTTCTCTTAACATCATCTACATATGTCCAGGGCTCCAATACTTCCAGAGCCCCTCCAGCACCTACAGGATGAAGCTGAAGTTAATTTGACATAGAAATTCTTCCATGTGCAGGCCCTGATTCACCTTTACAAACCAAAGTTCAGCTAATTGCTTCATGAGTGTTCTTCTATGGCTAGGCCTCTGCATCTAGCCAATTCTAATGACTGTCACTGCTTTGCCAATTCTGCTTTACCACATAGTTCCCCCAAATGACTATCATAAATGTTCTCTTGTGAAATTGTATCTACCCTTTATGTCCTCTTCTCCTTCCTAAAATCTTCCTGATTACTTCAGCAGGCCCCACTTGGCCTCTCTGTACATCTTTTGCATTATCTTGACCAACAGAATCCCACACTATGCACTATGCCATAACACATCTTGACTGTGTGTCTCAATGTTCATTTCATGAATCAACTAGTATGACTAAATTATTACTTTCCCAAATTCAATTCCTGGAGCTTAGGCTGACTTCTCTCCTCCCACCAAAAACTGGTACAATGACCATGTTCATACTGACATTTGAAAATGATCTTGCATTAATTTAAACCATCAAGAAAAGTAATTAAATGAAAATCATCTCCATTACATGCATTATAAAATTCATATTGACTGCAAGAAAGATCAACTATGGATGCAATTTTTAAAAAAATCATTGATATTTTTAGCTTCAGGATAAGTAGCACAAAGTATGCTAGAGTGTGTTGAATATTATCTATAAAAAATTTGTGTCTGCTCAAAACTTCAATGTCTTTGCAGTTATAATTAGTTAACTTAGGATGCATTCACTCTGCCTTATGGTGGCCCCCAAATCCAATGACTGGTATCCTTGTAAGAGAAGACGACACACTGAGACACATGAAGGGAAGAAAACCACTTGACGGTGGGGGCAGAAATTGAAGTGATGCACCCCTGAGACAAGGAAGCCAAGGATTTCTGGGAGCCACCAGATGCTAGGAAGAAGCAAAGGAAGATTCTTCACTAGAGCTTTCAGAGGAAGCATGGCCCTACTGACATTTTAATTTCAGACTTCCAGCCTCCTGAACTGTAACAGAATACATTTCTGTGTTTAAAGCCACCCAGTTTGTGGGAATTTGTTACGGCGGCCCAAGGAAACGAATACAGATGGGGAGCGTTATATTAAGTGTCCTGAATGCGAGTGAGGCGTATCATTCAGAACAGAGATTTTAACACTAGCTGAAAAACAGTTCTGTCAGAGAAAATCTCTTTCTATAGAAAGCTTTAAAAATAGAATAGCTTCTCATTTTTCTGGGATGGTTTTGGTGTGATCCTACTTGAAAGGAGGTGAATGAACCAAGTAACCTTTGAAGA
The DNA here is from genome assembly GCF_017311325.1 of Ursus maritimus. Taxonomy (NCBI): domain Eukaryota; kingdom Metazoa; phylum Chordata; class Mammalia; order Carnivora; family Ursidae; genus Ursus; species Ursus maritimus. The sequence goes on from NW_024424230.1 coordinate 32,210,350, forward strand.
TCTTCTCAATCCTTTGATGCTAGAATTTTATGAACTCTGCTCACTTGATAATCTGGGCCAGCTTTACTTATGCGTTTATATTTCCAGAACAGTTCTTCATCTCAAAACTTCTACTAGAGGCAAATAGGTTCCTTCATGGCCCGCATCCTCCTTTTTCTACACATGTACACTAAAGCACAGCCATATTTTTATTCATACTGATATATTTGTTCTTCCTAATATCCTTTGAAGAATTTACCTACTGACATTCTTCTATTTGCTGCTTTTGTTCATGATTTTAGAGGACATTGTTTGATAATATCTTGTTTTGTTTTTTTGGTTTGTTTGTTTCTTTTTTTCTTTTCAGCCAGGGGGATTTAAAATCTTCCATCAGACTGGATTGGGGTAGTCTTAGTGCATTTGGGCCACTATAACAAATTCCCATAGACTGGGTGGCTTATCAACAAAAGAAATATATTTCTCCCAGTTCTGGAGACTGGAAGTCTGAAATCAGGGTGCCAGATGGTTGGGTTCTGGTTGAGAGCAATCTTCGTGTTTTGTAGATGGCTGTCTTCTCGTTATATCCCCACATGGCAGAGAACAGAGAGAGTGGTAGCAAGCTCTCATGTCTCTTTTTATAAGGGCCTAATCCCATTTATGAAGGTTCCACGCTTGTTACCTATTTACCCCCCGGAGGCCCTATTTCCTAATAGCATCACATGGGGGATTAGGATTTCAACATATGAAGTTTGCATGGACACAAACATTCAGTATATAACAATGGTATTTCTTAACATTGCTGTGTTCATCACAACAAGGTATGTAACTGTAATAAACAACCCAAAACTACAGTGGCTTAAAATAAATGTTTTCTCCTGCCACTTACCTAACTTGTCCATCTTGAGTCAAATGGAGGCTCTGCAGCGCTTACTACTCATTCCAGAAGACAGACCAATGGAGCTCCAACATCTAGAACACCTTGGAAGTTGAAAAGAAACATGGAGAATTGTACAGTAGCTCTAAAGACTTCTACTTCAACATAAAATGCATCACTTACCATCACATTTTATTGACCAGAGCAAATACCATGTTCATACCTTGCTTTAAAAGGGCAGAGAAATGCAATCCTATTGTGTCTTTAGGAGAACTGTAAATATCGGTAATCAGCGTAAATGATGACCAGCCTTCCAAGTCACAACTGAAAATATTTGTTATTTGACTCTATATACAGCATAATATGAGTACACCATCCTCCTACTCTTAAAAGAATTTATATTCTAGCTAAGAAAATGACTAATTCTCATAGAGAGAGGAGTCACAAATATGGACAAGCGTTTGAGTTGATCCTCCAACGAGGATGTAGGAGTCTCAAGATGGAGACTGGGATGGAGGCTATTCTGGGTAGATTGGGAGAAAATATGGAGATCCAAGTCCAGAGCCATGGAAGGACATGACTTCAAAAGAAAGCAGCTGAAACATTTGGGGCTCAGGAGGAGGAAATGGGAAGTTCAATGTGACTAGAATATCCACGTGTCTTACTATCTTCTTTTTGCCCTCCTAAGCCTGTGCATGCTTCTACAAAAAGTCCCTACATTACTTCCGTTTGAACCTGGAGTGAATTCCTTTTCCTGATAAGACTTTAACTAATGCAACCTATTTAATCCCAAGCTTTCTCTATAGTATAGAATTGATTAATTTGCATATTTTCCATAGGTGAAAAGTAAGGAAAGGGACAGACTCCTGTTGTACTTATCCAGCGTGATTCACAGAGACCTTTGAGGGTTTCCAGGTAGATCACATTTGTCTCACCAATTATTATAATGTTTCCCTGATTTCAGTGTTATGGAGAGACCTACCTTTCATCTCATGCTTTTAAAAAAGCATAGAAACCCAAGATTTAAAATAAGAAGAATATTAAGAAGCTCATGCTTTCCTTATGAGCTTTCTCGAGAGAGAAAAAGCTGTTTCCCCGGTGATGAGAACCCACCAAAAAGTTTACAAAGGAAACAAATTCCCCTCGGGCACTAATCAGTGGTCAGACAGTATCTGACAAGCACAGCGGAAATTTCGCTACTGCTCTAGGGCTGTTCTTAGTTCTGGTCAATTCCTTTGCTAACTGGGATATGAAAATAGTCTGGAGGAAAAAAAAATAAGCAAGATAATGTAAAACAAACTCATTATATCTGGAATATTAAGGCTTTTTCCTAGAAGATTTTCTTCTTTTTGCCCTAGAGCACTTGAAAGTTTTGAAGATCCATTTAATGTAAAGTCAAAATAATACTTTACATAATGCTTATTTTGGGTTTAAAGGCTTGCTACAGTGAGACTGGAGCTACGGTGAACTTAAGCATCAAAATAAGCGGCAGATGCCCCATAAAAATATACAGGCAGCAGCCAACTGGTGCAAGCCAACAAGCTTCCTGGTCTGAGACAACTGCCTTGCATCCACACCTAGATTTTCCGGCCTTGTTCTGGAGTTCTCGTGCCGTAGTAGCATCTCTTCCTAGACTTTTTCCTCCGAAAGGAACAGCAGTTCTACTGCCTAACTAATTAGAATGGTTTATAATTAGATTTTGGCCTGTAGGAAAGGATTAATCTCTGTAAGAGGTGTGGAAGATCCAGCAGCTTCTGTTGGCAAGTGTATTCAGGCCAACTTATTTATTTTTATTTTGAGTTTCATTATTTAATAGGAAGCTTCATTCCACAGATGTCCTTTTGATGTGAGGATTAAAGTCAGTTCTCCAAATTCACGCCCTCTTGTTTGTACTTGTTTTAAAGTACATTTTCAAATTCACTCCCCTCCACACACCAGCATCAGGTCTAGAGTAGCCATTGGATGCTTCAAGATGAAAGATCTGCTGATGCTCACATCTTCATCCAAAAGCAAGTAATCTGGTGGTACTCCCCCTGCTTCCGGACACCAGTCTTTCTTCAAATGCACCGACTGGTTGCAGGAGACTCGACTAGATGCTGTGGGGTATGAAAACACAGGGTGCAGTCTTTCTAAGAGTTTACAGGATCACTGAAACCTAGGTTATCAGTAATACTGCCAATTTGAACTGGGCATTGGGATCGCCGTATAAGGCATGTGTGATTAAATGACGTCCAAGCTCTACGTACAGTGAGCGATATACTTGAGAGGAAACCATTGCTCCCATGCGTCTGCCGCCATCCAGAGTTGTGGTTTGGGGAAGTCTTTCTCCTCATTAATGCATTAAGTAACATTAGTCCCATGGGCTCCTCCTGGTTTAAACGTTTTTGGTTCTTTTTTTTCTTTGAAGATTTTATTTATTTGAGAGAGAGGGAATACGAACAGGGGAGGGGCAGAGGGAGAAGCAGACTCCCCACTGAGCAGGGAGCCCAATGCAGGGCTCGATCCCAGGACCCTGAGATCATGACCTGAGCTGAAGGCAGACACTTAACCGACTGAGCCACCCAGACACCCCAAAGTTTTTGGTTCTATGATGTTTTTCTTATACCAGGTGTCTGGGGGATGGATTGGACTTTATAATTCTTACTTGACAATATGGTTACATTCTCAATAAAGAGGTTGAAGTAGGGGACTTTAACTTTTAATATAGAAAACACACTAATAAAAAGAGTCACTGCTCCAGTCCCACCTTCCAGAGTTGACAAACATAATTCAAGGACAACTTTACCTCATTTTGTATTTTTAAAATGTGGAATTAACACTTTTAGTTAAATGAGTCCTCTGTTACTGAAATTGTAAGAGAAAGAAGTGACAGTTGTCGAGCTCATGGTCTTTCATACTCCAATTCCTCGGGACTCAGTTTCCTCCATCAGGATATCTGCAGAGAGGACATAAGTTCTCATACTCACCTCTCATCCCCAGCCTACAGCTTCTATCACTTCTCATACTTCAGACTTCATCCTGCTGCTGTGGCGAGACACAAACTCAGAATTAAGGAGAGAAGGATGTACAGAGTGGGGGTCATGAATGATGTATGATCAGATTTCAAAACAGTGACCTCTAATACCCTGACAATGTTTATCCCTTAAGTAGGTCAATGGCCTGTCCCCCTCCTTTGGTGACAGTTTAAATTCCAACATATCTTACCTGTCCTTAAAAGTCCAGTATAAACTCTTCCTTTTCAAAGCCATTTGTGGAAGACTGTGTTCACTGGGACCTCGGACTCTTGGCTCCTAAAACAGGCATTGTGTTTCCTGTGGGTTAAATGGCTAAGAGCATATGTTCTTCAATCACACTTCCTGGCCTCACACCCTAGCAAGCCGGTTCACTAGCTGTATGACCTTGGGCATGTTACTGGCACCAACTATGCTTCAGTTTCCTCAACAGTAAAATGGGATATAATACCTACCTTACAAGGATGTGGGGAAAATTAAATGAAATAATACTTATAACTCACACCAAATAGAACTCAGTGCACAGTAAACATTGAACTACCAATGATATCAGCTATCTTTATTTGACACCTAGTAATATTACAGGGGATATGTCCTCTTACATAGCTTGATTATAAAATCCTTGAAAATTGGATTGCATATCCATACTTTTGAGTATCCTTCCCAGCACCCAGTATAGCACCCTGTATTAGGCAAGCATTACCTAACCAATGCTTAGCGGTAGTGAGCTTGTTTCTTTAATCAGAGGGTTAATAACAGGTGAATAGATAGTGGAATAAGTTTTGAAAATGTAGCTCAGAGACATAGTGCATGATTTGGAGATGATATTAGGCCAGGGCCGAGTACACCTCCATCTGAATTCCTGTATTAGAACTTATATTCTGTGCATCTGAGACAACTGCCCCCCCAAACTCATTCTAGCTGTGTCCTGTCTGGGAGAAGACAAAACAACTCAAATATGGGCCTGGCCGCAAATGTATATGTTACAACAAGTACTTCATAGTTTCTGCATATTCTCCTCCTCATAAATACACCTGCATGAGAGTCCTCCCTTTATCCCCATCCTTGACAATGAGCCCTCAGAAACACAGCAACGTGTCAGCGCTTAGCCTCTAAAAACATTTTTCCTCTGGGTAAAACAAAAACCACGATAGTTACTTTTTTTTTTTTTTTTAGGATTTTACTTGTTTATTTGACAGAGAGAGAGGTGAGAGAGAGCATGAGTTGGGGGTGAGGGGAAGAGGAAGAGGGAGAAGCAGACTCCCCGCTGACCAGGGAGCCCAAGGCAGGGCTCAGTCCCAGGACCCTGGGATCATGACCTGAGCCGAAGGCAAATGCTTAACTGACTGAGCCACTTAGGTGTCCCAATAATTACTTTTCTTTAAAGGTCACAGTCCACATGAAATTTCCATGAAGGTCCCTGATTTTAAGTATGTGTATCCCGAAAAGCTAAAGGGATACTCCTCCTTGGTCTCAGCCCTAAACGACAGTGGAGCTCACTCTTGCTAGCTCTCCCTCCTGATGCCCACGGCTCAGATCTACCTAAGGGAACGGGAGAAGAGCATTTGCTTTTACACCGTACACACTCAATGAAGCTTTCACTCTCGAAGTAGATGGTTGCAACTTCTGGAACTGACTTCTCTCCAAGTAGCCACAGAGACAACATGATGGCCAAAGTCTAAAAAGCACAGATACAAAGAAGGAAGCAACTTGGATGACGATAATGTGAACTTCTCGCTATAGATAACAGGAAGTAATTCAATGTAAAGAAATTCACTATTTTATAAGAAAGGACCCTCCCAGACACACACAGACACACAGACACACAGACACACACAGACACACCTTCAAAATAACTGATGGGTGACAACAGTTATTTCCAGTAATAAGAATAATGACCACTACTATTTTGTAAGTTCTAATTAGATATGAGAAATATATGTGATTTATTTCCAATTCTTAAGACAATCATCCACGAAGGTGCTGTATCTTCATTATACGAGTGTGACAATAAAGCTCAAAGAAGCTGCCCGGGCCATCCCGGCACATGGCTGAGCCAGATGCCCACTCAGGCAGCTCCTGCTCAGATAGATCTGTGTCCCCTTTGGCAACTTCACACTAAGTCATTCTTTAATTTTTATTGTCCCTGATTCACAGATCCACCCACACTAATAAGCAGTCATTCAAATACTTCAGGGACCTTGCCACCCTAGCCCTGTCCAAACACCTAACATGACTCTCAGCCAAAACCCCAAGATAGCGACTCCTCTCTTTCTGTCTCTGTCTGTGTCTCTATCTCATCTGTATATATATCAAGATCTAGATATACTTAGCTATCTGAAATTGTTCCTTGCTTGCTTTAAGTATTATAATTCATCTCATCACCAAGACTGTCAATTACTTGTGTATTTCTTTCACACCTTGTGGAACAACTAATAGATGGTCTGTATGTATGCAGCATCTTTATCTCGAAAACTTGATTTATATACTAAATAATAACAAAGTCCTCACAAAATACCTTTTTGTCGAAATGATCTCAGCATCCCTCTTTATATTTTAGAGGTACATATTTTCCCCAAAAACAATACTAAAGTATCAATAGCAACAACATAGACACAAAAACATAATTGGGACCAAGATAACATGAACAAACTTAAATCAGCAAGGTCCAGTGAAAAACATCCCAGAGCAGAGAAAAGGCTGGCAGAACTGTTAGCAATATTTTTGAGAACTCATGCAGGACGGGGGAGGCAAGGCAAACAGGACACTCCATTCATTCGGATGAGGGCCTGGGCGGTGCGATAATGGCGAATGGAAGATACAACTGGCAAATACTATGTCGCTACTTCACAAATCACTCCTCCAATTAATAAAGGATTTTTCCAAATCACCCTCCAAAATAGAACATATTTAATTTAACATAAAAAAATCATCCACCCTTCTTTAAATAATCACACTGATAAATGTTGTTTTGCACTTAATATTTTTCATTGCTGTCAGTATTAACAGTCCTTACAAAGTGACTAAGAGCAGATCCAGAGTGTCGATAATGATCAGTAGCATCTGACATTTGTATAGTACTATTAAAATATAATATTCAGAAAAAGATAAAATCAGGACAGTCGTACAGATATAAAAATAAACATGTTCAAGTTTTGATTTTTCTGATATGAGGAAACCGGGCAGATATTATAACCAGTTCAAAAGAAGAGTCAAAAAACACACACATTTACATGGAATAAAAGAATTGAATTGCAAATGAATGCAAAACTGGCTTTTCCACAGAGGAAAGAGAAGGTCAACGGAAACTCTTTGGAAAAGACAGAGTTTGCCTATTGGTTACTTACAATTAACAAAGAGGAGCAAAATAGCTCAATGTAATGAACAAGGCTACAGTCAGTACAGGAAAGTGTGATATAGACAACGAATACTCTCCCGTTATAGTACAAGTTGTGTTTTTTTCCTAGCCTTTTCTTTTTTGCCAAAAAAATAATCTGAAATATTTTTCTTGATTACAAAATAAGACTGATCTCAGTAGATTTAACTTGAGTATTGACATAGGCACATCAAGAATGGTAATTTGCCACATAGAACTTTTTACATTTGCTTTGTTGGAAATTTTCATGAGGAATCTCAGATTAATTTTTTAATAGACTCTTTAGTTTAGAAAGCTAAACCAAGAAATCCTCCCTACCAGATTTTACCCATAGTACCTATGTATTAGAGAAATGCCTCACTTTGCAAGATCCCTTAATAGTCTAAGCTTCTAGGCCTGCCTGAAAGTAACCTCCCTTACTTTTAAGGCTGGGAACTCCAGAAGCCAGGTTCCAGGCCAATCTTTCTAAATGGGCTTTTAAACACTGATTTCATAAAATTAAACTTAGTTACTTAAAAGTGGCTAGTCATAGCTGATTAAATGCACATCATTCTCAAAGAGGATGTTCCAGACTACAAGTGGGTCATATAACTAGTGTTTCTAATTATGTCTTGGAAAAGGATAGAAAAATTTTTTGACTCTATGTAAATAACTGGACTGCCATGAAGTAAGTAACTCAATAAGAGATTCCAATCAGGCATGGAGACAAAGAATAAGAAAACATTGTTGCCCAATTTCACAAAGCAAAGTAGCACAAACTCTGATACATAGAAACATGCTTGGGAGAGCTCAGGCACTGACACCTTTCTAAAACTTCCCATACAGCATACATTTTCCTTATATTAACAACAATATTCAAGTGAAAATTCAACCCGGGAAGAGAAGCCTCTCTTCAAATTTGGCAACTCCTTCTGTGAAAGTCATTAACATTAACATATCAAGTAAATCTAATTGTTTCTTGCACCTCTCTTTTATAAGGTAGAACAGTCTTTGTGATTTGTCAGGAGCCTTCTGGGAAATCTCAAAGATAACTTTTGGTGCAAAAAATATCATGACAGTTTCATTTTATTTTATTTCCTTTTACATTTAAGATTCATTTTGAGAAAACCAAATAATAAAACCAAAACCAAACAAACCAATAAACAAACAGGAGATTTGAACATATAAGATAGAAACAATGTTTGTCTACTAATTTGAAAAATAAACATAAAAAAAAAAAGATTGTAAAGAACCCTAGTTCTTCCATAAGTGAGGAGTCTTTGTTTTGTTTGTTTTGTTTTTTAATAATCAAGGTCATAATAAAGTGAACACAAAGCACAGAAAATTATTATGGTAAAACACAAAATCTGTGCAGATTACACAGAATTACATACCATAGGCCAAGACAATAAACAGTAAATGAAAGAAAACAATCTCATCAAAATTGAGAAAACCTTGCTAAGATTTCATCATATTTTACAGCTTTTTCACATTGATCATTTGCACGCACTATAAACAAAAGCAAATAAAATTCCTGTCCTGTGAACTTTCTACAACTTTCTATATACATCCAGGTTTTGTCCTTCACCATCCTCTTTCTTATTCTAGAACAGTCACTTCATTTTAAAGCAAAACTAGTCTCTTTTCCTCTTACTAAATAAGAACACATCTTGTCACCTCACAGCAAAAGCTGAACATTTCTGCCACTATTGCTCCTCGTTCACTCTCATTTACTTACAGTAACTATAATTTCTACCTAAAGTAATTTCTATTTCACCAAAAAAAAATAGAGGTGGGTGATTGGTGTCGCCAGATAACAGCAATCTGCAACGGGCTAGCAAAGATTACACATACATATAACTTTGTTTTCTACAGCCAACACATCCCTTGGAGTACAGCTTCTCAAAGTGGTAAGAAAGAACAAGGTCCTTAAAGAGACCCAAAGATTTAGCCTCTAGGTACTATGTAAAAATAAGAAAAGAAAGCTCAGGGGCGCCTGGGTGGCACAGGCGTCTGCCTTCGGCTCAGGGCGTGATCCCGGCGTTAGGGGATCGAACCCCACATCAGGCTCCTCCGCTATGAGCCTGCTTCTTCCTCTCCTACTCCCCCTGCTTGTGTTCCCTCTCTCGCTGGCTGTCTCTATCTCTGTCAAATAAATAAATAAAATCTTTAAAAAAAAAAAAAGAAAGAAAAGAAAGCTCATAAACTTAAAATCATGCTTAGTAATCAATGTGTCAGTGTTCTGTCTTACTTAGAAATGATCTAAATAGCCAATGAATGTGCATTAATGAACTCAAGTTAATATCAATTCAAGGATATAAGTCACCTACAGATCTTGGAAATCTTCTCCAAGCTGCCACCTACAAAGCAGTATAGGAATAAAATTAATCTGAATAGAGATTCAAAACACAGATTCACATTTTTCATAATCTTAAACATTAAGTAGAAGTAATGCTAGCTTATTTGATCAGTAACATATTAGTTTAGGAAAAACAGACACACAAAGAAGAAAAATATTAGCTTGCATTATATTTAACAGTGATAAATCAGAGAACCATAGCATTTTCATTAAACCCAAAATATTTAAGTAGTCTCATTTGCCAGACTTATCTAAATTATGTTCCCTTGAATTCTTAAAGTATTTCTAAATTGTTTTTTGTAAAAATACATTTTTTGCTCATTTAAAGTATTAAAGTTCAATGTCCTTATTTTCTGGAAATTTTAAGAATATTCAGCTTATGTAAGTGCTTATTTATCTCTATACACCAACCAGAACAAGTTCTTTTAAGAGACTTTATAGTCTAATTTATCAATATCATCTAGAGGTAGGAAAACATTATGCATTTGTACAATTGGAGATAAACGCCTATCTGAGTTACAGACACAAAGACATACAGACAAAAATAGAGAGAGCTTCAATTTTAAAATTCAGCCAAGGATCAAGAGTAAATAAAGAACCACAAAATCTTACCAGTCTATGATAGAACTGATATCATTTCCAGTGGAAAAATTCTAGTTGATTGGAGCTCCAAACAAACAGAAAAGTTCATAAACTAAATTTCCCATCATCTCTCATCTAACAGAGACTAACATTCACCAAATGATCAGATCAAGAAATTCAACTCCTAATCAAAAAGTTTAATAACCCAGACTCTGTTGTCTCTCACCCAACCTAGAATAGGTTTCTATAAACAATTAATCCTTGTACAGAGATCATCAAATAATCAGACTATAAAACGGAATTCCCAAACATTGCTGCCAGCAATGGGGAATAATTTAATGGCTGGGGAAAAAAACCCACAAAACACAAAATTAATAGAGAGTAAAATTAACATTTGAGAAACAGAGAGTCATTAAAGTTCTATTATCTCTTTGAAGTCACCTCTAGGAGCTAAGAAAAGATGTGCCTGGCCACAAACCACCCCCAAGATGCTCTCCTCTGGCGAGGGAGGTTACCTGGCTTTGGTAGGTAAATACATCATGCATCTCCAGTGAAGATCCCTGAGACTGTTCAAAGATATTTTTCAGAAAATGGTAAGATCGTGACTTTCTTACAGATATAAAAAATAAACATATGCTCAAGATTTGATATTTCTCATATGAAAGAATCAGGCAGATGTTCTAGCCTGTTCAAATGAAGAACCAAAAAAAGCACGTGTTTACCTTTAATAGAAGATAGTTGCAAAATTGTGTTTTCCACAACAGGGAAGGAAGTCAATGGGAACTCTACTGGAAAAGATGGTTTGTCTATTTATTAGTCACACAAAGGTGTAAAGTAGCTAAAAAATAATGAACAGGGCTAGTATCTGAGAAATCAAAAGGGCATACTACAGCCAATGCATAGTTTTGCATTTAAGTTCAAGTTCACGTGTATTATTTTATGAGATCCTCAGCTACTTAGTAAGCTCTGAGTAACAGCCACTGTTGTCCCCCTTTTGCACAGTAGAACAGAATAAATACGGTAAGAGTGCACAAGTATTAGGACAAAAAATTTACACTCAGGTGTTTGAACATGAGGATTAATGCTTTTAGCCCTCTGCAGTGGGCAGAAGTATCTAGCCAGCACTGTGGAGGTGAAAACTCCCAACTGAAGAACATTGCAAGTTTAAATAATGCAAGTCCTACAACCTGCAAGAGAAAATAAAATATGGATAAGTGTTAAATGACAGCGACAAAGGGCTCAGAGAGAGATGTGATCACTTAATATCCAAATGCACCTTTTATCTATCCTGTAATTCAGGATAAAGTCTTCAATTTATTGAATGCATTTACTTTATAGAGAACCAACACAACGTGTTCATGTACGTACTATCGTACTGTCAACGTTAGCTGAATTCTTGGCTCCGGCCCTAGCATTCGTCTGGTCAAATAAGAGGAACACTGACTGCAACTACCCAGAAATATGGCTGCCTATTCAGTTACTTTCCCAAAGAGCAGCAACTTTCTATGTCTGACTGAAACATCATTGGTTTGTCTTTCAGTCCGTTTCTCCCATACTAGGTCACACAGTAATAGGGGTTGTTTGACCCAGAGGTCATGGAAACTGGCATCGACCAGGAAACAATCCTTGAAGAGGAAGAAACTGTAATCTGGAGAGAGACTTTAAAACAGGAATTGTGCTAGATGGTAAGGTCAACTTGAATTGTCAATGAGCTGGCCTCTCTTGAGCTTTCCTTCTATAAAAAGGAAACCTACATTTCTTTGTTCTATAAGCAAGACCATTTTCCATGCTTCTTTTAGATTTTTGTACTCAGGTGTTCAGGGGTCATCATCACATAGGTGGAAAACAAAGGAAGTAACCAGAGAGAATTGCAAATTACATTTAAAGAAGGCCCAGAGTAAAAAGAATGCACTTAATGTAAGCTGGGAAGAGAGGGTGAAAAGGTGGTCCAGCAACAATTAAGGCGAAACTGTCCAAGACCAACTGAGCTCCCCTACACTCAGAACAGTCCTTGGTTCCCCTCTTTACATTTCTCATCTCTAATTCTTTTGTCTTCTTCCATTTTCTGCAGGCTTTCTCTTTATTGTTTCAACATGGCTTTCAATAGTTTCCAGGGCTATATGCTTCCTTGTATCTAGTTCAGAAAAAAAAAAAAAAATGGTGAAGTTCTCTCAGTTTGAAGCTGCTTAGATCATGAGCTCCCCTTTATACCATTCCTTGCGGCCAATCTGATGGGATATCTTGTTACATTAAGTCAATGATCATCAATTCTGGAATTGGTAGTTGGGTAAATCCCTCCAAACTTCTAGAGTCAAAAATGAGAAGAAGATGGCTTTCCATAGAAACTATAGATCCTATTTTTGGGGTAGAGAAACATTGGATTCTGGACAAATAAGAACCATTCACGTTGGATTTAGAACCATGGTGAAGTGGAATGCTCACTTTTTCAGCATTATAAGCCTTGGGACCAGTGGTGTTACTATTGCTCATGAGCCTGTGTAAAAGCATTTAATCTCTCTGTTTCCTCATCTGTCAGATGGAGGCAGTGTTAGCCTCATATGGAGAGGGAATAAATAATTTGAAAAATTTTTTTATAAAGTGTCTGTTCCTCTGTAAGCTATTTATTCTGGCTAAGATGGGATTGCCTTCTTCCTTTATTTCTCTTCTCTGTTAAAGTAAGAAGATTGTGGCTTGCATTAGCATTGCCATATTAAACAAAAATAAAATTAAATATTTTGCCTGTCAACTCTACTGGTATACATGACTCTTAAAATATGTCAGAGGAGATCGGCGTGACATGATTGTCTCTGCTACCTAAGAGAGAGAATCTCCACCCTTCCTGTCTTTTCTGCCATTAAGCTCTGACTTTACTCTTGGAAGAATCTCAGACATTCGGCAGGATTCAGCGATGAGTCAGGTTTTGATCATTTTGGTCTCTTATTAAAATAGCACTTATTACATTTTTACAATCTGCTAGGCACTTTTTGACTAGAGAACACTTAGTGATTAGGTAAGAGACATTCTTTTCAATAGCATCAAATTAGAGAATTAGTTACATTTATAGGTTGCTATGATGCATGCTCTCTTTTTGTTTGCTTGTGCATTCTTATCTCCGAGTGTCCTGATGATACTTTAAAATGAATCATATGAATCACCAAATGAGTCTGACTGCTAGCACAAAGCCTCAGAAGTGACCACTAGCTTACCCTGCAGCTCTGCAGTGATGGCACTGTGGGGGAAGAAGAGTCATTTCGTCCTCTTCCAAGATACTTTCTTCACTGTGGGGGAGGAACGAGCTGCAGTGTATCAATTGGAAACTACGCTGCTTGTGGCTTATTTACAAGCAATGCACCTCCTTAAGCCGGTGCGGGTGACTCACACTATTAAGAAGAGAACATGGTGTAATGTACTAAAGATGCATCAGGGAAAATGTTAGTTCAATATTAGAAACAGCTCTGCAAAGCTGAGCTCTGATAGGCCAGAAGAGGAGTTGCCAAGGCAGACAGTGCAGAGAATCAGCCATGAATCAAGAGCAGCCTCGCTCCTTGCAGCTGACTGATGTTTAAAACTCACCTACCAGGACACCCTGGCACTGAGAAGATGACTCAGTCTGGAAGAGTCTTGGGGATCACCAGGGTCCCAGATTGCAGTTTTTCAGACCAAGTGGTCAGCAGGACAAGCTAATATATCAGCTTCAATTAAAGACTTTGGCATAAAGGAAGAAGTTTTCTGTCATTCAAACCCCAGATTATACACATTTCTGGGTTGATTCCCCCCCCCCTTTCCTTAAACAACTATCCAGCAATGGACCCCGAATTGTGGAGGGCTATACCTACACAGGCCTGCCTCACCATTAGGCTAGAATTATCCTTCAATTACATTTAGTTATTAGAGGAGAAAAATATGGAGGTGGACAGATTTCAAAAATCATCTAGTTCAAGTCTCTTTTTTATTAGTTGGGTAAACTTAGGCCTAAAGAGAAAAATTGTCTTCCAGAAAGCCACACAAATCTGAACACAGTTTTCCTATCCTTAATCTAGTTTACTAAGTTGCTTCCAAATTAGGTTTTCTTTTTTTTTTTTTTACATGGGATATATTTTAATATGTTGACCTTATGAATGAAAATACTTGGATAAAATATACATTGTTAATACATATAACTTTAAAAAATCAACCAGAGGGGAAAAAGACAGCATATGATGTACTTTTTAAACTTACCTAGCATGTTTTTGGGGGGTGGAGAGTGGGAGAAATATTATTTCCTATTTATGTGTAGACAAAATCTTAATAGCAGGTGTCAATGATTCTAAATCCTTGGCATGCATCAGAGCCACATTGACACCTTGTGAAAACACATACCTGGGACCAAGTCAGAGAGCTCTTGGTTTGGTAGGTCTGGAGTGGGACCCAGGGACTTTCTAACACATTTCCAGTTGATGCTGATGTTACTCCTTTGGATATCACACTTTGTGAACCACTGGTACTTATGGTGTAAAATGTAAAATTCTAGCCCAGGAGTGAGGAAAGTTGGATTATAGTTCTGGCTCAGACGGTATCGAGGCATGTAATTCCAAAAAAAAAAAAAAAAAAGAATTAGATTTTGACCAATATTTTTTTCAACTGTGAGGAGAAAATCGAAGTTGATTCAGTCTACAATACTGGAGTGGGGGGGGGGGTTTCCAGTAACTAGGGAATTGAGATATTTCAAAATTAGTCTATGATTAGATTTAAACTCCACTGAAAATCAACTCATGCCTTTTCATGAGTTCATGCACTTGAAATCTCACCTGATCCAAGAAGATTTTTGCCCCACTTGGCCTCAACTTACCCAGATGAATCTTTCATGTAGCTGTTGGGGTGCACCGATATCCTCACAACAGTACCCACAGAAAGCAGATGGCTGTGATGCCCTGAGGCTCTGCCCGTGGGGCTGCTTTCTGGCCACAGGAGCATTCTCAGACCAAGCACAGAGCAAGCTAGGACCTCTGAAGAGTGAATGTCTGTGAATCAGCCCTTGAACAGTGGTAAGAATAGAGGTATAAATATGTTGCTCCTTGTACCTGGTTTGGAATAATTTGGAAGTGTGTTTTACACTGGCTCCCAGAATCCATCTGTGGGTTGGGGCACCATTTGCCACTGTAGTAACGGGTTCAATTGTGCGCGGTGTGATTGATTCCCATTTTTTCTGCTCCCTGCTCCCTCCTGAGGTCACCTCCTAAATAAACCACACTCATTTAAATCTTTGTTTTAAGATCTGATTCTGGAGAACACAGATCAGGATATTTGGTTTGCGTTCTCCAGAATCAGATCTTAAAACAAAGTCATTAGTGAAAGTAATTCAACAAAAAACAATCAGAATCATTGTATCTTATTTGTTGTTTTCAATTTTTTTTTTACATCATGAATAACAATTCACTTTTATTTTTCCTCTTTCTTGGTGTTAATTTTTAATGTATTGATTTATGGATAATTAAAAATATTTGTCAGGGGGGCACCTGGCTGTCTCAGTCAGTAGAGCATGCAACTTTCAGTCTTGGGGTTGTAAATTCAAGCCCCAAGGTAGAGATTACATAAAAACAAATCTTTTTAAAAAGTTGTCAGAAGTTTTGCATTTTTAATGTATCTTTGTTCCATGGTATTTGAAGTTATAAGATTCCTCGAAAAAAGTAATGTTAGTGTCTACTTTTTAGACCCTTATATGTGATGATCAACAAGCTTTATGAGCACAGTGACGCAGTCCCTGGGGAAAACCTAATTCATTAAACATTTCTGAATACATGTTTTACCTTTAATCATTAAGTGTGTATATACAATGTGCACCTTTCGAGGCTTTAAGTTTAGATTGTTTTATCTCACTTTTAGCCTCTGGCCACAATAAGCACACCTTTAGAATTAGGTTTGGAAAGGACACTAAATTTATTTTTAATACAACCATTTCTCTGTATATGAATAGATCACGTTCTAGGAATGAAATTAACTGCTGGGTAGGGAACGTGTGAGGTACCTGGGAAGAGAAGTGTGGCGTCCTAATTTCCAGGGCATTGTGCTCACTGGTCTTCTAGAGCGTGCACTAAAAGCCATTCAATTTAATTCTCACTACAACCAGAATTATTGAAATGAGTGAGAAATCTTTTATAGAGTCTGTTGTGAACATCTCGAATTTCTTAAACTTAAAAAGTACTATCAGGACTCATTCCCCAAATGTAGCAACTTGAGTTTAAGATGGTAGAGTTAGGTCTTCTGGGCAGGACTCACAGAAATCTGAGGGAAGAATAGACCCAAACATTGAAGTGGTTGATTGAGATGTTAAGAAGAGGAACCGTAATTGCAGGTGATGTCAGCCCAGAGCTGTACAGCATCATGGGGTCAGGAGGAAGAGGATAAATAAACAAAAGGCATGTCAAGTTATATTGAAAAGTTAAGACAAACTTGGATACGTTTAAAAAGTTCAAGGCTGGTCAGGAGGTTTCATTGTTTATAACTCACTTTTTAATTGAAATATTCATATTATGTTTTAGAGCAAACCCCATTAAAATTTTTATGCAGAAATTTGTAAGATGCACCTAATAAAATTTAATATTCTTTTATATAGAGAAGCCCACAACAATTTTCCAAAATATCTTCTAACAATAAAGAAATACACATTCTATAAAATAAAAGGAGAAAATCTTTCAAGCCATTTATTAATCGGAGAGTGACAAAAAGATAAAATGGCAAACCTCCTAATAATCAGTTGAGTATAGGTTCCATTGTGAACCACGTACACATAAAAAAACAACCATGGATGTTAATTTTTATTAGAGTAAAATTTACATTCAGCTAACTGGCTGAAGTACACTGCCTGACAAATGCATATCAAGACACAGATCATTTCTAACACTCCAGAATGCTCTCTTGTGCTCCTTCCCAGTCGACCCCATCGCCACAGAAGCAGCCACTGACCTGATTTTCTATCATTGTACGTTAGTTTTGCTTATTCTAGAATATCATATAAATAGAACTTTATATTATTAACTCTTTTGTGTTCCACTTCTTTGACTCAGAATAATATTCTTGTGTGCATGTTATTTAAAATATAAGCAGTTCGTTATTTGTTATTATGGAGTAGTATCCAATTGTTTTAATATACCAATAATTTTTAACCATTCTAGGAGAACCATTTAAGAGAAAAATTTGTGTTCTTTCCTATTTCACACTATTATGAATGAAGCTGCTATGAACTTTCCTACACAAAGATTGTTATGAAGCTATGTTTTAAAGTCTGTTGGATAAATAACTAGGACTGGAATATCTGAGCAAATTTATCAATTATGAATATTAATTCAAAAGACAAATCTTGTATACCTTATAGAACACCAAATCATGGGGCGCCTGGGTGGCTCAGTCGTTAAGCGTCTGCCTTCGGCTCAGGGTGTGATCCCAGGGTCTGGGGATGGAGCTCTGCGTCAGGCTCCTCCTCTGGGAGCCTGCTTCTTCCTCTCCCACTCCCCCTGCTTGTGTTCCCTCTCTCGCTGGCTGTCTCTCTGTCAAATAAATAAAATATTTAAAAAACAAAAAACAAAACAAACAAACAAAAACAGCAAATTAGAAAATATTTCTGAGTTTTCTGAGGTTTGGACAGTTGATATGGTTATTTACCTCACTTTAGTGTGATGTCTGCAAGGAGATTACTTTGTTTCTTCTGGAATATATTACGTATATGTATTTACATATTGACATATAACTAAATAACAATAATTAACCAATTTAAAGTGAGTACTTCTAAGGTATTTAAATAATCCAATCAAGGAAAACCTTGAGTGACTGGCTAAGTATATTCTCTCCATCGATAGCATGGTATAAAAGCTGCTCAAATATTATTTGACATTAAATTTAATATCAAAAGCCATGTAGTTCAGGATTCTGACAGAGTTGGAAAAAAACAATTTGAGCATACTAATTGACCAATATCCCACAAAAATCCTACCCCTTTTAGTAATCTATTAGGTATTTACCATATATTAAATACAAGGGTTCCTGTTGGACTCCATGGGCTGCCCTGCTAACTGCCTTTCTTTTGCTCACTCTGTCTTCAGCTGGTATTTACTGCTGCAAATAGAGCCATCTTCATTGGGCCCTCCCGCCGTTCTAGGCATTTCTGCGTCCTCAGCCTTGCCCTTCCCTCCCTCCATGGGCTCCCTTTCTCTCTCTTCCTCTCTTTCCACCAGTCCCCACTCAAGACTTCTCTGGTTGCACCATTTGGTGAGGCTCATTTTAGCGGTTTGAATAAGCCTCTTTAGAACCACATTGGCTCTAATAAAATAGTGTCATATGAATTGACATTCATTTAAAATTCTTTCACAATTTTTATTTTTTATTTTTTTAGTTTGGCTCCACCCATCTATCATAAGATTACGAACATACCCCATCCCCCGTTAAATCTGGTGCTAAATGCGTCATAGTTTCCAATCACCGCCGATTGACGATAGCCTTTACCTTTAAAGTGATAGGTGTACTAGCCTCTAGGTAAAAAAAATGAATCCCTTTCTTTGCCCCTATGTTTACACAGTTTCAATGAGGCCATGTTAGTCTTTGCCTTCCAGTATATAATTTGGGTCTTTTAAAAATATCATCCTTTAGTAAGTAGAACTCACCCCCATATCCTAATTTTTGGTGATTGACATTTCCTATTCTGGATCTTTCTTCTGTTGGTATAACTCTCTTCTAGGTTGATGACCAAAAGTACTGTTTGGTAGAAACTATACGAGATTCTAGTTCAGAAGAGTTGGGTCCCAATATTTATTTTATCACCAGTGTCACTTCTTGGGGCTTTAGATTCTTCATATAAATATTGAAATATTTGCACTCAATATCTCTTAGTTTTGATACTTAAATTTTCTGACAAATATATAGATAATACTTAAAGACAATAATAGCAAATGCGGTAATCAACAAAAAATTGAATAGAGAATTTTCCTGCTCTTGTTGATGATAAATATACTACAAAAAGTGATATGTATTTAGATTTAAAAACACCAATCCTAAACTTACTTTGGTTCAGTAACACCCATCATACAGTATTAAAAGAAAGACTGGACATTTATTATCTATTCTAACTTGATTTAAGAATAATGAGAGATGTTAATAAGAAGAAGAATTGAAATTATTATTTAGATATGGGCTATGTGACAAATGGCCAGGTGTTAGAGTGAAGGCTTAGTAGAAAGCTGTGCTTGAGGTCCTCCCCACTGGGAAGTAAAGCTGATTGCGCCTTGACGTTTTTTTCCATGTGATATGGTGGTCAGAAAGATCGGGACAATTCAACCTTTCATCAAAGGAATAATTGTATATATTGACATATACATACTCGTTCAAATTTTCCTTGGAAGCACACACAGTTACAGTGTGGTAACAGGAGTTCCAGAAGCCCACCCATATGATTTGCGTTAATGACTATATGTGCACTCATCCAATCGTCTATCTGGCATTCTGTAGATGTAAAACTTATAAGCAGTCATAAGCATAATGATTTATTTTTTCTTTCACATTGCCTGTGTCAACAAACAGCCAAATGAATTTTTCAGCTAAATCAATACAATGGAGAAAAAACTTCCTACAGGTTGATTGGTATAACTCAAACAGAACTCATGATTAATTTTGCTGGTAGTGGTTCTTCTTGCTTACATGATCAGACAGTTATTTGCTTTTTTCCCATCACCAGTGGCAAATCTCTTGACCTGGGACAACACTCCTGTGTGCATATTGTAGTGATGGGTCAGATAGAAGAAAAATAAACCTGAAAACCTATGACCTGCTTTTTCTGGGTGCATTTTTAATTCTGGGTGTTCACTATGAATCTGTCTGTTCTAGTTTCTTAGAAAGGCTCTCACTTTACTGCATGCAGAAATTAGAAGAAGGGTCAAGAGACATAAAATGAAGAATCTTCCAACCAATTACTAAACCCTGGTTTTTTAAAAGCTTTCACTGAGACGAATTCTCACCAAAAGGGGGGGGGGGAGAAGGAAAAGAAAAAGAGAAAAAGAAAAAGAAAAAGAAAACCCACTAAGAAATTATGTATCTCATTACAATGAATCTGGGTTGATTTACTGCAGTTGTAATTAGGGGTTGCATGACCTATATGCTTTGTGACTCCATTCATAATAAATCTAAGCAGCTAAAAATAGATGAGCTTGAGAACAGATAATAAAAGAAAGACTTCGAGAAAGCATGATTGTAAGTGAAAGGTCTGTCATGCCCTCCGTGACCATCTCTGCTTAATCATCAAGGCCTGGTGGGCTAGTTGGTTCAGCAGGTAGTTTGGTTAAGGTAAAGAGTAAGATGACCCATGCTTACTTTACTCTACTGGCTCTAAATGTTGGAGAAGCCAGATGCCCAGCACAGTAGACTTTGGTTCCGCTCCAGCAGTCACTGCTGTAACTGGAACTGAGTCCGTCTACGGGTGTAGACAACACACCGAGATTTAGATCACAAACCTCGATGTCACCCATAATCACGGATGGGGAACTCTGTAGGTCATCAAAGGCTCCTCATTTTGAGAAATGCATATATCATCCACTTAGAACTGGGAGGAAAATAAAGAGTTGTGCTAAGGCCTTACTCAGGAAAGAGAGACAACAAATGGTCTATTTGCCTCTTTTTCTTTATGCAAAGGTGGAGGGAGACAGCTTGTCTGTACAAGAGAGGAGTGAAGTTGGTCTTTATTAGCGAGCAAAAAAATGTAATTTTAGGAGCTGTGGGAGATTGTATCATAGTTAACAAACATGTGCTGTCCATCCTCAGGCCACGATTCTATTTCCCTATCCCATCAATGTTAAGAATGGCGTGTAACTTGTTTCGGCAAATGAAATCAAATGTAAAGAATCTATACTAACGTGCTTCTTTATGCTTTTGTTGTTTATCTGTGCCATCTCCCTCTCACCTGCTCACTCTCTTCTCTCTCTCAGTCTCTCTCTCTCTCTTTGTTTTTTTTTTTTTTTTGGTCCTTGAATAGTCCTGCCAGAAGTTTGTCAATTGAATCAGATTTTTTCAAAGAACTAACCGGTAGCATTATCAAGTGCGTGTATTGCATTTGTTTTCTATTTATGTTATGATTTTGTTGCTACTGCTTTCTTAAAATCTTTAAGTTGTTTTTGTTATTTTTTTTAGATTTCTGGAAGCTGGAAAGTTCACTAATTTTCAGCCTTTATTTTTCTAAAGCATGCTTATGTATAAAAAGTTATAAAGTACATATACTTTTTTTCTGATATACGCACATGCACGCACACACACACATATGTATATTTTCAAGACTATGCAAATGTCAGTCTGGGGGCCGCATTTTGAATAGTGGTATTTTCATTATCATTTAACTTAAAATATTTTCTAACCTCTAGTTCCGTTTCTTCAGTCTATGGGCTATTGAGAAATGTTTCTTAGTTTCCAAATATCTCTTTCTCCTTCTCTATCATTTGTCATCTACTAAAGTTACAAAGTAGTTAGAGAAGACATTCTCTACGATGTAAATGCCTTGAAATAAGTTAAGGCTTGTTTTATGGTCAAGTTTCTGGACAATTTTTGTAAATGTACTGTTTGTGTTTAGAGAAAAAAAATGTCTACTTTGCATTACTTGGGTAATTTTCTATATATGTTCATTAGATTAATTCTATTTCCTTATCAATCTTTTGGCTTGCTATATCAATTACTGAGGTATATATTTCACAATGATTGTGAATTTTCTATTTCTTTAAGTCAGTAAACTTTGGTCTATAAATTGAGATTATATTCTTAATGGTATACATATTAAATGTTTATATCTCCTTGGTCATTTGAAACTCTTATTATTAAAAAGTAATTATCTTGACTGCCAGTGTGTTTTATTGCATAAAATCTATTTTGGCCAACCTGTAGTATTTGAACCTCAACCTTTCTGTGCATTATGCTTTGTACGTATCTCTTATAAACAGCATTTGCTTTTTTGTTCTGGCGCAGACATGATTGCCTTTTACCTGGACTGTCTTTAAATTTAGTACGATGTAAGTTTACATCTATTATTTTAATTTGTGATTTTTATCTATTCTACCTACAGTTACTTACTCTCATTCTTTCTTTTATGGCTAAGTCTGGAAAAAAATAGCAAAAAAATACCACGGATAACTAACCAAAGTATGAAATTAATAAAATTTATATCTTCTTGGATTATCATTAACCCTATTTACAGCCATGATATTTATGTCCCATGGCATTACGCCTGGCACTTTAATTCTATTTGAAAATATACCCTAGAGATAATTCCAGTTTTACGTAGTCAGTATCTATTCACATGTGTCTACATGCACACTACTTCCATTCTTTTTTGCATCACAGGTACAATATCACTGAAATTTTTATCAATAATCACATTCTCTCTGTCCGGAATCAATACTTTAATAGTTCTTTAATAAGAATCTCTGGTGATCAACTCTCTCAGCTTTCATTTTAAAGTGCCCTGATTTTCATTTCTGTTATTAACAGATATTTTCCTTGCATATGGAATCAAGGTGCAGGTGATCCCTTTTGGTATTCTGAGGATACCATCCCATGGTTTTTTGGCTTCCACTGCTGCATTTGTGAAGACAGTTGTCAGTCTATAAGCCACTCTTTAAAGGAAATCTGTTTTATTTGCTGGCTGGCTTTGGTTTTCCTCTGACTTTCATTTTCAACCCTTTCTCTATGATGTCTCCAGGTATGAATTTCTATTTAATTGATCTTGCTTGGGGCTGACTCTGTGGAATGGTTTATTATCAGGTCTAAAGAATTCTTAGTCATTGTCTCTCGGCATACTATCTCTACCTAGTCCTGTGCCCACTGTTCTTCTTGGACTTATTTTAATCCTTAAAACCGTATTCTATCTATCGAATTTTATGGTTGTTTTCTTCCTGGCTTTAGTAGGAACAAAATCTTCTTCCCTATCTGTTAGTGTACTAATTCTCAATTAGAATATGTCATTTCTACTGTTCAAGATTTCCACTGAGTTTTTAATTTGCTTTATTGTATATTATATTTCTAGTCTTCTTTTGTTTTCTTCAAATCTTCCCTCATATGCTTTCCTTTGTCTTGTGGGTATTGTCAGCTTGCTGTTTATTTCTTTAAACATGGTCATTTTGTAATCTGTGTTAGACACTCGCGGTATCTAAAGTGTGAGTAGGTATCTTTCTGCAATCTGCAGTTTTTATTCTTTACTCATATGGATTTGTTCTTTTGAGTGATGTGTTATTTTTAACTACATGCTAGACACCTTCTTCAATGAGTTTTGATGTCATTTAACATTTTTTCCCCCAGTCCATTTCATTATTTTTCAAAAGCATTTTGTTTTCAATCACCTCACTCACCAGAACCAGTCAGGGAAGTCTTATCCATGTTCTCTGTTAAAATTTGCTTGATGCATTTCAGCCAATAAGGAAAAAGAAGTAATCAAGAAGGAAATACTGTATTTTAGAGGACAATTTATCTCATCTCCTTTGTATTATATTTCTTTAAATTTAGTAACATGGCTATTTTGTAAAACTGTGTTGGTTCCTTCATAAGGAATTTATCTAAAATGATATTTAAATATGGGCAAAAATGTATAAACAATATTTTGTATTTCATTCATATTATTTGGCAAAATTTTAGAACCAAATAAATATCCAGTGCTGATGAAAAAAAAACATAATATGAAACCTTATGTAGCAATTGATTGAGATTTATAAAGCCGCCTTAATGATGTAGGGAACTATTCATGAAATGATATTTAGTTTTAAAATGTAGCATATGAAATTGTTTAAAGAGTGTAATTTAAATTTTGCATGATACAGAGGGAAGTTGTTTTTGAGTGATGGAAAAAGATAGAATGTTGCTTTCTCTCCAAATTGGAGAAATTTCCATACATTCCACTAAGATTATATATTACTTAAGCAAAAGGACAAATCTCAGATAAATAAAGTAAAACCAAATGAAAGTATATGTGTGCTTCTTTTCTCTGGCTTCACACAGCAAGGGCTGCGTTTTCCTTTTTTATTTTTTTGTCCAACGATTCTAATCTGAAAACTCTCCTTTTAGGGAACAGCAACAATACAGAGGAAAACAAACAAAAACAGCAAAACAACAGCAACAATTCAGAAGAAAAGCAGTTATGGAGGCCTATCTTCTCTTTGTCATCTGTCAGCATTACCCGATCTGTCTTTAGTCATAGCTTATTTTCCTGGCAATCTTTTGAAACATAGTTTCCACTATCCTTCCGGCTGCCCATGGCATCTAGGGACCCCAGCACATTGTGCACTGCAGTCTTCTCAACATGGGCCTCCCATGTATAGGCTTCTTGTTTGTATCCCTCTTGATCGACTGCCCTTCCTTCCATCATCTGGGCAAACTCTAAGAATCAGAGCCTTATGAAAAGTTTCTGGGCCATTCTACAGAGAGCCACAGAACTGGCTCCTTTCAAATGTTATTTAACTTTCTCGTTTCAGTTGCTGACAAAGATCTTGTCAGAATATCACTTGCTTAGTTTGCTATCCTTTAATCATTTAAAGACTATCTGTTCATGGGTTACAAAAAATCTTTTCCTCAAATTTATTAAATCCAGTGCTCCTCTAAAATAAAGTTCTAAATAAACCCCAAAGTATTGGATCTCCCCTCCCACCCCATTATGGAGTTCAAGGTGGCACTCAGTCGAAGATTCTTATAATTTCTACATAGTCACCAGTTCTTCTCCATTGGTGAGAATTAGGTCCAGAAATGTATGCTTCTCATTCTTTTTGCCTTCCACCGTGCATTAAAGTCAACAATAAAGCAAGTTAAAATGAACCTTTCAGCAGGTATCAGGAAAAAGAAACAAGGCTGTCATTCTGAAAGTAGCAGGACAATGTGTCCAAGATGAACAGAACAGAGTATATTCTTTCTTTCTTTCTTTCTTTCTTTCTTTCTTTCTTTCTTTCTTTCTTTCTTCTTTCTTTCTTATCTGAGATACCGATATTATTTTTCTTCTTCAGCTTCATAAATGAGGACAGATACCTCAAACTTCCTCACTTCCTTCTACTTTCTATGGTGTTTCGACAATTAAATATCAAAGCATGGGCTTTTGTGTAGGACAGTCTAATTTAAAACTCATTTCTATATACTATCAGTATTCCAGATCTGGGACTATTTTCATTCCTCGAGAATATTTTAAAAACCACTATATACCTGTCTATATGTCCAGCCAGCCAGGATTATGCACAAATATTGCCATTTGCATGGTCTTTTCTCATTAATTTAATTGGCCTATAGTTATCTAGTCTCCCACAGGGAAACAAAATAGCATGAAACCCTTCACCATTTGTATTTTAAGAGGAGGGGAAAAAATGCTTTATTTGGAATATTGCAACTTTTATTTGATGAAAGTTACTATTAACATATTTTCATAATCTTCTCAGCCTAGCAACAGCAGGAGTAAAAGGTGTGAGGGGCATGTAATATTCATGAAATTAAGACGACTTGAGATGAAAGGGAGTTCCATTAGAGAGACCAAGTGTGACAATATGACACATATTTGCATATTTTACACTTTAAATCTTTTCAGCACATCCAAGTTGATATATGGATGTAAACATGCATTGCCGGTTTTTAGCATATTATAAGCCCTCAAGACTTTGCACGCATTTTAATATGTTTCATTATTGCTGTAGATTTTAATTTCCAAACTGCACGGCTTTGATGGAAGGAAGCTGGAAGTCAAGGCATCTGGCCTCTGCCTCAGGCAAGCACAGCCTTTTCCTTGAATATTTTGGGCAGAAACCAGGCTATTTATTTGTGGGGCAGTGGGGGGAAATTTTTTTAAAAATGTGCTGCCCAGAAGCACGTTTTGTTTGGTACACATACTAATTAAGTGTTAACTTAACCATCCTGGCAGGAAAGCTAAAGCATTCAACTGTGGATGTGCCAAATGGGACACATGTTGTATGGAGCTTTCGTAATCCCTTTTTCCCTCTGATCAGCCAGTCCTGACTCCTGTTTTTGGAGAGTGGAGATATTTGAAAGCAGTTTAGAAAACAAGTTGGAAACTGTGCTTATTCCTTAAAACAACTGAAAATATTTTTCAGCTGCCCGTTCTATTTTCTGGCATAGGGTCTCTGGTTAGCCCAGGAAAATTCATCCCATAGACTTACAAGGACACATTTGGCCCAAAGAACATGGCACTTAAATAATTTTCTCAGAGTATTCTTTTTCTGTTTTATAAACCTATATATTTAAGAAGCTAAAGAAGGGTGATCTTAATTTGTACATTATCACCTACGAAAAGCTGAGTTAAAGAAAAAAATTGTTAAAAATTGTCTTTTAGTCCATTGTCTTGGCCTTTGATGAAGACATATGACCTTTAGAGACAGTTTGTAATGATCATATCAAAGTTTATTTTTATTGATATTAAACCATCTTGCTTCACCTATCAGCTTCTCTCGAGTGTTCAGTAGCATTTCATTTTCATTTTCAGGGCTACATTGAACCACTGAGATCAAGAACTACTCCAGTTAGGCATCTTCACATAAACGGTGAAAGTACCTAGCAATTACCAACTATTTAGGAACATATTTGAATATTCTGCACATACATAATGCTGTAAGAAACATAGTTTCAATGGCAAAGAAAGCAAAAGCTACAGAATTACTTTTAAAAAGTTTTTAAACAAATGAGGGAAAGGCAATGCTTAGATTTTTAAACATGTTTTACTGTTCTGAGAACACAGACATTCATTTGCAAATGAAACAAACAAGGAAATAATAGTCCTTTGATTTTTTTTTAGTCATTCTTTCTCTTCTAAAACTTTATATATAATTAAGAAAAAATATACCTATATAATTAAGCATAACTGAAATCAGTTTCCAAGAACTGCCTGTGCATAAGGACAATAGTTCAATCAGAAACAGTGGAAGCTTTCATTTCATTTTCAAACTAACATACAATTTACCAGAACGGTTCCTAGTACTCGGAACAATAGAGGGTCGACATGGTTGTTACCATCACTCTCCTCAGTGAATAACGTGCTATTGTCTTACGACTGGTAGGTCTGACCAGGCTGATTTGGATGATAGAGGTTTGCAGTCGCTGTTTTGATTCTCTTAGATGTGCCATTTTTCAGCTCCCCAAAGTTGGATTTTCTTATGAATAGAACCACAAGTCCGTAGCCCTATTTTCTGAGCCAATGTTGAGCCAATGTTGACAAGGAGGGGAAGTTTATCAGTTAGGAATTGTGAAGTTACCAACTCCTAACATAGTGATGCCCTTGGTAGTGGAGCTACCAAATATTTGCAAGACTGGATGGAGGAAGGATGAGTTTTAGATTCTGTACGGGTATTCTGTTGGAATCATATGGTCCGCCCGTCCACTAAGTCACATTTAATTCCTACACCTTCCTCTTCTCTTTTATCCTACATAGTAAAAAATAGGCTTTTCAGTCTGTGGCCCTAGATCTCCATCAACTTGGATTGCATCTTATTTCCCTATCTAGTTCTTGCTAGATCTATCCCCAAGTAACTGAATTCCTCACCTCACATCCCCAGCCATTAACTGGGAATCTGCCATGAATGAATTGCTCTCCCACAACAAGGTAGCATTCTGCCCAATGACGATAAACATTGTTGTCATGGATTCTGCTCGGCATAACCATTGGATTTCTTATACTGGTGCCTACGAACGTATGGCTGGGCTTGCTGCTTTCCTTTGGGAAAAATCCAACATCTTTCTCAGAGCCAATCCCTTCTGTCAACCATGTTTCTCTTGCTCTTCCCAGCCTTGTCCTCCTCACCCCAGATCCTCTAGTTTCACAATGGCTTATCCCAGAGCATCCTTCTGTCAATTCATCTCCATGCAGCCCCATACGGGCTCTGCGTTGAGGGCTAAACAGGCTCTGAACGTGTGTCTGCCATCATCGATGCTATTGTGTGCTCTGTGAATCACATTTGTCATAAATGAATAGAGAACATTTGTTGACTTATCATCTTTGAATATTTGATCAAATGAGTTAACTCACTTACTAATTCACAGAATATCAAGTTCTTCTGAATGTCTCGCAGTCCTTCAGGTGAATTAGACGGTGACACAAAGGGTAAAATCCCCCTCATTTGTGTTCTGTGGCTCTTTTGTGGTGTAACATCTTGTCTGCAGGATTATTTATTTCTACGTTGAATCTTACATGACATTTAATCAAAAACCACAATCAGAAAACTAATTTAACAAGGGTACATAACTCACGCTGAACCTTTTTACCTTAGAACGGAAACTGCAAACACAAAATAATAAGAAGTACGATACGTCATGAAAATAAGAGCTGCTTTCATTGAATGTTTATTATGAGTCAAGCACTTTACCTGAATTACATTACTTCTTCCTCGTGACAGCCTTATGAGGTAGGTTCAATTATTATTATCCCCATTTCAGGGGTGAAAACTGAGGTTTAGGTAGGTTAGATAACTTTCCTGGTATTATGCAGCTAAGACACAGAAGCACTACAGGGCTTGTGAGCTCGTGCTTTATGGTACCCAGCCTGCCAATATAGGTTTAAACAACTCCTGTTCCTTCTCCAACTCCAAGATTATAGAAAGAAGATCTCTTGCCTCTCTAGTGTGTGAGTAGCGGAAAGAAGAGAGCTTTTGTGTCCTTCACCAAAGCTTTCCTCCTCTCCCCAACAAGTGCCAGAGTCTGGGTCAAATGTTTTAAATGTTCCATGTTTACTATCTCATCAAATATAAATGTCTGTTCCTGCTAGCAAGGTCTTCTGTATTCTTAACTATCCTCCCTCCCCCCAAATCTAGGCCATTGTCCCAGTTTCTCAGTCTTTCCATATCTACCGACGGTTTCTGTCAGACAGGGGGTCTCTCGGTTACCACATGGGTATCTCTGTTCTAGTGTTTTTCCTAAAATGGTTTCCCAGAATGGAATGCTCACTGTGGCTTTCTCAAACCAACTCAATCCTTTGCTGCTGGATTATAGGTCAGGGTTACCCTTCCCTCACAGAACTTTATCTTTGCCTTTACTCAGCCCCACATTTATTCACTTAACTATTAATTATTGGCCATTTACTTAATGCCAGGGACTGATCTAGCCTCAGATGGCAAGACAGTAAATCAAACTGAGTCCTACTCTTATTGAAGTACAGACATGAGGCTAAAGACCAGAATAAACGATCACGATGAAATGATGATTGTCATGGCAGAACACCACTGAAATACAGATAACGGTGCCAGGCTTTTCCAAGATGGAGATAACAGGTGGACCTGGCCAGGGGTGAGGGCAGGGCTGGCAGTCAGGGGAGGGGCAGAAAGGGAGTCAGTGGGCCCAGATCATACATCCTTCTGTTCAGTGGCTGGAGAGAAGTCTGGTGAGCTACTCTATGCTGGAGTAGCAAGCGCCTCAAAACCACAGTGGGGAGCCTGAGCTGTTTTAAGAGCCAGGACAAATGATCAGATGATTTTAAACAGAATGGTTTAAACTGGCTTCATGAAAAGTGGTGTGAAATTTGGGGCAGTGTATGAACTTGAGGACGTTGTTACATTTGCCACTTAGAATGCTCACTCTGGCTCATTGTGTAGAATGGATTGGCAAAGGGCATGGCTGGAAGTTGAGGAATCGCTAATTAAACTTCCAGGTGAGTATAGATGGTGGCCTCAACAAGATGATAGCAGCAGACACCAGAGATGAGTAGACACAATCGGAGATATTTTGGGATAGAAACCATAGGACTTGTCAATTGATCAGACATGGAAGATCAGAAAAAGATTGAGGAGTTGAGGGCTCCTCCCACATCTCTGACTATAGGACCTGAGCAGATGGAGAGGACAGGTAAGGAAGTGACAATAATTAGTACAAGTCGTACTCGAATAGCTGTGATTATGTGTTACCCCTTTTCGCCAGGTGTTCAGCCAAACCACGTCTTTTCCATCCAAATAGATCATACACTCGTAAGTCCAGGGAATGTCTAGTTTTATTTTTTCTGCATCTTCCAAACAGCCCAGCATTAAGCTAAAAACTCAATAGGGGATCAATAAATATTTTTTGATAGTTTGCTGGTTTGGTGCTGAGGAGTAAGACATTCCGTTCTGGCTGAGAGCTATCATTATGGGATATACTTTCCCCAATTATAAAATAACAACCGAACTTTACATGTATAGACAGTGTTTACTTTGACATACCTGATCTCCGAATGGGGTTTCTACATGTGCTTCATAGAAAACAAGCACTTATATGGTGGAGGTGCTTGGGGGGAAAGATCTGTTTTCAGAACCTGGGAAGTCGAAGGCATATTTAAAGTATTCCTGTGAAATTGGAGGAGATAGAAAAAATAACAAGTCTGGCCAACCTTTTTTGTGTAGAAATTCAGTCAGGCATTGTTGCTCTTCTCCCTGGGTTTGTACTTTTCCTCTCTCCATGACTATCTATCACTGCTTGTAAAACTCCTCCACTAAAGATCTTAAAGTTCACAGTAAAGCAATGCAATTATTCTGAGTCATTCCTTCTTACCTTTTAACCTAATCTTCAGAGGTGCCGGGACTGAAGAAGCACGGCTCCTGCCCAAAATGAGCCTAATCTTGTCTCTGAAAATAGCACTTCCTTGCCAAGAAGAACTTTCTCCTTTTGAATGGCTGCAATGAGGAGAAAAAGGAGCCAGGCTTCATTAATGGCCCTGGGCATGGTGGGCACTAAGTCAGAGCACCCTTCCTTTCTACAGAGAATATAGCTCTGTCTACTTACTAAAGCTTTTTCTTTTTCTTTTTCTTTTCTTCTTTTTATCCTTACAATGGCTGTTGGCAGAAAGCTTTGAAACAGCTCATTACTGATTTCTAATTCAATAAGCTAAAAGGGTGAGGGGGAGGGCAACATAGATTCAGATGGAACTGCAATTTTTTTGGAATGCCTACTATGTGGCAGGCCCTGGGTTAGATGTTGCCATGACAACTCTCTAAGTTGGGAGATGTGAACCTGGCTTAACAGCTAAAAGGCCAGCTCAGATACTGTAGGAAAATCATCAAAGCTGGGAAATTTGAACCCAGATCTTCAGATTCCAAATGCATTGATCACTTTCCTACCTTTAATATCTGACTGCCTGCAAATGAGCTTACCCTTACATTCCCCTCAAGATGAAGAAAATAGAAAGAAAAGGCATCTTTTTCTTATCTTTTTCTTTCTGTCAACTTCCAGGCAGCCCACGCGTTGCCCAGCCAGGGTCCAGGTGAAAATGGAAGGTGCTGTCCTCCTGCTCTTGGTCTAGACTCAGCCCTCCACCTGGGCTCGGGATCCATTGCCTCCTGCCTGTCTTGGCTGAGCTTCCTCTCTCTATCTTCTCTGTCCCCTACAAGTCCTGATTCCCTGTAGGTCCTACCAGTCAGCATTTAAGTTTGTTCCAATCTCTCCTGACTTGGAGAAAACACACACACACACACACACACGCACACACACACACACAGGAAAACAACCTCTTTTGTCCTGCAAGCAGAAATCTACCTCAATGTTTTAGAAGATGTAAATAAACTCACATGGGTCAAGTATTTGGCAGATAGTAAACGCACAATAAGTTTGGCCTGTTCCCCTACATGGATGTCATAACACATTGCATCTCAATCCTTAACTGCTTCGGATTTGCCTTCAGGATTTGGCCCCATAAACCTTGTTTTATATCACTTTTTCTTCTTGTCTCTCATGATAACCCCACTGTTTTTCCTCTCTTTCTCTGGTTGCTCCTTCTCACATTCCTTTAGTAAACGTTAGATATCTTTGGTGTTCTGACTTGTACCCTCTGCTTCACTTACTGTATTCTCTTCCTTGTTCCTATCATCATCTTTTCGTATAATTAGCAATCTGACAATGACTCCCGTTTTATTTTTTTACCCCTGCATATACATATCCAAATTCATGCTCTCAATACCTATTTTGATAACTGAATCACTTCAAGCTCAGTACTTTATTTTTAAAAATCACTCAGGACATGTGGAGGGTAAGTCACTATTCTGGAAAAGAGTAAATGTTGCTGTATTTTAAATTAGGGGCAATTGGGATGGGGACAAAGGGATGGTTTCTAAAGATATTTAGCCGGTGGAAGTTCAAGGTTTTGATGGCTGATTCTATGCAGGACTGGAGGCAAGAATATAAAATCCATAAAGTAAATCTGCTGCCTTAAAGTTTGAAGGAGAGAAAACAGTAAACACAGACTAGATGAAGCTAGAGAGGTGTGCGTGAGTCAGGTAATGAAGGGCCTTAGAAGCATTTGGGCTGCATTCTCTCTGCAAAGGGGAGCTATTGGAGAGTTTGAGACAGGAGAATGATATAATCAGATACGTCTTACAGGGAGCTTACTTTGATTGCTTTGTGGACTTACCGTACAGCTGGGTAAACAAAAGAGATGCATATGAAAAAATAACCAGAATCACTAATGATTAAGTTGTGCCAACATGATTAATGCAAGTAATAAATGTGGCTGAAGATAAGAGGAGGGGAATTCTTTTAAATTGCCAAGGAAGTCTTCATAAAGAAATAAAAATTGAAAATTTGAGTTAAGACTTGGATAATGCATTAGTGCTAAGTAGGAAAAAAAAGAACTTTTCAGGCAGACAGCACTGATATGGATATGGATTACACAAAAAAGCTGAGGCCCACCAGGAATTCTGTGATGGGACAGTAGACCCATCCATCTGCCTGGTACAGGGGATTCACTCGGAAGGAGAGCATGAGAAAAACAGAGATGATAACACTTGTAGGTGTCACTGACTTAAGATTACATAGGTCTTTTTCTGGGCAACTGGAAGCCATTTCAGGGTCCTGACCTAGGAACTGGGATGAAAAATCTGTGCTTTAGGACAATAAACATGGTGGAAGGAAAACAGGTAGTTAAGGCTAGAGGGATTAGAGACAGAAAAACCAGTCTTGAGGGTGTTGATGGGGTCTGAGATCATGAGGCAGTAAACACAGCCTCAAAGGAAATGCGATGAAATTATTGCAAGTGGGAGGACTAAGAAAGAATGACTCTTAGGACTTTCAGAACATGAGGCCAATACTGTGGGGTGCCTGGGTGGCACAGCAGTTAAGTGTCTGCCTTCGGCTCAGGGCGTGACCCCGGCGTTCTGGGATCGAGCCCCACATCAGGCTCCTCCGTTATGAGTCTGCTTCTTCCTCTCCCACTCCCCCTGCTTGTGTTCCCTCTCTCGCTGGCTGTCTCTCTGTCAAATAAATAAATAAAATCTTAAAAAAAAAAAAAAAGAAAATGGTATGTGGGAGATCAACAATGAGGCAATACAGCTATTGTGATGGCAGAAATGTAAAAATGGGTGGGAGAAGTGGGGGAGATGATGGAAAAAGTTCACGTAAGTATGATATGTAAGTAGGATTTAGTATGTTCTGTTAAGCAAGCCAAAATTAATCTCAGGGCAGAATATCTGACTGAGTAAAATAACTTCTGAGAGCAGCTATTGCAGACAATCAACAGCCTGTTTGCCAGCTGGTATTAACCATGAGGTTATGCTGTTTGACGTCTGCCTTAAAAACGAAGGGTAGAGAGCATCGGATCACAGATTGAGGAATAAGAACTCAGATCTTAGATAGCTCTTATCGAAAGAAGGAGCTAAGAAATAGCATAGACCGCAGTAGCCAAAGTCAAGAGAAGAAAAGCAACAACTGGGGAGAGCCAAGAAGAAGTAGTGGTGTCTGGGCTCACAGTTTTGGGTACTAGTCTATTAAATGCCAGGTTCAAAAACACACAGGCTATTTCTTGCATCTTCTTTAACATATTTGCCTACTTTTGTGTATGTGAGTGTTACTAGTGGTGATGTTAATGGGTAATGTAGGTCTGAATGCAGAGTTATTCACAAGACTCTCTTGAGGCTCAGCAAATACTCAAAGTTTCAGAAAACTACAGGCTATCCAGACCATGTACAACTCTCCTCTGGGCAATGAACTTTTAAATGAGAATATATGGCAAGGAGAGTGACACTGAAACCAAAGTGAAAAAAAATGTTTTCTTGCTTCATTATCAGAATTCAAACTCTCACCATCATGCCATCCCAAATGCCTGCAGAGCCGGATGGCACCCCTGAAAATGCAATCAGGGGAGACGTATCTCTTTTAAGGAAACAATGTCAACTTTCTCAAGCATCTTTTAAGTGAAAACAATCCTGAAAAAAGCAATAATCTGGGTTCCTGAATGCCTTTGGGAGAAATAGCCTTTTCCTGCCCTCTAAAGAAGGCCTGAGAAAGCCCAAGAATCTGAGAATTCAGACAAATGTACAATTAGGGGAAACGGCATACAAAGAAAAAGGGATAGGATACTGGAAATGAACTTCATACTTTTACCCAGGGTCAACTGCAATGTTTTTTTCTCTCAAAAATGTTTGGTTAAGAAGTCCTATTTAACAGACGGTGCTGGAACTACTGGATATCCACATGCAAAAAAATAAATAAATCTGAACACAGACCTGACATTCTTTACAAAAATTAACTCAAAATAAATCACAGAACTAATATAAAATATAAAGCTATAAAATTTATGTTATAAGATGATATAGACAGATAGATGATAACACAGGAGAAAATCTACATGACCACTATGACAACTTTTAGATATGACGCCAAAGGCACGATCTATGAGAGAAAGAGCTGATAAGCTGGACTTCACTAAAATTAAGAAAATTCTGTTCTGCAAAAGATACTGTCAATAGATCGAGAAGACAAGCCACAGATTGGGAAAAAATATTTACAAAAGACACATAGAAGATAAAGGACTGATATCCAAATAAATAACGAATTATTAAAAATCAACAATAAGAAAGCAAACAACCAGTTGAAAAATAAGTCAAAGACCTTATCAGATATCTCACCAAAGAACGTCTACAGATGGCAAATAGGCATATAAAAAGATGCTCCGCATCATATGTCACTAAGAAAATTCAAATTAAAACAAGATACCACTACACACCTGTTACAATGGCCAGAATCCAGAACAGTAACAACACCAAATGCTAGTGAGGATGTGGACCAGCAGAAACTCTCATTCATTGCTGGTAGCAACGCAAAATGGTACAGCCACATTGGAAGACAATTTTGCACTTTCTTATAAAACTAAACATAACTCTTACCATATGATCCAGCAATCATGCTCTTTGGTATTTACCCAGAGAAGAGGATAACTTATGTCCACACAAAAACCTTCACATGGATGTTTATAGAAGCTTTATTCATAATTGCCAAAACTTGGAAGCAACGAAGATGTCCTTCAATAGATGAATGCGTAAATAAACTAGGGTACATCCAGACCATAAAATATTATTCTGCGCTAAAAAGAAATGGTCTATCACTCTAGGAAAAGACATGGAGGAAACTTAAGCGCACATTACTAAGTGAAAGAAGCCAATCTGAAAAGGCGATATGCTGTAGAGTTCTAATACGACATTCTGGAAAAGGCAAAACCATGGAGACAGTATAAAGATCGGTGGTGGCCAGAGGTTGTAGGAGAGGGAGGGATGAATAGGTAGAGCACAGGGGATATTTAGGGCAGTGACACTACTCTGTCTGATATCATAATAGTAGATGGACATCATTATGCATTTGTCAAAAAACCCACGGACTGTGTAACACCAAGAGTGAACCTTAATGTAAACCACGATCTTCGGATGGTGATGATATGTGACTGTAGGTTCATCCGTTGTAACTAAGGTACTGCTCTGGTGGCAGGTGTTGATCACTGGGCAGTGTATGAAGGTGTATATGAAATATCTCTGTACCTTTCTCAGTTTTGCTGTGAGCTTAAAACTGCTGTAAAAAAAAATAGTCTTAAAAAATAGGCAGGTCACACAACTTTCTTCTAGTACTCCTTTTCCTAAGCATTATGAGGGGGTTTAGGAGTTAAGAAGGGAAGCACTTCTATTCTTTTTCTTAAGGTGGGCATGTGATTCAGTGGCACTTGGAAACACCCATACTCAGCACCACCCCAAACAGTTTTATTTACAATGGATGGTTTGACCCTTGTACAAAGACCAGACCCTTGACATTGTGGAAAAAGAAGATCCAGGTACTCATTTGAAGAAAACACTTCCCTAGGGCCCCGATAAGGGGCCTGGGGAGTTCCCTTCCCAAGGAAAGTGTTATCAGAAAATTAAAAAAATTGTATCTTTACATATGCTCCCCTATTTCCAATCATCACGTCTTTTCAGGGGTCAACACACAGTTTTTGTGCTTTCTTTCCAAACAGCTGTTAAACTTCAGGCCAAAAAAAAAAAAAAAAAAAAAAAAATCCCACAGGTACAAATCCAACTGTGTCAAGAGGGAGTCAAGGATACCACATGGCAAAAGGTCTGGAAGCTCCCCCTTGGAGACATGAACACCTAAGTGACAGCAGTGTGGTGTGAGGGGGAAAGTGAGACAATAGGGTGGACAGTTAGAGACCAACTTAATGTACCTGTGAGTCCACTGATTACCCAAATGAACTTGAGCAGTTCATTCAAAACTTCTCTCTGTATCTGGGGAGTTTGCAAAACAGGGAGAGGGAAGGGTAGGATTTGATGATCCCTTCTAACTCCAACATTCTGTGATCTTTCTGTCTCTTTTTTAGGCTTTTTGAGATAATCCCATTGATGTTTAGGCCTGTAGGGGGTTTGAAGGATTAATCAATATCCCTTTCATTCTGGAACCATTCCAGCTAAGCTCAGAAAAAGAAAGCAAGCAGTTCAATCTGCTTGTATAAATCTGTAACACAGATACCGGCATGCCCGTAGACACAAATCTTAGGTCTAATTGTAATTATGCATAGACTCATATATGAAAGAAAATATAGCATTAGAGATTTGAGATGAATGATAATCATCTTTTTTTGTGCTGACAAAACTGTTGTTTTCCTCTTAGCAAAGTTATTTTCCAATCCTTTTTTTTTCTTTTTCTTTTTTTCTTTTTTGGTATTAAAATGTATCATACTTATTATCAGACACATAGTACACATGCTTTCATATACATTATCCTATTTATTTTTTGTAAGGACTCCATCAAGAAAACAATGTATGGTAGTATTTTCTGTGTTTAACAAAAGAAGAAACCAAAACCCAGATAGGATAAGAGATTTAGCTGTACTCACGAAACTACAAAGATGAAGAACTGGAACTTGAACCCCGCCCTTTCTGATGTATGATTCCTTATACTTACTGATATATCATGTTGCAGAGAGTAAACAGAATATTTACACAATTATATCTTTAAAGTGCATCTCCTCTGGTTCCATCGACTTACAAAATCATTTTCATGTGATAGAAGGAAAAAAACCCTTTCACTTTCTTCCCATTCAAACTTAAGAGGAAAAAAAGCCTTCAAAGTACAAGAAAATCTGGGATACTGTTGACACGCAGATAAATTAAATATTTTGCTTGTTAAAGTCCAGTGAAGTGGTTACTCTGTGGGCAATAAATTCATCATGAGGCTCCACAGAACTCTGCTCCTCCCGGCATTCTGGGATTGCCTGTGGAGTGACCATCATGGCATGGCATCTTTTATTTTAAAAGGAAAAGTGTACACCATCCTTGTATTTTAAACCATTTTCCTTCTCTTCCCATTAAATCTCCTCCTCTCTAACATATACATATCAGGATTCTCCAGAGAAACAGAACCAGTATCTATCTATCTATCTATCTATCTATCTATCTATCTATCTATCTATCAATCTATCTACCTACAGAGAGATTTATTCTAAGGAATTAACTCATGTAGTTATGGAGCCCAATAAGTCCCACCATCTCCACGGTAAGTTGGAAACTTGAAGACCCAGGAGAAGTGATTGTGTAGGATGAGTTCAGACAAAGATCCAAGAAGCCAGAGAGCTAATGGTGTAGTTCTAGTCTGAAGACCATCAAGCTTGAAACCTAGAAACAGCTTGAAACTTAGAAACAACCTTTTGGTTCAAGTCCAAAGGAAAAAAAAAAAAAATTCTGATGTCCTAGTTCAGAGGCAGTCAAGCAGAAGAATTCTCTCTTACTTTGGGAAGAGTCAAGCTTTTACTTCCAGTCAGACATTCAACTGATTGGATGAGGGCCACCCGCATAAGGGAAGGCAATCTACTTTTCTCAGTTTAGTGATTTAAATGTTAATCTCATCCAAAAACACCCTCAAAGAAATATCCAGAATAATGTTTGACCAAGTACCTACTGTGGATTGCCTGAGCTATGACATGTCAGGAGGAGAAGTGATCAATGTTTAAGTTATACTACTCTGTAAATAGAGGGAACTCTAGAAAGTTTCAAGAAACAGGGTAAGCCTCCACACACTGTACTTTTTTTTTTTTTAAGATTTTATTTATTTATTTGACACAGAGATAGAGACAGCCAGTGAGAGAGGGAACACAAGCAGGGGGAGTGGGAGAGGAAGAAGCAGGCTCATAGCGGAAGAGCCTGATGTGGGGCTCGATCCCATAATGCCGGGATCACGCCCTGAGCCGAAAGCAGACGCTTAACTGCTGTGCCATCCAGGCACCCCTACACTGTACTTTTATCTTCCTTCTCACAGTCATTATTATGAGCTGAAATTTGTAGAAGTTAACTTGTTCATTAGAACAGAAAGGAAAAAACATGGTAACAGTGATTTAAAATAACTTTTGCCTACAGTAGCTTCAAAGGATCTTTTTCAAAAGCATATTTGAAAAGTCTGGGGGGAAAATGTTAAGTTATCTAGTTCTTATATACAAAAAAGTAAAATTTGAGGTGGGTGCTTTTCAGAATATAGTTCAACTCTCATTAAGATAAAAGAACCCATAAACTTCTGGGGCTCTTAGATTAGATACAGAGGGTCTGCAAATTCCCTAAAAAAAAGTATGCAGAAATTTTTATGTCAGGAATTTATTTTTAGGGGATGACTTATTACTTTAGTCAGATTTTCTTTCTTCTTCTCCCTTTTTTTTTTTTTTAAAGTAGGCTCCATGCCCAGTGTGGAGCCCAATGCAGGGCTTAAACTCAGGATATTGAGATCAAGACCTGAGCTGAGATCAAGAGTCAGATACTTCACTGACTGAGCCACCCAGGCACCCTTTTGGTCAGATTTTCTAAGGAGACTGCACCACACCCCCAAAAGATAATATTTAAAATTTTCTAAGCAGTGATGAGGAATAGGAGTAAGTCATGGAGTCTGAATAGGGGGCAGCAGGGTGGTGATGGTAACTCAAATAGGGCACAGTCTGAAGAGATTTTCTAAAACAAGCTTGACTTTTGACTCGCATAGGTCAGCAAGGTTTAGAGTGCCAAAGTGAAATGGAGCCTCTAAGTATTTGTGGCCTATGAGACCCTGGAAGGGTACCTATACTCCCATTCTTGTAACTGCTTCTTGTCCACACTCTCCTCTCCACATTATGCTCACCCTGCACCCACATGAGACAAAGAATCCCTCAAAAACCAAACAAACACACAATCACCCCTCTGAGAACAGGCTGTGAGAGCACTTGCTGTACTGCATTGCTCTGTTTCTTAATAACTGGCTCACCAAGGTGAGGGAGATCAGCTCTGTGAGCCTCAGGTTCTTTGGTTAAACACGGAGATAATTTGAGTTTCTTCCTCAGATGGTTATTGTGGACATAAATGAAACAGTACACAAAAAGGATGTATCATAACAGTTAAAGACTGTAGGTAGAATGTGCTCGTTAGTCTCCATTCCCTGCTGAAACCCCACTAAAGTGACAAAAAAAAAAAAAAGAATCTTTAAAAAATATACAAGCTCACAAAGAGAACAAAGAAAAGGAAACATTAGCAATAACATTTTGGAAGCTGGAAAGTCGATAGATATTAAATAATTTATCGAACCTCCAAAAGCCGAGTTCAAAACCGGCAGCAGCTAAGTCAAAGAAGCAATTCAATTTACACTGAAAAAACCCTAAAACCCTCCAGAATTGGTGGCGCTCTGGCAGAATCGTTAAAAATCTCAAGAACTGGTGGTATTTCTGGGAGGAGGTTTATACAGGAATTAAAATAAGAAAAGTGGATAAAATTGTGTGTTTAGAAGTCACTTCTCCATCTACTCAGTTCATCTCTCGGAGTTCTAGGAATATTGCAGTGTTGGTTCTCACAACGACTGGGGGGCGGGGGGCCTTCTGGCATTCAGTGAGCTGGGGTCAGCAATGATCTATCTCTGCACTACATGCGACACAACAAAGAATTGTCCAGCCCAAAATATCAACAAACCTCTCTCACTGCGAAACATTAATTTAGAGTCTTCCCAGATTCCTTCCCCTACTTGCATAGGCAACTAATTACCACCTCTCACCCCATCAGAAGATTGGAATTTTATTCTCTGAAGAGGGTGCGCAGTGATCTCTAGGCTAGACAATGTCAATCACAGCAGTGGGAGGACACCATTTTGCACACCATGATGTTGGTGACTATTAAAACTCCTAGTCTTTTTTTTTCAACCTAACCACCAGAATTTCAGCCAGTTTGCTGCCCTACAGGCAGAAGAAATCAAGAGATTTCTCTGGAGAATATGACTAGCTCGTGGGAAAAGGTCTAAATGTGCTGACATAGACGATTGCTCAGTGAAACAGACAAACTAGATTACCCTGAATGAACATTACAGTTGTTGATTTCCATCCATGAATTCAGAGGTTCCAGTAAGTGTCTTAGTTTACACTCATAAATACAAGTAGACAGCAAATGATAACCAGGAGAGAAGCCAGAACAAACAAATAAATAAGAACAAATGGATGGAAAAAGAGACTATGCAGGAAAAATAAATTTAAAAAAAATCTTCAACATCCTTATAGAGGAGAAAGAAGTTCAGTGTCCAATTAACTGTAGAGGGATAATCTAGGAAATAATAGGAGGCTAAATTTTTTAAAAAACCAATAATAGAACAAATATGAACTTTAGGGAATGAAAATTATAATAAGAGAAATGAAAAATGTAATAAAAAGATTGAAAGGTAAATTTGAAAAAAATCAGAAAGAAGAGCAAAAAACTGAGAAGAAAAATATTAGAGAAACAACATCAACATTGGCACAGGAGTTCCAAAGTCTGCATAGCAGAGTTCAACAAAAAATGAGCAGAAGAAACAGAGAAAGAAATTTAAAAAAACAAACAAACAAAAAAACCCCCTCCGGAATCATTCTTAGAACCAAGGAAATTGAGTAGCCACGTTGAAAGAGCCCATGAAGGGACCACAAAAATGAATGAAAATACATCTATACAAAAACACATCGTCTTGAATTTAAGAACGACAAGGGCAAGCAGGTTATTTTTAAGCTTCCAGAGTCAAAATGGCATCCGATTTCTTTTTTCTTTTTTTGAAGATTTTACTTATTTATGTGACAGAGAGACAGCCAGCGAGAGAGAGAACACAGCAGGGGAGTGGGAGAGGAAGAAGCAGGCTCCCAGTGGAAGAGCCCGATGTGGGGCTGGATGTGGGGCTCGATCCCCGAACGCCGGGGATCAAGCCCTGAGCCTAAGGCAGACGCTTAACGACTGCGCTACCCAGGCGCCCCAGCCTCCGATTTCTTAAAGCGAAACAAACAGAAGTAAACCGAAATAAGAAAATGAAAAAATGTTTTCAAAATTCTGAGATAAAATTATTTTCAACCTAAAATATGATACCTACTATCAACCAAGAGTGAAGGTAGAATAAAGACATTTTAGGCCTGGGAGATCGATC
The DNA here is from genome assembly GCF_017311325.1 of Ursus maritimus. Classification (NCBI taxonomy): domain Eukaryota; kingdom Metazoa; phylum Chordata; class Mammalia; order Carnivora; family Ursidae; genus Ursus; species Ursus maritimus. The sequence continues at coordinate 32,252,124 of NW_024424230.1, forward strand.
ACAAAGTCTTCCCCCCAGGCACACAGTCTTATGAAATGATAGCATGACACGCTTTGCCAAAAACAAGAAAATAAACCAAAAATGGAGATACGGCATAAAGGAAACACAGGTCCCGACCCAAGAGAGAGGCCAAGGAAATCCCTTAGGCGATGGCAAAAGGGAAATTCCAAAGACAGCTGGACAGCAGTTCTAGAGCTCAGTCCACCCAGACTGAAGCAGGTCAGGAGATGCCCACAAACATGGCTTGGAGAAGGTGACACAGAGGCAAATCTAAAGGATCTTAATATACTGAAATACAATTTCAACAAATTCAACAAAATACATTTCCCATACAGGGAGGGAAGCATGGAATAAATTAGTGAAAATTAATAGAAGACCATAATTTTAAAAAGAAATTGGGAAAATCATTAATTTAAGGGAAAACAAAAAGGGATTTGATATGTAAATTATTAAATATAGATTTAATCCAAATTATCACATAATCATTTTTGGATGATGGAGACATAAGAATAGTACATATATTTGAGGACAAAATGGGGTGAAAAAGATTGTGTTAATGTCTCATCTTTCAAAAGAATTACAAAGTAACTATAAAAGCATATTATTTAGAGATGTAAAGAAAATTGCAAACAGGTCTATTGAAAGACCTAAAAGTCATTTTCTGTGGGTGCCAGAAAATGTGGGGATGGAGGAGGGGTCAGAAAACTGCCTTTTTTTATGATGACTTCTATAAAACTTTGGGGCATGCTTATTGTGATTTTAAAAATAAAAAGTAGAAGCATGTGTAACATTGATAAAATAAAAATTAAATTTAAAAAATTTAAAGTATCGTATAGTGCCAACACATTGTAAGCTGTCAATATTATTCCTCTTGATATGAATAATTAAAGAACTGTAAGGGTTTGTTCTCTTAAGCACCTTAAATTTTCCTTTTTGGTACTATTTATGTTATCCATTTTCTCAGTAAACCGGTTTGTTCCAGGGCAAAGAAGTATGTTCCAAAGTATGTTCCAATACATTGTTTGAATTATCCCAAAATCCCAATCAGTCTGATATTAAATTTATATGTTTGATAGTACTATACTTTATGTACAGTTAAAATGCTGAATTAATTGTGTGCGTGTGTGTGTGTGTGTGTGTGTGTGTGTGTGGTGTGAGAGAATAAGGAAAACATGTAAGTAAATATTGAGCTAACACAAAGTATGGCTGTAAAGTATATTAGACTAATTTTTTAAGAATATCACCAGAGAGGGGCGCCTGGGTGACTCAGTCGTTAAGCGCCTGCCTTTGGCTCAGGTCATGATCCCAGCGTTCTGGGATCCAGCCCCGCCATTGGGCTCCCTGCTCAGCGGGAAGCCTGCTTCTCCCTCTCCCACTCCCCCTGCTGGTGTTCCCTCTCTCGCTGTGTCTCTCTGTCCAGTAAATAAATAAAATCTTAAAAAAAAAAAAAAATCACCAGAGAATGGTTTATATCTAACAATATTCTAATGCATCAAATGTGAAATAATGTTTATCTCATATAATCTTTGTTTAATCTCACATTCTATTTTAACAATCAATGTTCTTATTTTAGCATAGAGATTACTAATAATACTATTAGATCATACCCACTGAATGTTTCCTATGTGTAAAACCCTATGTCAGTGCTTCCTCTAAATTACCTCATTTAAACCATTTTTAAAATGAGTCTGTGCTCAAAGCGAATATAGGATACAACAAGTTTCATAATCACTATTTGGACCCTGTGTTCTTTAGTTCTACATATATTTCCCCTGCTGTAATTAACTTTTTAATCCTGTCTTCTGGAGAACAAAAATGAGTGTTCAGGGGACTCTATTGTCCCAAACAAGAGTATGGAAATGGTTTCAAGGACATACAGAGTGAATCCAGTAAGCTGGGAAGCATAGTTATAAGAATTGTATCCAATTCCTTAATTTTTGTAACTTTTCCATCCTTTCCATCTTGGCTATCACTTGCTTATTTTTCCATTATGATTGTCGTAAGGATCAGAGTGGAATGAGGGCTGCTAAGAAGACGGGGTATCATTGCACAGCCAGTTTTGTTTATCGAAGTGAATGTTGACCTCACCAAAGTGATGACATTAAGACATTGGTAGAGAATAAATTGATAAATCCTGAAGAAACTGATAAATCCTAATTTGTTTTGCATAGTTCTGATTTCTCCTTTAATATCTAGATGCATCAGGATGGCCAATGACCAAAGGTAGCTGACCTCAGCTAGGTTATTCTGTCTACCCGGTTTTGTAGAGGCTTTTCTGAGATGGATATTCTGTGACTGGGATTAATTTATATCACAAAGATACTCACAACCTGTGACCAAACACATAGGTCTTTCCACATGCCTCTTCCTCAGACTGCCTTTTTCTTGATCATCTAATCTTTCTCCTTTCAGTTCTCTGGCTCCAACCAGTCAAGTCATTTGCTACCGCCCATCTTCCTGTCCATGGTGAGTTGCCAGGTGCACCATACTAACTTCTGACTAGTGAGGGGATCCCCACTCACCGTTGTTCTTCTGACGGCCCATGAGGAGGAATGTATTGTAGTTACAGTCGATTTGGGATTTGTGCTCATATGCTGAGCCAATCAGCCTATGAAATAAACAGCCTTTCTCCTCCCATGTTAGCTGGTCATATGGGGTCAGCCTCATACCAGCATAGGTGTGGGCTGGGGAAGAGGCCCTAGTGCAACCATAGTGGACAACACAGGTGTCTGGGACACCAACTGAGGCAGCTTGCTTGTGACGGCCACACCTGCCTGTGATTTATCCTAGATGTACTACTTTTCTCTTAAAATGGATGACTGCTGAGAATGCTCAATCTCACTAGTCGGTGGCATGTAGAATCAAGCTCTTGATGGACACTTCTGGTCCCAAGCCCACTTCAGAACACATGGTCAAATTGTTTATCTCCTGCCTTATATCAAGCCAGTTTTCTGAAAGGCATAACATTTTCTGGTACAGCTGGTATGGTCTTGCTCCAGAAACCTAGTGAGCTACATCGTGATTCTCCTGCTAGGCCTTTCCGTATCTCCGTACAGCATCTGTTTCCACCAGAAATACTGCTCATACCATAGGTTGCAGGTTTCCAATTCTGGAATGCACCAAAACTGACATCTTTTAGTGTCATCTGATATACATGTCAAAGACATATTCCCAAGTGCAGAAAATGTTGTTTCTAGAACCCAAAAAGACCTACCAGATATTATGCCTCCTTGTTAGTATGGGGGTGGTGAGGTATGTAATGATGTCTCATGCTCCGGAATGTTGGACCCCAAAGACTTTATCAATGTGGCAAGTCTCTGAATCCTAGGAAGGCTTACAGTTAAGAACTGTAAAGGATGTAAGATTTTATCCTATTTGCAAACTAATTGTGACAGCTTTATAGATGCAGGATAAAGATGCAAAACTCCTGCATCAGAGATGAAGAATCATGTTACTCACCACATAGCATGAATATTGTGTTTGCTTCAGTTTTCCTGGCCACCAAAGCCTGCGACATGAAGGGACCCAGGTAAACTCTGCAAACACAGTAGGTTTGCACCACAGCTGAGGCACCCAAGGGTAGTGAACTGAAATCTTTGAGACTGACAGTAAGCCTGCCTACCTCTGTCCAGAAGGGGACTGTCCATATTATCATGGACAGTAAACAAACCTACCCTTTGCTCTGGAGAGAGACACTATATTTTCCAAGTCTCATTGGTATACAAACATTTCTTGAAAAGATAGTCTGGTACAAATGCAGCCAGTGCCTCTGCTTGGAAACAAGCAGAAATTCTAGAGACAATGGAAAGTTGTCTCCCAAAAGGCCTTCCACATACTCGCCACTTCTTGTTCATCTGGTGTGATCTCCTTGGAGAAAGACTGAAGGCATCATTACCATATATATTTCCCGTGGTGTTGTAGGGTTGTTTTCCCTAGAGATCCAGTTTCTCTTTCAATTAATGGATTACAGAAGAAAAAAAAGTGAATGAAGCCTGGAATTTGGGTAAGGGAATCATGAATTTTTTTACTCAGGCAGCAGCCCTTACCTTTCTGATGATCCATACTTGATTTTCTCTTTTTGTATGCATTAAGCAATATTTTTGTTGGCAGCCTATCTTGCCCATAGGGATGTCTTGCTCTACGAAACATCTCTGTAGTTCTCTACAGGTATAGATTTTCTGGCTGTCACTATGGCTTTGTTGCTTAGTATAATAATTGCACTCACTTGTCTTCTTACTGTTCGACACTGAAGCCTGACATTTACTATATGGGGATCCTGCCAACCGCATTTTCCAGCAAGCCTCCTATATAATAGCATCTCTTACCATCATCTATGATCTACACAGGACAGCCACCACTGAGCTGCTCAGTGGTGCTGGATCACTCTCACCAGTGTATTCTTCACCAGGGTTTCTCCCTGGGTCCTCCTGCAGAACACGAAAATCTTACAGTCTTTCTACCTTTATGTAGAATATCCAATCTCTGAGCCTATTGATCCCTTCTTCACCAGCTGCCACACTAGTTTTGTCATTCCTCTGTCATTTGGTATGGGCATTTCTTTTTCCAAGTTTCCAAAGGCAATCCTAGCAATATGTTAGCATTGTGGCCCAGGATCCTTTCTAAGATGTTAAATCTTAAATTATGGAAGCATGCTCCTATATCAATAAGGTCTCAATTATCCAACTTTATGCTCTAACCCCCAGAATCATCACCCTCAGGATCTGTCCCATACATACTTTCCTGACTCCTGCCTGTATATGGGGGTTAGGTTTTTCAGCTCCTTCAAGGTAAGATCCCTTTCCTCTCCTAGAAGTCCCAACAATTCTCTAAATAGGTTGTAAGAGTTTGTTGTCTTTCATGGCAGAAATCTCTGCATCATTGTCAGGCAAGTGAGGAATGTTAACCTTAACACAGAGGAATGGACCACTTCTAAAGTCCAGAATGTTCAAAGGAATCTGGGGATTCAGTTTGTGTACTTCAACTCAGATATCCCCATTCTCTTCTCATGGGCCCACTACTCCTACTAGGTTGAGAATTCAACTCTGCTATGCTTATAATTAAGTCTTAGGCCTGATTCTCAGTCTTTTCAGCTGTTATGACAAGGATGCTATCTGGGACTTATGCTTAGCATTTGGTGATGAATCACCCTTAGTCTTTCCTCATCTTTCTCCAAGACATAAATTTTCCTCAGCATCGCCATTAAATTCCATAGGTCTTATAATTATCATTTCCCCATAATTTCCAAACACTGCTAGTTCATTCCTTTCTATTGATATACAATCTTAGTTTGACACCTATGAAAGTTTTAACAATTGCTGTACTACCATGCCAGAGGCCACCAGTGCTCCAGAGGCCACCAGTGCTCCTATAACTACTGTAAGTGGTTGAGTTCTCATTGCCAGATTACCTGCGGCTCCAAAATCTCATTTTCCCAAAGGCCTTCTTTTTAGGTCATTCCTGGTACCAACTGTCATTGATTGGCTTTCAAGGAAACACTCTGAGATGGAGATTTGCATATAAAAGTTTATTGGAGAGTGTTCTCAGGATACGATACTCATGGGTAAGTGAGGGAAAAATATTTGACAAAAGTTGGCCTGTTTGTTATCAGAAAAGGCTTTAGCTGAGTCTGTGAAGAACTCTGAGAGATGGGATTGCTATATAGAGTTGTTCAGATTTTCAGGCAAATGAGGTAGACTTTGACCAGTCATTGGACACATGCTACCAATAGAAAAGGGGCAAGACCTTGGGTGAATTGGTCTCTTCAGACAAGGGTCATCCATGGAGTGAGTCTCAGCTTCAAACTGCCAATCCTTGACTCTCCCAGCATCTGTGAGAGGGAGTACTTCATTCCTGAAGAGAAAAATCTGAACAACACAACACCACATCCCCAATAGCATAATTTAATCATATTCTATAACCTACAAGAAAAACTAACATTGCAGAAATACATTAATGGATGAATCCCATGTTCCTTTAAGACTCCTAAGTATCTCCACTTCATACTCTGGATTTCATGTCCTCTTGTTGTCAGAAGGACTTTCCTCCTTAATGATTCTTCCTACCTTAGCCCCACCACTGTCATCACTTGATTCCAGTTCTTTATCCCTAATGACTATATTATTCCATGAGTATGCAGACATATTCTAGCATCTTCTGTATTCTGTCAGCAATGGAGGGAAGAAAAAAGAAAGAGAGACAGAGAGAGAGTGAAATAGAAAGACAAAATGAAAAATGAAAAACTCACATACATCCCTTTCAGTCATTTCCACATTTCTCTGCTAAATTCTTGAACGATTTATCTAAAATCTGTCTCCTTTTTCTCCTCCTCTCTCTTAATACCTTCTTTCCTCAACTTATGGTAAAAATCTGATGCCCCTTCATAACATTGAAACTGCTCCTAAGAAGGTCTCTAACAACTAACTTACTGCTTATATCAGTGGTTATTTGTCTTTAATTATCTTCATTAACCTCTCATTTAAAATAGATAACCACTCTCTGGGGCGCCTGGGTGTCACAGTCGGTTAGGCATTGGACTCCTGAATTCAGCTCAGGTTATGATTTCAGGGTCCTGAGATTGAGCCCCACATCAGGCTCTGTGCTCAGCACAGAGTCTGCTTGAGATTCTCTCTCCCTCTGCCCCACCCCCTTCACTCCCGTGGTCTCTCTCGCTCAAAAACAAATAAATAAGTCTTTTTAAAAAAATAAAATAGTTAACCCCTCTTCTTAAAACTTTTTCTTCTCCCCAATCAGTGACAATACATTCTCCTGGTTTTCCTTATTTCTTAATGACTAATTTTTAGAATTTACTTTCTTGGACATTCTTCTTGGGATGGACCACTAAATGTTGGAATGCCCCAGAACTTAGTCTTGACATCCTTTCATTTAATATGTACATTCATTTTTTTTTAGAAATATCATCTAATTATCAGGCTTTAAATACCCTCTATATACTTTTAATACCCAAATCTCTATGTCTAGATCTAACCATTCCTTTAAATTACAAATCTAAATTACTAAATTACAAAAATTATTCCTTTATGTACTTGGCATCTACACTTAGGTGTCTACCTCAAACTCAAACACGCCTAAAACAGAATTCTTGTAAACCACACAATGGTTCCTTTTTTGAAATGTCTGAAGTAGCTTAAGCCAAAATCTAATTGTCACTCTTTATTCCAACTTTTCTTTCACCTCCCATATTGACCAATTTACCATTACCAAGACCAATTGATTTTTTCCTCCGAATCAAAGTTCAATATCTCCACATTTTTGTCTCTTTCTGTATGACCATCTTTGTTCAAATCATTACCATCTCTTGGACTATTTTGATCAGATTTTGTTCCTCAACTTTTGTTCCCTCCTGTAAATTATGCCACAAACAAAAGCCAAGATCATTTTGAAATTGTAAATGAGAGAATTTTTTTCCTCTGCTTAAAGTCTTGCAATAGTATCTCCCTGCAATTAGAATAAAATGTGAACTCATATTTTGGAAGACACAGGTCAACATGATGAGGCGATGCCTATCTTTTCCATATCATCTATGTCTTACTCCTCTGTATTGGCTCCGTTCCAGTCAGAACCATGCTGGCCAACAGTCAGTTCTTAGATCACCCCATGCTTGTTCTTTCCTAGGGCCACTGCATTGGCTATGCCATCTGTTTTGAATGACCTCTCAGTTTTGACCACTACCAGCTCTTGTAATCTTATAATATAACTGAATATTATAATTCAGCTTCCTTTCACCACCCAGTATAGGGAAGTTATCTCAGTACTTTCTACCAAACCATGCTCTTTATTTTCTGCATTACACTCATTAATGTATCTGATGTTTTTCTTTATTTTTTTCTCTCTGATAAAATATAAGTTCTATTAGCTGTTACCTTACTTGATCTATTTACTTTTCATCTCCACTGCTTTAGAATGTGCCGTGCACATAATAACTTCTAAATATTTGTTGCAGGAAAGAATAGAGAGAGGAAGAGAGGGGGCCTGGCTGGGGGGAAAAAGGAACAAAGAATATAGTTTATTCATTAAATTTTGTCTGCTGAAGTTAGTTGCAGTAAAAGGCTAATGGGTGCATACCATTGCAGATATTGAAATGTACTTGATTTTACTGCCTTAAATTTTTTTCTTCCAAAATTACTTTAAAGATTAGCAAAGAGGGACTATTTCTGGCAATGAAGACATTATTATATTATGCGTATAAATGTTACTATGCTCAATGAAAGCATTGGATATAACATTGGATTTAAAATGCTTTTTAAGTTAAAGTATCTTCGTTGAATGTGATTTAAATGTCATATTTCTGAGGTAAGGGATGATATTATTTTTTTTTTCTGCTATTACACTGCCTTGCAAGTAAGTATGCTTAACAAATATTTGCTTAAAAACTAAATGACTATATAAACTCACACAACTTACCCAAAGTTCACTTGATTTTTTTTGAGAAACTCACCATAGAGGTTTGATCATTTTTCTGCCAGATATATGAAGTTTCTCTTTCAGTATAGCGGAATGAATCCCTACTAGACTAAAGGTCATGTAGGTAGCATCTGCAAAGTCTGAATGTACACACACACACACACACACACACACACACAATCCCTGAGATTTAACAGTTTTGGAAGGGAGTTAAACTTTAGAAGAAGAAACCAGCACCAGGTATTTCTTGTTAATATGACTTCAGAATTAGGGAAAAACTGCTTTTGCAGAAAGGCACAGGATAACTGATATTCCTTTTAAAATCCTGAAAACTTTGCATTGGCCCAAGCCAGAGGACAAAACCCAGGACAACAGCAGAAATAAAGAGAAAATCCTAGGAGGAGGGAATTAGAGAAGGATAGCTCAAAAGTCTGCGTATGAACCCTAGCCTAATTTCTAGTTAAATCTTGAGCCAGACATGTGGGGGCAGAATAAAATCAGCTCTCCACAGATGCTATAAAGTAATGGAACTGCAATTTGAGCGGCCCCCCACTGCAAACAAGACAGTTTGCCGTTTGAGACTAACCAAGTTAATTGTCTTCTGAAACAAAAAATGAACACCTCAACATCCACTGGAGGAATGTAACAGAATCCACGTTCTCAACAAGATAGCATTTGTAATATCCAGGATCCAATATTGAATTACTTAACATATGAAGACAAAGGAGTAAGAAAGGATTTCAGGTGAAAGGATAATCAACAAAAGCCAATCCTAGTTGACACAGATGTTGGAATTATCAAGCCAGGGTTTAATAAAATATATTATAATTTTATTCCCTGAAGTATAAGAAGATATGCTTCTAATAAATCAAAAAGTAGGAAAGCACAAGAGAGAAATGACAAATATATATATTAAATGTTAACATATAAATGTATTAATAATACATAATAATATATCATATTAAATGATTAAATATATATTAAAGTAGTGAAAATTTTAGAAATAAAATAAAAATTAAAATAGACTAGATGGGCCTACTTGTGAAATGGACAGGACAGAGCAAAGAACAGTAAACTAGAAGACAACCTAGTAGAAATTATACAATCTTAAGGAGTGAGAAAAAATACAGAAACATTTTTTGAAGAGTTCAAGGCACTGTGGAGAAATATTTAAAGTTTAAGACATGTATCCCTGAAAGAAGGAGAGAAAGAATAGGGGAAAGAAATAGTCAAATAAATAATGGACCCAAACAGCTCCATTTTGGGGGAAAGCAGAAATTTTAATATGCTCAAAGGTTAGATAAACCCAAGAATAATACATATAAAGAAAATCACACTTAAACATATCATAGTAAGGGGCGCCTGAGGGGCGCCTGAGTGGCACAGCAGTTAAGCGTCTGCCTTCAGCTCAGGGCGTGATCCCGGCGTTATGGGATCGAGCCCCACATCAGGCTCCTCCGCTATGAGCCTGCTTCTTCCTCTCCCACTCCCCCTGCTTGTGTTCCCTCTCTCGCTGACTGTCTCTATCTCTGTCAAATAAATAAATAAAATCTTTAAAAAAAAATATCATAGTAAAACTGATAGAAATAAAAAAGAGAATATCTTAAAAGCATCCAGAGAAAAACAATGCATTACATACAGTTAAAAGTCAACTGAAATCACTGTGAATGTTCCATTGGAAAGAAAGGGCACCAGACTAGAATGAGACGGAGTACTTAAGGTGCTGATAGAAAAAAAATATAATAAAAAATTTGTCAATCCAGAATTTTATATCTAGTGAAAATATTATTCAAGAAATAAGACGCTTCCAGGTAAAACTTAGAGGAATCATTGCAAGTAGGTCTGCACCATAAGAAATGCCATCAGAAGATCTTTAGGCTGAAAGAGAAATAATGCAGGAGGGAAAAAATATCCAGGAAGAATGAAAGGATAGCTAAATGAGTAAATATGTTTCTAAAACAATTTTTCTCTTTATTTTAAATTCTAGTTATTATAAATGTTATATATCTGTATACTATTATATAATATATATTATCATTATATTGTACATACATAACATTTTCTTGTGGCATTTATAATGAAAGTAGATACAACACAAATGACTACTATAGCAAAAGGAGAAGTAAATAGGTTAAATGTTTCCATATTTCTGTTGAGGTGGTACAATATTCAAGCAAATCACAATGTAAAGGTTAAAGATGCATACCGTAAATCTACAGCAACCATTACAAATAATGCAGTTATATCTAAAAGGACAGAAAAATTAAATACAATTCTGAAAAATATTTACTTATTTCAAGAGAAGGTAGGAAAGGGCCTGCAAAAGAACAGCAACAAAACACAGGGGACAATAGGAAAACTAATAATGAAAGTATAGACCAAAATTCAACCATATCAGTAATTGCATCGGATATGCTCAGCAGTGAGCCTGAGAAGGTTAGAGTGGCTATGTTAATATAAGACAAAACAAGACAAAGAATATTATCAGAGATAAAAAGGGATACTTCATAATGATAAAGTGTCAGTTTATCCAAAAGACATAACAATCATAAATGGGTATGAACTAAATAACAGTGTTTCAAAATACACGAAGCAAAAAGGGACAGAATTAAAAGAAACACAGACAATTCAACAATTATAGTAGATGATTTGAACACCTTTATTTCAGCAATTAATAGAAAAATCAGACACAAACAGTAAGTACAAAAATGATCTGGTCAATAGGAAACACCTTGGCCTCATGGATATTTATGGAACACTACACCCAAACAGCTACAGTAAACACACTTTGTTCTAGTGCACATAGTATGTTTGTTGAGATTAACTATATGTCCATACAGGGCAGATAAAATTTCCTTTAAGATAATAAAATATTGGAGTGAGAAGATTAACAGTGTGAAGAACTGCACAAAAATTGACAACATGGATGTGAAACAAAATAAAAGAATTTGGGAGTGAAGAGTGAGCGAAAAGAAAGCTGAGCATATAAACATTAATTCAGCTGTCAGTTACTTGTCTGTTTCTCCGTATTGAAAGAAGACCCTTATAGTAAGTACAACAAATACACAAAATAACTGGTCAGTAGAGCAAATGTTTTTCTTACGATCATTGACTTTATGAGGACGTGGTATTTTTTTTTTCACACAGTGTAGCTCCCATTTAGGGGATATATTTTATTCATCTAAACTGTCCAGTACTTTTCCCTTAATTTTTTCTCTAGCACAGCACCGTGGAACTCAAGAGTTATTTGGGATTTATTTGTCAAGTAGACATACATTCTAGCATCTTTCAAGAAGTAGAACAGCCACAAAGTTTAGACAGACTGACTTTACTTGTCTGTACCTGCTATTTTTCTCCCTAAGTCATCCCTTCTATTTGGAAGTTCTCACCTTGCTGTGTGGAAATCATAACAGAGGAACAAATATAAACCATGTCAGCCAAAAAGACAACTTAAAAAAAATTTTTTTTAATGAGAAGGCAATCAGAAAGTGTTTGTGAAGTCTGTTTATAATCTTAATTAGAGCATTTGCTACCAAGAACATCATAACATGACTGATGAGGAGGGCTTTCAGGTTAATGGCAACAAGCTTTTCTACAGATTTCAGAATTCTGCTGCTGAGAAAGGCATTCATAGGTACTTTGGAAAGTGAAGGTGTATTTGTGCCCCATTTTTTCCCCATCAGATAATAGCTAACTGCTTATGTCTGATCAAGACACATTACCTGTATTTATCATACTAAATGGGTGGATGAACCCTTTGTGATAAATAAAGGCATCAGCCAATCACTGGATTAGTTTTCTTCAACTGGAGAGAGATAGATGAAAGATAGATAGATAGATGATAGATAGGTAGATAGATATTATTAATAGAAAAAACACATATAATGATAGGCTTGTTCTCTCAACTCCTTCTCACAAAGGCTTGTACCAAGCACTTACCCAAGAGATATTCCAGAAGATTCCTGGGTTTGATTGCTTAAGGTATATGTAAGTGTGTGGCTGTCTGTGTAATTAAGGGACGGAGCAGGTAGAGTAAAACATACTCTGATTTTGATTGCACACTTTTCAGATGTTTTTAAAGCAACTTCCCAAGAGCCTCTGGAGTAAAAGCATAATGTCTGTAGCAGACTTGGTGCAAACCCAGACACCAGCCCCCACACCGTGTGCCCTGGCTCATATGCATGTCACAGTGTATTGATTTTTATTTATTGCCTTAAAAATTACCCTAAAACTAAATGATTTAAGTAATAGCCATTTTATTTGATCACAATTCTATGAGTTAGCAATCTGGTCTGGGTTCAGCTGGGATTTTCTCCTGTTGGTATTTCCTGGGGTCATTTATGTGGCCACAGTCTACTGGCAGCTCAATTATAGGCTGGCAGGCTTAAGGGGACTCAGTTCTACTTCCTCATCCACAGGCTAGACCAAGCTTCTTCGTGTGACAATACCAGGTTTCAGGAGAAGAGAAAGACTACAAGGTTATTATGGCCTGAGCCTGGGAGTCATACAACATTTCTTTCACTGAATCTTACTTGTCTAAACAAGTTATAAAACCATCCCAGACCTAACGGGTGGAGTTATACACACTATCTCTGGAGAAGAGAAGTGGCAGAGTCAATTACAAAGGGCCTTGCATACATGAATGGAATTTTTGTATTCATTCTTGCAATTTACTACACATAGAAATTCTCATTTTCCACAACCTTGGCTGCCCTGAGATCTTCACAGAAAAATTCTTTCTCAAGTTCTCGCAGAGGTCATTAGGAGAGAAAACCGCCAGCAGGAAAACTTACAAAACAAACAGTTTAAAAACAAAAACAAAATATTCCCTAATATACTTTCTGTACTATTCAAATTTAGCACTTATCTATGCTCCTAATTAAATTCTATTTATTTGGAAAACAGTGATGAACTGTATTGTAGGCTCAAAATCCCTTCTTCACCCACAGGATTCACATTTCCCAGAGTGAAATTCTGGACCTATACTGTATTTGTCCTGTAAGCAAACATATTCCTGGCAAAGACCTTCCAAGTCACAGTTGGTCTAAACATCTTTTCATCTTATTTCTGGCTCGACGCTCTTCTTTTACTGCACTATTTACTCTTTCCATTAGGTTTGCTCCATGCCCCACACCGATCTGTGTCTCCGGACAACTAATGAGACAACTTGTTTAAAGGCTGGTATATTCATGGCAAATAATTTTCAAATTCTTGTCCAACAATTTTGCAAGTATCATTCTTTGAGGCACAAGTAATCCACTGATCCTATTCTTAGGATAACTACGTATTTTTGTTAATTGGCAGTGAAAATTGTCAGTGCTCCTCCACTTGGACCCCCTTGGATCCCTTTTAGAGTTTGTTTTGTTTCTGACAGCCTGTACCTCTGACTCTTCTCACAGCTATGTCCTGGAGAAAGAGAAGGAGATTTCCCTATGCTCACAGACAGTGGGAAATGCCTGGGGGTCTAGATCCCTGAGGCAGGCCTGGTAAGTAACTTGGTGGCATAAGAACTCAACTCCCTTACAAGGAGAAGCAACAACTCTGAGGTATTTATTACGTAACCCCAACCCCTGAGGATCAGGAATCATGTTCTATAGGACTTTGACTAAAACCATACTCTTGCTTGGCTTCCTTTGTTTTTTTTGCTTGACATCCCTTACTCCCTCATCTGTTTCTCCGGGGAACATATTCCCTAAGAGATCACTCTGCACTCACCTCAGGTTTCTGAGTATGACTTAAGACAATGAACCAATAATCTACATTTTTTTTTCTTCCCTTTTCTCCGGCTTTTTTCCAGCTTTATCGAGATATAATTGACATATAACACTGTGTACATTTAAAGTGTCCAACATGTTTTTTTGATAGACTTATCTGTTGTGGAATGTTTACCAAAATAAGGTTAATGAACATCCCTCACCTCACATAATTACATTTTTACCGTTGTTGTTGGTGGTGAGAACATTTCAGTTTTACTCTCAGAACAACTTTCTTGAGTACAATACAGTATTGTTCATTGTAGTCACCACGCTGTATGTAAGATCCCCGGAACTTATTCATCCTATAACTGAAAGTTTATACCCTTTGACCAACATCACCCCATTTCCTCCACCTCCCCTAACCCTTGGTAACCATCAATCTCCTTTCTGTTCCTATAAGTTAATTTTTTTAATTGAAATATAATTGACATACGATATCCTATTAGTTTCAGGTACACATCATAGCAATTTGGTGTTTTTATATATTTTGAAATGATGCCCACACTAAGTCTATTCACCCTCTGTCACCATACAAGGTTATTACAATATCACTGACTATATTCCTTACGCTGCACATTACATCCCCATGACTTCTTTTTTTAATGTTTTTTTATTATATTATGTTAGTCACCATACAGTACATCCCTGGGTTTTTTTAGTTTAGAAAAATTTTACTCTCTTCAACTTCGTTGTTAGCTTGATAATACCTAGTATTATCTCCTTTACATCCCTTCCCTACTGGTGTATTGAGTTGAACTTTAGGATCTGTGCAAGTTTGTACAGCAAAATGTGCTCTTTCCTTTTTTTTTTTTTTTTTTAAAGATTTTATTTATTTATTCGACAGAGATAGAGACAGCCAGCGAGAGAGGGAACACAAGCAGGGGCAGTGGGAGAGGAAGAAGCAGGCTCATAGCGGAGGAGCCTGACATGGGGCTCGATCCCATAACGTGGGGATCACACCCTGAGCCGAAGGCAGAAACTTAACCGCTGTGCCACCCAGGCGCCCCTGCTCTTTCCTTTTTTAAATATGATGTTAAAGAGCCTTTTCTTAATACTCAAAACTACTTGAGAGGTACTGCCAGCATAGCACAGAAATTTTGTTACCCATATAAACTATCCATTAAATGATGTGTTCTATTAGCACAGAGAAAGGCAAGCAAATGATTGAAGTAACCCTCAGGATCATTTGAGATTCATGAAACAATCCTTCGACCTAAAATATTTAATTCAAACTCAGAATTTCCATGCAGTCTGCCCTTCCTGGGTCTTCATAGGAAATCCAACCACGGTTATTACAGAATCCAAAAGATTTCCATTACAGACATTCATTTCATAAACATTTGGTGCTTATTATGTGCAAGGCACAGATACAAGCTGTCCAAAATCGGCTCCATCAGTTCTTAGGTGGTCCAATAATAGGAATCCAGAATATTTCTGGACAACCGCTGATACATTGTCAAACATAATTAGATCGAATACAAATAAATGTTTCTAGTTCACTATTAGTTCCCAGTTTCTTGGCGGGTCACTAAAGTAAAAGTATTGATTGAGTGCCTAGTTCGTGCTGAGTATTATGAAAACATTGTGAGTTTTGGGGAGAAAAAGGCAATCGTAGCTTTTGTGGCAAAATAAGCAATTAATTTAATTGATAAATTAATAATACATGAAACAATAATGAACAGTCCAAAGAGCATTCTGTTAAGCTTTTAGATTGTTTTGTGTTGATGATAAGAGTTCAGAATAGGAAAAAGAAAAAGCAATGAGGGCCCAATTAGGGAAGTCTTTATTGAGAATTAGCAAAGGGTACTGTATTGAGGGTTGCCAAGACCACTCTCAGGCATGATAATTCTCTAGAAGGACTTAGATAACTCAAAAAATATGTTATATGTATGGCTAGGAAAAACCAGGAAAAAACAGGTGCAAGTTTCCATGTGTCCACTGCCAGGGGGAGTCTATTTAGTTTTTCCAGCAAAAATGTGTGACAACACGTGTAAGTGCTGCCAGTTAGGGAGGCTAACCCATGCTTCAGTGTCCAGGGGTTCTACTGGGGTTCAGTCGTATAGGCATCTGTCTCCCAGGTGACTGATCTTAGCTGCTCAGACTCTAGTCCCCCTCCCTTCTAGAAGAAAAACAAGTATTTACCAGAAATCACATTGTCAGGGTAAACTTAAATGGTTAAACTGGTCTGCATGACCCAACACCTTAGGCATGGAAAAACAATCTCATTATCAGGCAGAATATTCCACTCGTTCAGACGCTACCTCCCAGGAGTTGGCCAAGGGACAGTCCTACAGGCAGGCCTTTCTATGGAATGTCCAGGGTTTGAGCAATTCAGGCCCGTTGAGTGAACCCTTTGCTGCCAAAGTAACTTGGAAAGAAAAGCTCACAAGTCAAAGTGCAATTTCAATTTAAAATATTTACTTCAACTTCTAAGTTACTGCATAACCTGCTATCAAGTGCATATCCAGTAGGACTCTCCATTTCCTGAAAAAGAATAAATGTATTATTACTGCAGAAATAAGTTATGGGGGAAGGTAGCTGTGTTTTGGGGTAGGGAGTGAGGTTGGGGAAATTGGTGGTGTTTTCTTATTTGTAGGTAATAAAACTTCTTCATAACTTTGAGCTGTTTCATTACATCACTTCCATCTTACTTACCCTATCTCATCAAATCTTGTTTACAATATTTAGTGCTTTTTGGAGGATGGAATATTTGTGCTTAGCAAGATGACATGTTGTAAGTGATGAAAAGCCAAAGTGTGGGGTACATGAAACAAACTTGTTTGGCTTCAAAATGTGCCAGTCTCAGCTAAATCCTAAACTTATCTTTATTTTCTGGTCCTTAGAGATATACTATGAATGCCATTTGACAAAGAAGTCTAATTCTATAGGAAGAAATAGAAATAAGCAGGCCCTCGTGTCATTAGGGAATGTGCTTATTTTATAACTCCACACATTAGAAACAGATCCTGAATTAATCAGTAAGACTTAAGAAGAAACAATGAAATATAATAGTTTTCAGGGTGGGGCACCTGGGTGGCTCAGTCAGTTAAGCATGTGCCTTCAGCTCAGGTCATAATCCCGTCATCCTGGGATCAAGCCCCCGTGGGGCTCCCTGCTCAGTGGGGAGTCTGCTTCTCCTTCTCCCTCTGCCCCTCCCCCTGCTCATGCTCACTTATGCTCTCTCTTTCTCAAATAAATAAATAAAATCTTTAAAAAAAAACACTTTTCAGGGTCATATTTAGTTTAGTATAACTCAGTAATAATAAATAATGAAAATGTGTTAACCATTTCATACGCGTTTTTTAAAGATCGTATTTATTTGAGAGAGAGAGAGCGGGGGGGGGGGGGCGGGGGGAAGGACAGAGGGAAAGGGAGAAGCAGACTTCCCGCTAAGCAAGGAGCCTGATGTAGGACTCCATCCCAGGACTCTGGGGTCATGACGTGAATGGAAAGAAGATGCTTAACTGAGTCACCCAGGCGTCCCTCATTTGCATTTTATAAAAACAAACGGCAGTGTAAGTTGGCACAACTTTTGAGAAAGTCTTTGGTCTCCCAGTGTGAAACAATAACCACACCTAGTTAGTTGAGAAAGTACAGAATGGCATAAGATTGTAAGAGATTTCATTTATCAAATTTATTTTCATTGTATTTCTCACATTTATACATATTTAAAGGACATATATGTTGCAAATATATCCATTATTTGTAGATACATGTTTCAGTGTGTACCTGGAGCCAAGTAAACAGGCAGCTTTATTTCCACGGTCTCCCTGGGGTCTAAAATCCAAGGCATGGAACCACTGACCTTGACTCATCTATTTAAAATAACACTGTTCACCTGTTATTTTATAAACTTCAGTGGATCACTATTCCCTACTGTAACCTTTCTTTAACTGAACTAAGTTCTTCACTGCCCGGTAAACATGCAATAGCTAATACTGACTTCATGGCTTATGTTATGATTTACTTCCATCTGGTATTTATTCTCTTCTCCCTATAAGTTCAAATATTAGCTAACAGTCAAAATGCAAGTCAAGACCTAGCACCTTCAGGTTATTCTACAGGGTAGTCCTTTTCCACTGATATTTCTTTGGTGTGAATTCTTATAAAGTCTAGAGTTTATGCCATGTGGCCTAGCAATTAGCCTTGCTCTCTTTCTTTTTTAATCATTCACTGTTGTTTCACATGTTAGTCTTCTCTAAAATTCTGGAGCATAAGGTTCAAGGTCTCTAACTATAGCTTTCATTTGTGTTGTCTTTCCTCCTTTAATAACCAATTTTATTCCCAGTGCAGAGCATTATTGCTTATCATATCACTACCTATGAGGACATTCTTAGTGGCTATGATTTTGATAAGTATGGAATCTTCTTGCTTCTCCCACATATCCTCTTGTCTAAAATTCCCTTCTTTTGGAGTCTACTATTCCTAGAGAAATTTCACTTGGTTCACCCTCTTCAATGGTAATCCTCTTCTCCGTCATCGATCATGTATCTTGTCTATATTTTCCATTTGGAATTAGATTTTATGGAGTTCAATAATTCTGCATCTTTTTACATACAAATTCGATTTCACTAATTGTATTAAGGTAAAGCACAAGGTCAAAGACTGTGTTTTATGCTTTTAAGTATTACCTGTAGCAACTAGTACAGTTCTGTAAGGAAAGAGTGCGATAAATATGTCAGTCAACAGTGATGCTGATGGACAGATCAGTAAGGCTCAGTGGTGAGTATTACATGTCATGGACTATCAGGTGAAATTCCACCTTTTTTATTAATAATAAAAGCTAACATCATTATCTTTTTTAATCTATTGGATGAGGCCACCCCAAAGAAACAATCTAATTTCTTGGTAGGCAAATGTTCATCATACAGTGGTGAAAATAAGCAGTAAAATATGTAATTGTTTCAGGGAATCTTTTGTTTGCAATATTTTCTCCAGAAAACTAACATAAGAAGAAAGAAGCAAGTCGTTCCTGTGGATAACAACTTTAACTTTCCATATGATAACATAAGAGCCCTTCGGACCTGGAAGTTGACCAGTAGTCTGGCAGATAATGACTCCTCCAGCCAGGACTCTCTGCCTCATGGACAGCTATGATGTGAAATCCCTGGTGAAGAGGAGCTATGCTTGCTAGCATTGTCATAGTTCTTGGATTTTTCTGTGTCTTTTTCACACACCAAGATGGTTTGTCAGTGCGTTGTGATTGTGTGTCAGGAGGCGCCTCATTACTGGTCTGCATGGAGATGAGAAGGAAGTGAGGGAGGCTGACATGGTTTGCATTAATTACATAGCTCTCTGTTGTTCTTGCAACCATCCAAGCATATAATAACTTAAGTAGAGTTTCAGTGAGTTAGAAGCTTCAGCCTCTTGTAATGTTTTGGCAAGCTGATTCCCTATTATAGCACAGTCAGTACTTTTGTGTAAAGCCGTGACAAAGAGCAATGGCAGCCACAGACCTTTGTTTTCTCCCACCACCCAGTGCTACTAGGCTATCACCAGGGCGCATATACAAAAAAGGAAGTCACTGAGTGTGCCTTTGGAGCCCAAGTTAACTCCTTTACTCATTCAAATCTCAGGTACTGATTTATTCTTTTTCCAACCAGAAATTTGATCCAACAAGAAATGTGGTACACTAGGTATGGGAAAGGGGCTTAATCATCTTTGCAAAGTAAATTAATGCAAGTCATCAGAAGTAACCGAAACATCTTTCATAAAAGGTATATGGTAGGTGCTGAAAAATCACTGGCTGATGGAACTTTGAGACTCAGTTGCGTAATATGGAGAATGAGAAAATTTTGCTAAATGGAGGGGCCAAAGGAAGTAAGATCAAAATGGTATTCTAGCTAGACATAATAACAACGGTGCACGGCATTTGTATAATCTCATTGTATCAGAGAACCTCAAAGTATTCATCAAATGAGAGTTAACACTGATTAATTAACCCACCTGGCCATCACCTCTCTGTTGCTCTAAAAATTGAGCAGCAGTTTCTCCATGAGAGACATTTTTAATTGCATTTATTACACTAATTAAGCATTCCTTGTGCTTTAATTAAGTGCACAAATGTTGGGGCATTGTATCCATTTCCCCCAGAATAGAAAATTATCACCTCCAAGCTGAAAGGATAAACTTGAGATGCTTACTAGCACTTTGAAGAAGAAAGAATTGAGTAAAGTTCTGATGGGAGAAAGAAGAGACAGATTTGGGAAACCTAATATTTCAGACCCACAGAAGTAATGAAAAATTTCAAATGTATACATCAATCAAGAAATACTTATTAAGGGTTTATTATGTGCAGAGCACTGGGATGAAGAAAGTAAGGATGACAGATAAGCAGAGTCCACACTGAAGCCCAATTTTGGGGGAAGAAAATGCTAATTTCATTATTGCGTTTCTGTCCCCAAACATATCCCAAAATTATATCAGGCAGCTCATAAGTTAATGTGATCAAATAAAACAAATGAAGAAATGAAGACCTCTGGGGGCAGAATGAGCTAATTTAAAAATATTTAAACCCTCTAGAGCCAGAAGGGAGAATATATGAAAAGCATGAAAGAGTTAGAATCAACATTTCTAAGTCTGGATGTTTTATGAGTGTTTAATTGAATTATCCTCTTACAGTTATATTGGGGCACATTTATCAAAATTTCAGCAATTACTGGTTATTGTGAGCCTAGCCAGTTATAATGTGCAAAAAATAGCTCTTTGGTCCTGAACTTTGCAGGAAATCAGAGAATTAGAGCACCCTATTCGACTAAGATGCTGTAGTTAGAATCACAGACCCTGCTTTAACTTTGGAAAGCTTTGTCACAGTCACCACCATCGGCTCCCTATCTCTTAAATACCCCATACACCAACAGCATAAAAATTTCCTGGTAGCCTGTTAGGAATACAAATCTAAGGCCCTCGCCAAGACCTACTTCGTCAATATCTGCATTTTAACAAGATTCACAGGTGATTTACACACTAGTGATTACACTCCACAACCCTCACTTACTCTTCTCCATGGAGGTGGAAGCAGTGTCTGTGTTGAGAATGCAGGAGAAAAAATCTGGGAATGCCTGGCTTGACCCTTTTGGATTGCCCTTTCATCCTTCTGCCTATGGAAAGGGTGCCTTTTGGCCTGAGTTTCACCATGATGCCAATTTCTTGAGTCAGGCTTCTGCTGAGCAGAACCGTAATCAATCATCTGAGTCTGCCCTGGACAGGGTAAGTAACGTACTAAGACAGCTTGTTAGAAAACCAAAGTGGCCACACATCTAACCCAGGTACTCCAATCAACTTTGAGAGATAATGTTGATAGTTTCGTTCTAGATGTCCGATTGTTAGAGAACAATAGCAGCTTCTAGCACAGACAGTTGCAGAATACAGTTGTTTTGTTCTATTTTCCTCTGCAATGTCTCCTATCTCACCCTTCCTGTACAATTCTGTTCTCACTACTTTGGCTCATAGACCTTCATGCTATGGGATATTTCCACTTCTCTCTCCCAGTCTCCTCCCTCTCTAATTTTTCAGTATCAGTAACATTATAATTTTCCTTATAAAATATGGAACTTAGTTGGCATTTTGGTTTCAATTACTTTTCTTTTTCTTAGAGCAGAAGTTTCTATTTTAAGATGCCTTTCACAACCTTTAAGTTACTTGATCCAGCTAACTTCCTCATCTCTTCCTCCATCATAGTGCCAAACGTGCTCTATTTTCTGAATACATAGAACTTTCTTGTGTCCCGCACTCCCCATACGATAGGAATTATATTCAAGTCCTATACCTTGGCTCTTGTTCTAATGATCTGTACCCCATTCTTTATTATTAAGATTTATCTCAAAAGTCACATCCGGCTCCCTGGTTTCCCTTTGCTCGTCAGCGCGTGTAGGCTCAGCACTTGGCATATTGCTTGGTCCAAAGACTTGATAACGTTACGTTCCCTTGCCTTCTCATATAGGTACTTAATCGTGCACTCCGGATGTGAGACTCTCAGTGATAAGTTGCATGACTTTTTTCAGTTCTGTATCACAAGGGTCTCACCTGTGAATGAATGGGTGGATATATGAATGAAGGAGTGTATAAATGAATGAATGCAATAGTCTTTGCATATTTGGTTTTTTTCTTACACCAACAGAATGCACTATTAGTGTGTTTCTGTGTAGGCAGGTACAAACAAATAACAGTCCCGCATTTCACAAGTTGATTGTCTGTGTGATGCTCAGGCCACAGACCCCTCCCTGCAAGCCTCAAGTCTGAGCCTTCCCACAAGCAGCCGCAGCAAGAGCAGTTCACGTTTCAGCTGTTCTCCTTCATTGAGCAGACGCTTCAAATGAGAGGGTATTTAAAACTAGCTGGTTATAATTTACATTGTATTAGTCTAAATAAAAACATATGCATTATCAAAAGTAAAATTAAATGATCATCAATGTAATTAGCTACTTTGTTGTTATTGCTGAGTTTATGGTTTCAATCGTATCAGTGCAAATTAGCAAAACCTTAATTTGTACAGAAATCAATATATTCATTTTGACCATAATGTGTGCCTATCTTTTGATTAATGGCATTTAAATAGAAACTGGTGCAACAGGGTTAGGTTTTTGCTTCAGATTTAGACAGCATAGAATCTAGGACCACAATCCTCCTCTTTCACAGGGTAAAGAGACCGAGATCCAAAGAACAGTTTGTCTGTCATTCTTGAGCTCTGACATGGCTTCAAGAGGTGAAGAATTCATCCTTACATATGGATATGTGCACAGGGAAAAGTAGGAAAGGACATTTACGTGGTAATCATTAATGAACACCAGAAACATACATTAGTGTGGAATTACTTAGAGAGAGAGAAGTCAGGTATTTTCTGGAGGAAATAATAATGAATGAGATTAGACAATTGGGGGTTTTTTGACTCTGGAATTTTGGTTCAGCCCATGAGCAGTGATTTAATTAGTGGAGAAATTATTTTACACATCCCTTTTCATTTTTCTCAAATATGGTCTTCCTTCATATTGTCTATGTCTTTTACTATCAAACTCATGCTTCAAACTCCACCTCCTTTTAGACCTTCCTAATTATCTATCTCTTGTTAGATTTGTCTTCTCCTCCAATTTTATAGTACATAGAATCTGGAAAACACAGACAGCTTTCATGTTGATTTAGCAAGTATTTACTGATCAATCACTATGAGCAAGGTATTTTGGAAGGACGCTAGAAACCAATATTCTGTACTGTGAAACAATATTTTCTAATTGATTTATGTGCTGCATTGGTCTTCTAACTTCCTTCTAAAAAGGATATCTCTTCTATTGTCACAACACTTAGCAGAGGATGAGTCCAGTTGGAAACCTGATTGATTAATTCTGTCTGCCCTGTCTATAGTCTTTAAATACTGGTGGTGCTTTCATGCATCTCACCATGGAGGCCAATTAAATGTCAGTGATAAATTACACCTCTTCTTGATTTTTTTCCCAGCAATAACCTTCCACTTAATCTTTTGACCTCTGTTCTCTACTCAGGATTCCACTGTCCCTATGTTTTGACTTCATACTGAGCTTTTGACATCTGCTTCTTTTCTCTCTCAGTTTGATAAAAAATGTGCTCTTCCATTTCTTGCTTTACTGACTGAATTTTGTCCACTGGGTTCTTTGCTTCCCAAGACTTCTTACAGATTCACTTAGGAATATTTCCCTTTGTGAAACTTATAAAATTTCCATTTGCTTGGCTAACCCATACCGGTAATATTAATCCACCAATTTCTACATTTACAACCAGACAGAAAGAACCAGATATATTAATGGAGGAAAATAAAGGAATGAAACTACTTGGAAGTATTTGTAAATCTGAATTCTTTAGGAAGGAAAATATCAGCAAGAACCAGAATAAGATATTCAGGGAGTTCTAGGAAAAACAGTCTTACCAGATAGTATATTTGTGTGAAGGGCTTTGTAGTTAATATTAAAAATGTGATGGGAGCTAAGTTACAAAAGGTTGGTCATTCTTTATATACCGTCCAAAGTTTTTGAATTATTTGGAATGTGGTTTGCTAATTTTTTTTCCTTTTTAGCTTTAAGAGGGTAAAGATAATTCTTGCCCTGATTCACTGTCTCACACTCCTTCCTTGTTTTTAGAACAGTAGTTAATAGCTACAGTGCAATCAATATCGCTTTACCCTGTATAGCATCTCCCATACAGGCAATATTGTAAACTACTTTTTTCTTTAAATAATACAGTAACCAAGTTAAATAATAAATAATAGCGCAGAGAGAGAGAAAAAATGAATGCTGTGTACAAAGAAGGAAAAATCGGCCTTTCTATATGATTTGAAAGGAAGTTAGAAGTTTATGAGGTAGAGGTCCAGGAAGATCATATATCATGGGAATAACCGCTCTCTGTTTTCAAGATTTCTGGTATCATCCTAATGTTACGGAGGCAGTTTTGAAATGTCACCAGGAGATGATGAGCTTTTTAGGGAATATAAGAATTTGCCAATAAAGCAACATAGCATTATGTCATGGTAAAACAAGTGAGCCTCAATTTTAACTCTGAAATTTAGTATAGAATATAATTTTGTGAAAGATATCAACTATTTTTAAATGAGTATCAGCTTGCATAGAAGGCTCTCATATGGAAAAATACATTAAGGGCCAAACAAAGGATCTGATAAATATGCTAAAGATACAGAACAGAGAATCAATATCTATATTGTTCTGAACAGTGCATAGTTGTGGAAAATCATGGTCAAGGCTCTGACCTGCTCAGGCTGAGCTGTTAGCCTACTGTATCTGCCAGTCCAATTTCTGTTATGCAAACTGTATTCATTTGGGGGTGCAGGTGATCTGTAGCCTCCTCTGAGATGAAGCTCCCAACAAGTGGTAATTGTTTTCTCACTCCTAGTGCCCCATACCTACTCATATTATTCCCTTTGAGGACCAATTCTATTGAGCTTTGCACAATCGCTATTGCTTTCCTGTTACTTCACCTGTTGAAGGCTCATTCCCAAATTCCCCAAAGTGCTTTATGCATAGTGACTGTTCAATAACTCTTCATCTATTGAAAAATCAGCCAGAGACATTACAGAGTTCAAATCCAGTAAGTGAAGAGGACTTGAATCTCCAAGAATGTAAGCAGGAATTGTGACCATAAAATCATAAATTTTAAGAGGCAATATGCTGGTCAAAGCGTGTTGAGTGACTATGAATACACTCATGGAGGGTGCATTTTCATCTGTGCCATGGTTGGCTGGGCAAAAAGCTGATGTATAATTTCTAAGTCTGACTTCTGGATTTGCCAAAATATTAGTCGAAGAGCCAAGCCATTCAAAATTGTTTCATACAATCTGTGGAGCACCTAAGATGTAGGTAGAGTGCATGGTTTTCTATTATCTTTACCCAAGACAGACTGCCTGGAGTATTTGATCACCCTCATATTGTCTTTTCCATTCTGGTTGGAGTCTAAGAGAGAAAAGGATAAAAGAAAAGTTTAACATTCATAATCCCCCAACTGCAAATGTAAATCCTGATGGATAACGCTCAGTTCAAGGTAAATAAAATGTAGCCATTAAACTTGCATACTCAATTTTGGAGCGCCCCATAGGAGGAATATATACTATATTCTCCTCAATCATGTGCTTATTTCTGATGCAATGTAGTTGAAAAATGGACAATTTATTTTTGTCTTGCACATTGGTGCTTACGCTTGTTTTCATTTCTAAGAAGAATGGAATTTTCCACACTCAATTTTAAGCTCCTGGAGATCAAGACCATGCCACATTTAACTTGTATTTCCAGGGCCTAAGACAGGGAACATCACATAGTAGGCATGGACTACGTTGAATGAATGAACGAATGAAGTATGTAACTCTAGATCTCAACTGACTGTTATCTACTTCAAGGATTGCTGGAGCAGAAAAGAGAAAATTGCCTACAGCATCTAATTCATTCTTCCCGGGTGGTATCATTGTTCCCTTTGTTCTTATCATGCCGGTCTTTGGGTAAGTGGGAAGGAAAGCTGCATGCAAAATGTGGAGCAGCTATCCATTTCTAGGTCATCAGTGAGTTACATGCACATAACAAACAACCAGGCAGTTAGTACCTAAAGGCTACATTGGAATGCAACCGACTAAGAGCTCCAAGCATTCAGAAAAGGGAAACCTCATGCTGGTTGAGAAGCAGTAGGAGGGATCAACTCCAGTGCTGCTTCCTTTTTAGCTCTATGACCTTGTTTACTAATGGAACCACTTCAATCTCCTTTTTCTCATCCATGAAAACAATAAGACAATACTTGCTGGGCTAAACTTCCAAGGTTGTGTGAGGATCACTGAGTTAGCTTATGTTAAAGCACTTTGAAAATCATAAGCACTAGCAGGGATGTAAATGATTATTACTAGTTGAGGAGCTTTCAAGAAGGGTCAATAGTGTTTGAATATGCAGAAAGAAGACAGGCATGTATTGTAAGCACAAGGGGGATACCTGGAAAAAAAATGTCTGGAGGCATAAATAAATCTGCAGGTATGCAGAATTTAAGAGAGGGACGTCTTAATTGGTGCTTAGGTGAAGGATGTTGTAGGGAGAGTGAAAATAATGGGGGATCTTTTCTTTACCCATCCCCCCGCCCCAGCCTCTCCACTTCAAACCTGGCAGCCTAGTCAGATACATTGAAGGCCAGTGTCTGTCCCATTGGTTAGAACATGGGCTCACTATTACTTAGTAAGGCAATTGCTCTGAATCCTTTATCAGCTCTGGTTATTCAATCCAGCTCTATTCAGAAAAAGAAATGCAGAAGAGAAATAGTGGATTTTCCATCCTTGAATAGGTGTTTTGTCAAAGGCCCAAACCTATGGCAGAACGGTTGTAATGATTTCCAAATCCACTCTGGGCTTTTCCATCAGTATTCATTTTCTTCTCATACAAATGGCTACCAATTCAAACAGAAAGTCGAAAAAGTCTCCCCAAACAGGAAAAATTCTGCCTGAAGCCTGAACATACAACCTTTCATAATTTATTTTAGAATAAAGGAAGAAAAGCTATAAAGTTTCTATATATATTAACTTGCTTGGAAGGGAGATTTCTCTGTGACGCAATGACCACTAGTATTTTCTGAAGGAAATTTAGTTTGCTATTAATACAAGAGACCAGAAAGAGGAGTGTGTGTGCATGTGTATCTATAAGTATGTGTGTAAGGGGCGGGGGGATGAGAAGGGGGTCAAAAATGGGAGAAAAAAAGAAGCAGATATCAGTTGCTAGAATCTAGTGATTTTTGAGAAAGTAGAGAAAATACTCCTGAGACAAAAATTGTACACTTGTGATTTGCTGCAAACCCTCCGGCCAGCATATAAAGAGGTAGGCATTTAGCAAATATACAAAGCAGTTTAGCCTAGCAGAAGAAATGCCGTGGAAATGCTAGGAAGGTATCTAGTTGAGATCGTGGGTCAATCTTTGAATCTCTCTGATCTTCAGTTTCCTTATCTATGAAATCATTACAGTAGTATATCCTCTCTTGCTTATTGTAGAAGGTTATTTTGAAGCTCAAGTGAGATATTACATTAAAAATCTGTAAATTCATAACAGACATTCAGTTTGGTCCTTAAATATTGTTATCTATGGGTATATCATCATTTGCTAAAATCCCACTCACAACAATGTCACACAAACCTGGTCCTAAAATATCAGAGGAGCAGTTTGAGAAAGATTTCAGCAGCCCTTAGGTTGTTGTGGTGGCCAGCCTCCAAGATGGCTTCCAGTGGTCGCTGTTTCATAGTATTCCCACCCTTAGGTAATGCCATCCCACAATGGGCTAGGGTTGGTCTGTGTGACCAAGAGGTTACAGTTGAAATGATAATATGTCACTTATGAGATTAGGTCAAAATTACACTGAGTGCCAGATGTAGTCATCCTGAAGCCTTAGGGCATGGGTGCAAGATGTGAATATTCTTTATACAAATAATAGCCAGAACTTGCTGAAGCCTTACTGTGCTCACAGACCTACACCAAGCTCCTCATTAACTCCTCACATCAACTTGTATGGAAAAAGGGAGACTGACATTAAATTTCCCTGTGCTTCTCTGTGCCCTTTCTATATTAGATCTTAGCACTGAGTTTGTTTGAGAACACAATGGTGGGTCTGTATTTGGAATTTTGGTCCTTTTCTACCAGTGCCTGTCTAGCTGCTGAAGAGATAGTTCCAGGGTATGGTATCTTCTCTCTTTCTTTCCTCCGGATGTTTTACCCCTACTGGTATGGAAAAAGCAAAAGTAAAAATCCCAATCAGATAAAATGAATGCAAGAAGTGTGTTGCTTTTAATAAAAGGGCTAGTTGTACCAATGGGAATATCAGTGCTGTTTGAGACAGTCTGCACTTCTCAGAGAATGCCTTCATTAGGATAATTCTTAAAAAGGAAAAGAGAAAATAGCAATGGTTTCTGTTTTGCAACACAAGGCATGCAAATATACACCCATGTACGCACACAGTGCCTTTCTTCTTCCTTTCTTTGAGTGGGAAGGGTGTGTGTAAATGTGTGTGAGCAGAGGGAGATTTATTGTGTAGACAGTAGATAGGTCATACTTCAAAGTGTAGTGTTCCGGGAGGTGCCTCTTCAAACTTCATTTCTCAATTAAATGGGGATAGGAGAATTATGGGCATTAATCCTCTTTGAGCTAAGACAGGGATTAAAACAAAAACATGTTTCACCTAGTCAGTAACCCCAGGAATCCATGAGACCTGAGCTGCTCAGATCAAATTTATTTTGAGAGCTCACTGAAGTATTTAAGCTCTCCTTGATTAGATGTTATAATGATCGGACAGAGGAGTACGATGAGCTAAACTTTGCTGAGGGCTCGATGACATTACCAACATGGTTTATTCTCAGGCGTGTGGCAATTTCATTAATTTATTCATTTTAATTTGGAAAATTATTTGCTCTAGAAAAAAGTTACATGAGGACTAATGTTCAATTTGTTTTTCATGTTCTTTAAATGCTAATGATATGTATTAGTTTAGAGGGCCTGCCCTTTCACTGATTCCTCGTCCTGTGATATATGATATAATTACAATGGCAATTGATCTTTGACCGAAACGTTGGTAAAATGGAATGGAAGTCGCTTTTCATGTGCCAAGGTCACAGTTAAGGACACAAGAAGCTTTGCTCGGGCTTGCAGATTGGCTTGCAGAGCTTCGTCTAACCCCAGATATTGATTGCTTGCCTTTTACAGTGCTCACGTTCACCCACCCGAACATGAAGAACGGGATGAGAGATGGTAAAAATGACTCGCCGTGAGAATATGGTTAGGAGGTAGCAGAGGCAGGAGCAAAGTTTGGTTTTGGAAGTTCCTGAAAGGAAGCTAGCTAGTACAAGCCTCACAGCAGGTAAGAACTGGGAAACTTCTGGATCAAGAATGTGACTAAACCCACAAGTCAGAAGGCTGCACTGTGCTCTGCTACTAGACCTTTCTGAGCCTCTGCTTCCTTAGCTCTGAAATGGAGTTAATAATAAATGAACTACACCTCTTAGGAAATTCATTAAAAAAAAAAAAAAAGTCCGTGTATTGTTAGAGCGAGAAAGGACCTAGGAAGTCATCTGGCTATCTTATTCTCTCATCTTGGGTCAACTCAAAGGAAACTTGAATTATGGCTCCAGTAGTAATACAGTAGAAATCTTTAAGCATGGTAAACTGCAGATTCTTTCACTCTTTAAAAAAAGATTTTATTTATTTATTTGAAGGGGGTAGGAGTAGAGAGGAAGGGAGAGGGAGAGAATCTCAAGTAGACTCCCCACTGAGCACAGAGCCTGACGCAGGGCTCAATCTCAGGACCCTGAGATCATGACCTGAGCCAAAACCAAGAGTCGGGTAATCAACCGACTGAACCACACAGGTGCCCCAGATTCTTTCTCTTTTAAAAGGATTGAGACTTGTCGGCCATTTATACCTAAGGGTTGATGTTTATTTAGCAATTTCTTTTCTAATACTTGCTTCAGCCAGAAAAACCTTTGGAAACACTCAGCACCAAAGGGGAAGGGGACTCAAGGGATAGGAGGGTGAGGTTAACCGGACTATATTGAAAAGGGACACTTCTGGCATGAGACCAATTAGTGACTCAGTGGATATAATACCTGCATCTTCTATTGACCTTACAAGAACTTCATTGAACAGTTCCATCAGGGTAATCTATATGTCTCATTGAATATTGATATGTCTAACTAGGCCACCCATCATGAAGAGGGGCAAGCCAGTGGTGAAGAAATGCTGCACTGCTCCCCAGGACTATGTGTACGTCTCGAATTGTTGGCAAAACAGACCTTACAGCCATACACATAACTGAAAATGAAAGGTGAAGTTAAAGAAAAATAATGAAAGTAGAATTTTTCATCGTGTAACTTCACAGTATTGACTCTTCTGAAAGACTACCGCTGTGCTAACTGGGGAAGTATCTAGAACTGGAGCAAGCCACTTGAGTGAAGAATTTTAGGACGTCCGAGTAGCACGTAGTTTAACGGGGCAGCTGAGAAGCTAGGGCAGGGTTTGCCTCTGTACTACAAGAAAAAGGCTCTGCCTTTTGAACTACACCCAAAGCACAGATTATTATAAAGAA
The DNA here is from genome assembly GCF_017311325.1 of Ursus maritimus. NCBI lineage: Eukaryota > Metazoa > Chordata > Mammalia > Carnivora > Ursidae > Ursus > Ursus maritimus. The sequence continues at coordinate 32,282,864 of NW_024424230.1, forward strand.
TGTCACTTCTGAATATAGACTATAATCTCCCTCCAACACAGACACTTACACACATACAGAGTGGTCTCCCGACCCTCTACCCCCCCAAAAATACCTTTAGAAAAATGACCTCTTCAATATTTAGCTGTTTTTGCCTCTCTTTTCTTGAGGAAGAGCTTGAGAACAAGTTGAAGGTCACTTCAGATTTTCCAAATCAATGATTCATTTAGCAGTGTAGTCATGGCTTAGAAATGCAGCTGCATACCCGAAAATGAAAGGAAATAGGAGATTTCTGCAGCCCCAATGGGATCAGAGTGAGCAGCCCACATTAGTCAAGAGCCTGAGCCAGGATTTGAAAAGACATGCTACCGAACATTGAGTAAGCCAGTTTCGTTTGATTAGACAATGAATGCTTACTTAAGAATATTTGTGCTAATGCTCCCTCTGATTTAAGTAGGTTAGACCTGAGTTCCCAACTCCCACTCATCTGTTTGCCAACAAAAACCATCACATTAGAGGAAATTAGCCATGATTTATTTTAAAAAGTAAAGACTATAGTTGGCAGGAGAAACATTTCTAAAACTTTGCAAAAAACTCAAGTCCTTTTCAACTTACTGTATTGTTATAATAAAAATATTTTACCAGTTCCTGAAACAGAGTCTGACCCTTGAGAAAGCATATATCTCTCATGATCCCTGTATTAGCCATAGTAAAAAGGCATATCAAAAACTATTCCTAGGGAACAGAGAGAAAATTAAAATTTTAAATTAGCATGTTCGAGGTAGGTAAATAAATCAGAAGCACATCTTTCTGCAAATACCAAATACATAGCAATGGGTGGTAACTCACAAAAACAGACATGGGACATTTTATAGGGAATAACATTTTTTAAAGCAGGCTAGTAAGAGCTTAGTATTCTGAGATTTCGTAGAAATGACGACACCAAAATGATTGTAATCAGCAATAATACTGATCCTAATACTAATAGCAAAAATAATAACATCTATATTTCTCTCCATCAGAGAAATATGTTTGCTAAAAGTCATAAGTGAAAATGCCTATAAATGATTTTGAGGAAAACAAAGTATTTTTATTGTTGGAAAAAAGTCTTAATAAAATGTCGCTGTGCATCCATTTCCAAAATATTTTAACTAAAAATGTGCATATGTTTTAGCTACCATATTATTCAATGTGTGTATTGATTGAGATACAATTTCATAAAATACTTCTAACCTAATTTTATATTTAGAAAATTTTTGTCTGTACCATTCTAAATTAAATGACTATCTTGGTCAAGTTTTTTCGAGAACGCTGCTGGGTTGCAAGTATTTTAAAAATTTGAATATGATAGTTCATCTTGAGTCTTAGTCTACCTTGCCTTTACTAGTACTTTTCTCCTTTGATGCTTGGGATGTCATATCATTTCGCTAACTACTACAATCTGTTCTTCCTTCTGTCAGTCTCTTTCCTGCAGCTGTCTTAAACTCCTGCCCTCCCTCTTACCCTTCATATGCATATGGAGGAGTCACTGAAAAAATAAATACCATTGGAAAGAGTTTAGAACTTTCTTCAACATGAATGATTGGTTCTATTGATCTTGCTAAACTGACCTATCTGTAAGTTCCAAAAAATGAATGCAGATAAACAAGCTCAGTTAAGCCATTTTTGATTGAACGAAACCCATACTTGAAGTTACCCATGTAAAAAGAGCTACTTAATTTTAAGGATTATTATTAAAATGGCTACTACACGTACAGCATCATGCTGGCACCATGCTAAGCCTTCTGCAGCACGCAACAGAAAGACCGTATGCTTCTACACTAAAACATCTGTCGCTTGGTTTGGAAACAAGGTAGGTACCTGTGTAATAAAGAACAATGTAAGACAATGTGTAATCAAATACTAATATGTCTAGAGCACAGAAACAAAAACTATGAGGTATCAAAGAATTATGTGTGAACAAAGAAATCAGGGAAGGCTTCTCATTGGGACTTTGTGGTAAACATCCTTATCTTTTCTTTCTTTCTTTTTTTTTTTTTTTAAAGATTTTATTTATTTATTTGACAGAGATAGAGACAGCCAGCCAGAGAGGGAACACAAGCAGGGGGGAGTGGGAGAGGAAGAAGCAGGCTCATAGCGGAAGAGCCTGATGTGGGGCTCGATCCCATAACGCCGGGATCACGCCCTGAGCTGAAGGCAGACGCTTACCCGCTGTGCCACCCAGGCGCCCCTATTCTTTCTTTCTTTCTGGAAATTATCCCTTTGCCCAATCCATCCATGTAGTTTCACAGGGAGCTGCCGTGTTCTTACCTAACTCAGCTTTCTGGAAACTGTGAACTGATTGTTGGATGAGTTGTTATGCATGCTAAACATTCCCTGTCACAAATGTTTGAGCTTTGGCTCAAGAAAGTTTTGGGAGGTTTGTGATTAGAGATAGTCTCTACTTTATACTTTGAGAGCTGTTGGTGGATTTGCTTCCATTCATTAGATCAGAGAAATGTAAGTGGTCCGTCTGTGGCAAAGAAGGAAATACGAGGGAAGGTTGAGAGAGAACCTATTAGGATTTGAATTCCTCTTTCTAGTTGTTCTTAATGTTAAGCCAAATTCCTCTTCTTGGGTTCCATGTGACTCTTCATATCATATCTTTGTAAAATGCCTTTTTCTTTGTCATTTAGACTGAGTGGAGATTCTTTTCTACAAAGAGTCTTAATACAAAAATGAATTTGTTTTATTATTTTAGGCCTGGTGCCTTATTCTCATTAGGAATATCTTGATCTATAAAGATTGGTTGGCAGATGTGTATTATTATCATTAAAATTACACATTTCCAGACCACTCTTGAGTCTGCTCTGTATGACAGAGACATTACGTATTTTAGCAATTGTGATAACTCCATGAATTTGCCAAGAGATTGAATTTGCATAGCCCAGCATCATCTCAGTATGAGCATCTGAGGGACAATTTCCTACATTTATTCCATCACTGAAAAGTAGAAAGTTGTTCTATATTCAAGCAAGTTAAAAAAAACAATATGAAAAGGAAAATATGTCAATGATTTCTTTCTTTGTATCATACAGAAATACGCAGATATTTATTTTGTTTTTTTATAAGTCTATAGGATAATACATCTTACAATTACTGAAGAGATGTTTATAGATGTTTGTGACATATGATTTTCAGTAATGAGGAAAAAGTCTGAGATGACAAAACAATGATAGCACATTATATATCTATATCTATACCTATGTCTATATACTTAATCCAATAGCTCAAGTTAGCTTTACAAAAACCTTGTATGATAATTATTATCACTCTATTTTCCATGTGGAAAGACATCTACACATACAATAAAAGACTGTTCAAGCTTATAAGTAAAGCAGCGATAGATGAATAACTAGAATTGAGATTTATTGATACAAACCTATCACTTCCTTGAATTCTTAGGCAAACTTAATAATAATAAAATGAAGGTAAGAATTATGTAGTATTCTAATATGTCATCTTAGAAATAAATCTTATTTCTTAGACTTGGCAACTAATACATGACCCTTGGCTTTCTAGAATCAGAGAGTGGTCCTGTGAGGAGAAATTTGAGAGCATAGTTTTTCTGTTCTTTTAGAAATGAGAAGCTAAGGGGCGCCTGGGTGACATAGCGGTTAAGCGTCTGCCTTCGGCTCAGGGTGTGATCCCGGCGTTATGGGATCGAGCCCCACATCAGGCTCCTCCGCTATGAGTCTGCTTCTTCCTCTCCCACTTCCCCTGCTTGTGTTCCCTCTCTCGCTGGCTGTCTCTATCCTGTCGAATAAATAAACAAAATCTTTAAAAAAAAAAAAAAGAAAGAAATGAGAAGCTAAGAATCAGGGCTTCACCTCTGCTCCTAATGCTATCTTGGTAAAATAACGCATGGCTGGATACGTCTATGGATAACTTCAGCAGTTCTCTAGAAGTAGCATAGTGAAGTCTTTATCTCCCGTTCAGTTCCAAACCTCAAGAGGGCTTTTTCTTCCCAGGTTTGTGACCGCAAACAATCTTATGTATACAGTGTTCATTCACTATGTGATTTATTGATTATAATTCTAAAGATGGAAAATCAGATGATGTAAGTTAAAATGTCTCATGTCAAAATCACGTATTTAACAGATTCCCAAGGGAGTATTAAGTCAGTAGGAATGGAGTTACCTCCAAATCTCGACAGAGCCTGTACAACAACTCTTAGCACTAAAAAGGAAAAAAAAAATGCCTCTCAAATAAGGAAATAAGGGAGTTCTTTCTTTTTTCCTTTTATTTTTTTTAATTTAAATTCAATTAGCCAACATACAGTACATCATTAGTTTCAGATGTAGTGTTCAATAATTCATCAGTTGTGTATAACACCCAGTGCTCATCACGTCACATGCCCTCCTTAATGCCCATCACCCAATTACCACATCCCCCCACCCACCACCCCTCCAGCAACCCTCAGTTTGTTTCCTAGAGTTAAGAATGTCTTGTGGTTTTTCTCCCTCCCTTGTGACTTCCCATTCAGTTTTCCTCCCTTCACCTGATCCTCTGCACTGTATCTTATATTCCACATATGAGTGAAAACATATGATAATTGTCTTTCTCTGATTGACTTATTTCACTTAGCATAGTACCCTCCAGTTCCATCCAGGTCGATGTAAATGGTAAGTATTCATCCTTTCTGATGGCTGAGTAATATTCTATTATATATATGTATCTCATATTCTTTATCCATTCATCTGTTGATGGATATCTAGGCCCTTTCCACAGTTTGGCTATTGTGGACATTGCTGTTATAAACATTGGGGTGCCCCTTCAGATCAATACATTTATATCTTTGGGGTAAATACCTGGTAGTGCAATTGCTGGCTCATAGGGTAGCTCCATTTTTAACTTCTTGAGGAACCTCCACACTGTTTTCCAGAGTGGCTACACCAGCTTGCATTCCCATGAACAGTTAAAAGGATTCCCCTTCTCCACATCTTCGCCAACATTTGTTGTTTCTTGTCTTTTTAATTTTAGCCATTCTGACTGTGTCAAGTGGTATCTCATTGTGGTTTTGATTTGTATTTCCCTGATGCCAAGTGATGTGGAGCATTTTTTCACGTGTCTATTAGCCATTTGTATGTCTTCTTTGGAAAAATGTTCATGTCTTCTGCCTATTTCTTGACTGGACTTTTTGTTTTTTGGGTGTTGAGTTTGAAAAGTTCTTTATAGATCTTGGATACTAGCCCTTTATCTGATATGTCATTTGCAAATATCTTCTCCCATTCTGTCGGTTGCCTTTTAGTTTTGTTGACTGTTTCCTTTGCTGTGCAGAACCTTTTTATCTTGATGAAGTCCCAATAGTTCATTTTTGCTTTTGTCTCCCTTGCCTTTGGAGACGTGTCTAGAAAGAAGTTGCTGTGGCTGAAGTCAAAGAGGGTGCTGCCTGTGTTGTCCTCTAGGATTTTGATGGATTCCTGTCTCACATTTAGGTCTTTCATCCATTTTGAGTTTACCTTTGTGTATGGTGTAAGAAAATGGTCCAGTTTTATTCTTCTACATCTGGTTGTCCAATTTTCCCAACATTGTTTATTGAAGAGGCTGCCATTTTCCATTTTCTGCTTTGTTGAAGATTAATTGACCATAGAGTTGACCTATGTGTCTGTTTTTGTGCCATTACCATACTGTCTTGATGACTACAACTTTGTAATAGAGCTTGAAGTCTGGCATTGTGATGCCACCAGCTTTGGTTTTCTTTTTCAACATTCCTCTGGCTATCTGGGGTCTTTTCTGGTTCCATACAAATTTTAGGATTATTTGTTCTAGCTCTGTGAAAAATGTCGATGGTATTTTCATAGGAATTGAATTGAATGTGTACATTGCCTTGGGTAGCATAGACATTTTAACGTATTTATTCTTCCAATTCATGAGCATGGAATGTTCTTCCATTTCTTTGTGTCTTCCTCAATTTCTTTTATAAGTGTTCTATGGTTTTTAGATTACAGATCTTTTATGTCTTTGGTTAGATTTATTCCTAGGTATCTTATGGTTTTTGGTGCAATTGTAAGTGGGGTCAATTCCTTAATTTCTCTTTCTTCTGTCTCATTGTTAGTGTATAGAAATGCAACTGATTTCTATAAATCAGTGAGTTCTTTACCAGGACATCTTCCCAAAATTGATTCAGTTGGATTGTGTGTGTGTGCATGTGTGCTTGCATGCATGTTGTTTGTATGTTTTCAGTATTTTGAGCAAGGTGGCATAATTAGAGCTCCAGGGAAGTAGGACCCATATTTTCAAAGGTACAAAGGCAAGAAAATGTGGGAAGTATTTTAAAGATGGAAATAAGCCAACTTTGTCTGGAAAGTAAGTTATATGTAGAAGAAAAATAAAAGGTCATATAGAAAACGAGGATGGAACCATATTTTATGGCCCTTAAATACTATACAAACTTTTGTACTTAATTTTGTAGCAATGGTGAACTATTCATGGTTTATAAATAAGGAAACGATAAAGATAAATATATAAGATAGATGGAAGAGGGGGTGGCTGGAGTAGGAAGACCCGTTCAGGGACTATTGCTGTTGTTACACCTGACCTAGGTAATAGCATTGGGAACAGAAAATAGAAGGATAGATGTGAGAGCTATTTCAAGGACTTCATACGATTTGCCAAGCCCCTTTCTTTCAGAACTCTGTATATTTTGCATACAATTCTGGAGTCAAAACAAAACAAACCACCACTACCACTACCAACAAAAAATATGTTGATTCCTTTAACTGTTTTGCCTAAGTCCACATGGCTACTTAGAAGCACTCAGGCCTCAAAATCAAGATTCTTGATTGTTCTCCCCATACACTTTTTGGTGTTGTTTCTTCAAGGCAGTCTCAAGTCTGCTAACGCAGTTTTTCACTGTTAACATATCAAACTTTTTTTTATATCCAGACATTTAAATTTTAAAAAAATCATAATTCAACACCCTCTTGAGAGGGCTGAGTGCTTTGCAAACATTCTGTCAGAACAGCCCTCTGAGAAAGGGAGGCAAGCTATCCCCCCACCCTTGAATGTTGGCAAATAGAAAGTTACCTTTGATTCATCCTCGTGTCCTTTGAATAACTGTTTTGTTATTTCAATAAAGGTCAGAAGGCTTAATGCACAGGGAAAGGTTTACTCAGTTGTTTTTTTTTTCCTTTATTTTTAGACATGAACACAAATGCAAACCCTATTCACTGGTGACTTTGAGATACGCAGTTTCACCACCAAGAAGCAGTTGTGATTTTTAATCAGAAAATGAAACCCAGAAAATTCTCAGAAACAGACATAGCCTTGTTTTGGCATTGCCCCTCCAAAACTTGAACAATCCCCAGGATGATGGACAAAACCAGTGATGGTGTGGTTTTAGAATACAAGCTCTTTAGAATAAAAGCTCTGTTTAATAACTCATTTTTGGTCAAATTACAAATATCATCATGTCACTTTGACTATGTGGTTTAATTTTTGTTTGTTTTTGTTGTCTTGTATTTACTTTTTTAAAGATAGGGCCACTGGTCTGAATCCTAGGCTGGGTAGATGATGCAAAACTTTCTCTTTCCATAAGGACACAACATTCTATTGGAGGGAGGCCCTACAAGCTGTATTCATGCTGATCTTCATAAATCTAGGCAAGCATTCTTTTGCTCCTTTTCTATATCTTTGTAGGCATTTTTTCATTCATGTATTCAATTAACCCTCTTGCCATGATGTTTATCTCTCTTCTGCTCTTGCCTAAGCAGTGTCTCAGGTTTAGTTGAGATGTTATACTCCTCCAGTTATTCTAAAAGTGCAAAGTTATCGACTCTACTGGGAGAAGTTGCTGTGTGAGATCAACAACAATGATAGAAACAACAGCAGCAACACATGTGTCGATCGCTTATTAAATGCCAGGCTGAGTTTTAAATGTTTGGCAAGCTCTGTCTCATTTTGTTGTAAGAAAACCCTAACAGAGTGGATGTTGCTTTCATCCCTATTTCGTACTCCGAGTCAACAGACAGAAAGAGAGGTGAGGGTAGGTAACTCACTCGAGGTCATGTGGCTTATAGACAGACCGCAGTATTCTCTCCTTGGCTTCTCCATTTCTTATCAGCTGCTGTGGAATCCACTCTAAGAGCCTGCTGAGATGCTAGAAGGAGCCCTACATGCCTGCATGTTTTGAAGCAAGATATAGTTTATTGATGAATACAAACCCATCAAGGAAATACCTTCCCAAATGATGAAAAGCTCTTTTTCTTTCATGGGCAGATTCTGGAGTATACATATGTGGAAATCTCATACAGTCCATTTTAATTCTTAAAATAGAAAAACAGTGAAGGAAGAAAACAGCTTAGCATTCTTCAGCTTAGGTGTAAATTTCAGGGTGACTTAAGCTTTGATTCTTTCTATTTTCCGTAAGTTTTAAGACAGTTAACATCAGCTATTTTGTTTTTATGTATCTCATTTAATGCTGTAATTTGGGAGACTGGGTCACTTCCTATAAAACCCGTCATGACAGAGAAGAAGCTGATATCAGATCTTCAAAGTGCTGGACTGAATAAGTAAAAGAAAAGTACTGGCTGTGGATTATGAGTTTGGCCACAAACCTTCAAACTATGGAATTCTGATTCCATTTTTGGTTGTGGTTCTCTAGGGCTCCAAGCACAGATCAAAGGCCTCTTCTTGTTTTCATTTTTAATGGGTTACTCCTTAAAAAGTAAAAACTACTGCACTCCTGGGTCTTCTACAACAGGACTCCCCTATGCGCTGACCCCAACTTCTCCACCACCACAAAGAGATCTGTGTGTGACCTGTGTGTAGATCAGCTCTCAGCCAGAGTTACTCTAAGTTCTGCTGACCTATGTCCAGAGTGGTCCCCATCTGGATTCAAATACCAATATTCAGAACTTGGAAATCCACCAAAATGGACACTAGTCCACCCTGGCACTCAGTTTGGAGTTGTTAGGCAATTTCCATCCAAGATCCTCTTTGGCAGAGCCCCACTTGCTCCCTCTTGCCAACAAGAAGGAAAAAAGAAAAAAAAAAAAAACAGTTTCGGAATGCACAAATAGGGGAAAAACACCGTCCAAGTGAACAAAATGTTTAGGGCAATGGATCCACTGCAAAATATTCATATATGAGCATTCATTTATCCTTGATAATGTGTGGATATCTGAACCTTGTTATATTATTTAAATCTGTATTCATACTCAGACTCATATTCTGATAGTGTAATTATGTCCCACCTCAAAGTGGCTTGGTATTCAACAAGCAAAAGAGAAACCATTCTAAGAACTAGATTACAATTTGTATCTCCAAACCAGTAACTAAGTGCTATTACACCAGACATAATGATAAATAAACCTCCATGTATCTCTGAGTTGCAATAAACTCTCTCACCATCAGACTTTTGCAAACACTACTGCTTTTCTTCCTGAATGGAACCCACTCCCCGAAGCTTGCCTTCTTCCCTTCATCTACCCACTACTCACTCTTCATCTAGTTGATATCAGATAGCAAGTTTCAATTCACTGCCTATATTCTCTTGAAACACTTCCTTGATCCCCTCCTACCCACCAAAATCTCTCTCATCTGTGTTTCCAGTGTGCCCTACAGTTTTCCATTTGTGTCATCTATGACATTGAATTATCTTGTTGTATCTGTTTTTGACAGCAAACCATAAGTTCCATAAATCAGAATCCATAGGCTACCTTGTTTACCTCTGTGTCTAGCCTAATATTTTGTTTGTTTGTTCCAAGTTTTTATTTAAATTCAAGTTAGTTAACATATAGTGTAATATTGATTTCAGGAGTAGAATTTGGTGACTCATCACTTACATATAACACCCAGGGCTCATTACAAAAAAAGCCCTCCTTAATACCCATCACCCATTTAGCCCATCCCCCACACACGTCCCCTCCAGCAACCTTCAGTTCCCTATAGTTAATATAGTCTTTTATGGTTTGGCTCCCTCTCTCTTTTTTTTCCTTCTCCTATGTTCATCTGTTTTGTTTCTTAAATTCCACAGATGAGTGAAGTCATATGGTATTTGTCTTTCTCTGACTGACTGATTTCGCGTAGCATAATACACTCTCGCTCCCTCCATATCGTTGCAAATGGCAAGGTTTCACTCTTTTTTATTAGCCTCATATTTGATACATAGTAAGTGCTTGATAAAAATTTCTCATCTAAATGGGGAACAAATGCATCCCATGGTTTATTTTAGAGCTTCCCAAACCACACAACACTTTCCTATGTGTTCACAGGGAAACTGCAACATGCACCACCAAGCTTAGGATATTTCCCTCCTTCTGTTTATGCCATCCACCACAGGTAATCAAGAGCCAGAACTTCTTCATTTTTTTCTCAGGCTTCACCACTGAAAAGTTGGCTTTAAACCATGCTTCCAATGCCCCACATGATTCCTGATTCTTTTGTATACTACTGGCCCATCTGCCAGTGGGTTTGCCCAACCATCTGTTTGAGTTACACTGTTTGAATCTTTGCTTCAGCATCTCCTCAGAGCATTTCTCCTTCCTTCCCATTGTGCAATCTCTCACTTCCCTTCACTTTCCTCGGCAGCTGACGCAACAGCCCACCTCTGCTGTCATTTGAGAACATCACAAGCCTGACCCCACAGTACTGGTGTGAAGACATGCAGCTTCCATCATACCAATTTTGCCTCAAGATGACTTTGAAATGCTTTTCAGGCTACAATGCTTCCCAGGGATGTTGTCTTTTCATTTCAGAAAGATTTCAATAACATCAAGTCCCTCCCTTACAGAAGTTCCAGTGAAGTGAAGAAATGATGCCAGGCTTTCAACAACTGTCCCCCAGGTCCCAGCCATACATCGCTCCATTTACTTCAAGTGAAAACCTCTAAGGAGAAGGTAAGATTGGCTGATCGCCAGAAAAGAAAGCTGGTCTACGTTGTTCTGGAGCCTGAATGAAAAAAAGTAGCTCCAATGACATTTTGAAAATAATTATTAAGGAAAACAACCCAAATACATTCTCTATAGATTTGTTTCCAAATGAGTGGATACCAATAATTCCCTTTTGGTTAGTATGAAAGTTCCAGAAGAGGTAGTGTTGATATTTTCCTGCATATATATAATTTACATCACACATGCATATACGCACACATATGTATAGCTCATAAGATCATCTTAGAAAGAAAAATATGCTGCTACCTACTAATCTTCAAAGAAGTCACCCCCCTTTTATTGAAAATCCAGCATATAAAATTTAAATACTACTGTGGTTTAGAGATTTTGAGACCACATTAATAGGCATATGAAAGAAACCAGAGTCTGCCATTTTAACTCTTATTTCTCAAGACATGGCCTTAAATGTTTCCATGGGATCATCCCCTAAATGTTCAGTCAGATAGAGAAATTTATGCTGAAGAATGTTGACAAGGGAAGCAAAGCAGTATAAATTTAGTCATGTCTTTGTTTTCCTCAAGAACACCCTTTCTTTGGTATGAAGAACAAAGCTTCTTATAAAGCCCTTGTCTTCCTGACTAACCTCATTTCAAGTTCATTCACTTGGCGTCCTGTGTTCTAGTTCTACTCTTACTAATACCTTCTAAGCTGTTCCTTGAAGTCTTCCCTACCCTGCCATCCCAGACAAGTCTAGACCATTTTGATCTATACTCTTAAGTTACACTGTACTTCTCCACAGCACTCAACAAAATTCTAAGTTAACTGATGATCTGTTTACTATTTTTCCTGAACTAAATTTCAGTGAAGATAGAGAGGTTCTAGATAGCTTGTTTGCCACTTTATTACCACCATGGTCAATAGGTAGAAAATTTTCAATCAATATTTGTTGAATGAATGAACACCTAATACACTAGGTGTTTCATGATCTCGCCATGCTCTTTCTAACATATTTTGTTCATGGTCTTTATCATGGGTCAGCTGGGTGCCTCCACTCTTAATGTACTCAACCAGAGGATCAACTTCGGGGGGGGGGGGGCGCTTCATCTCCCTTCTGTGTCTCTTGTCCACACAATTATTAAGGCTCATCTTCAGTCTCAGCAATTCCATAAAGTTTCATATGGTCTTTGCCTCCAGAATGATTTTGCTCTTCTCAGGTCGTGTGCATTATATATTTTGCATTGTTACTTAGCTGCATCATAGCTATGCAATATTTTCTCCCACGGGGATGTCATGGTGTCTTTTTTTTTTTCCCTATCTAAGCTTTCCTTAGTACTTTCTTGGGTGGTCCTAAAACAAATAACGTACGATACTAAGAAAAACACACATACAGATGTAGTGTTATTTTGACGATTTTGTCTCAGATTGATGCCCTGAGATTCCCACTAGCCATTTGTTACTTATACTTTGAAGTTAGTTTCTACATCTTGGGGACTTTTCACTTTCTTCTTAGAATGACATTTTGGCCAATTTTTCTATGCCAAATGACCTTGACTACATTCAGTAAGCACTCTCATTACCCAATTCTCTTTCTTACAGAAAAAAAAAAAAAAAATCACTGTCACAAGAGATAAAACAGGGATATGTGTACAATCAATTTATATTGAACAAATGACTTATTGCCTACATGTCTCTAGGACTCTTTCAAATACATAAAAGAGATAAAACAAATAGAAGGAAATCATTTCTCCTAAGTTCTACAATCCTATTGACAATGTAACCTAGGACACAAAAATTTTAAAGATATGTCAGCCAGGTTGGACTTAGTTATCAAAAGCAAAAAATTACCCAAAACTCTCAGAAATAAGATTAAAGATTATTTTTACATTAAAGATTATTTCTTGCTCATGTTATTTGACCATCATGGGTCAGCTGAGTGGCTCCACTCTTAATGTATCCAACCAAAGGATCAGCGTGAGGGAGGCTCCATTTCCGTCTTTTCACAATTTTCAAAGTAGAAGAAAGAAGCAACATGAATGTACACTGACTCTTAAGGTTTCATTGGCCAAAAAATAGTCAAATGGACATGCCCAACCTGAAATGGGTGTGAAAATACAATTCTCCCATGAACCTGGAAAAAGGAAAACAAGAATCATTTAAAACATTGCACTAATGACTATCACAGGGAGCAATTGCTAAATTTTGCACTGCAGATCATGCAGTATAAGAAAACTGAGGAAAGGAAAAGGAGGATAGATTTATAGAACAAAGGGAATGTGGGTCTTAAATTGGTAGTCAAGAGGGAATACAGCATAGGGCGAACTTTTAAGGACTAAATTAATGAAATGTAAATTTACCATTTTCAAGCAAATGTTTAAGGTGGAGAAACTGTCGCAAGTTGAGTGAGTTTGATCCCAAGGAGTCTGATAGCAGCAAGAGGATGCACTGTGGGGAAAACTGGCCTGGAGTGAGCACTCAAAGTGAGTGTCAGTGGTGTTTGAGGAAGTGTGCTGTCAAAGCATAAGGGATAGTCACAGCATCCGGAACTCTGTTGAGGGGTAATGTATGAAGTCAAGCACTGTGGAGTGTTGGGAGAACTGTGGTTCTGGCAACTCTCTCCATTTGGAGTGACACCCTACTGCAATGGACCAGTAAACAGAAACGGACCCTCCGGGAGGTTGAACTGCTATAATGAGGGGAGATGTTTCATCCCAGGCCATCTGGTAGAACTCCCAGATCTGAGGGCAACCTGAGGTGTTAACCAGGAAACAGACAGAGGACAAGTTAGAGAAGGAAAATCTGGGGAAGTGTGTGTGTGTGCGCGTGTGTGTGTGAATTATAGAAATTTGCAAAGTCTGTGAAAGAGCTAGTTGTGCAGATGGGTCACGTTCATGAAGAGCAGACTAGAAAAATTGGATCAAAAGACGAATTCCTGGTAATATTACTCAGCCATTTGCAACGATGTGGATGGAACTGGTGAGTATTATGCTAAGTAAAATAAGTCTGTCAGAGAAAGACAAATACCATCTGATTTCACTCGCATGTGGAATTTAAGAAACAAAACAGATGAACATGGAGGGGGGAAGGAAAAATAAAATAAGATGAAAACAGAGAGGGAGGAAAACCATAGGAGATGCTTAACTCTAGGAAACAAACTGAGGGTTGCTGGAGGGGACGTAGGTGGGTGGATGGGGTAACTGGGTGATGGACATTAAGGAGGGCACTCGATGTGATGAGTACTGGGTATTGTATGCAACTGATGAATCACTGAATTCTATCCCTGGAACAAATAATGCAATATGTGTTACCTACATTGAATTTAAATAATTTTTTTAATAGAGAGGAATTCCTGGTAAAGAGAACATTTCAGGAATTCATCAAACAAATATGACTTCACAGAGAGCAGCTTTGTGGTTATTTTTGGAATACAAGTAGGATAAGTAGGTAAGGATATTTAAGGATATATTTGCCCAAGGAAACCAAACAAAGTGACCTGAATGTGGAGAAGCGAGGAGAACATGAAGACAGAAAAATCAGATATCTTTAATGCAGAAGATGAAGCTGCTAAATCCCTCCAAAATGTTCAGATGACACCAGTTGGGACAAGAATTATGTGCACCAAGGACAAGTAGCAAGGTGCTCACACAGAATCCCTTGTGGCCTTAGGCAAGCAGTTCTGTTGCAAGAGGACTCCAGCCCCTAACTCTCCTGACTCCACTTATTTCCCAAATGCTCCAAATGGAACTACACCCACTCTAGTTGAGTACCAGAAGTTACGTTGTGTACATTTTCCCCCCAAAGAATCCTACAGAGTCTGACTTACACTCCACAGATTTTCTCCATTCAGCAACCTTCTTAGTTCCTGTTGATTTTTCCGAGGTTAGTTAAAAGTTAGGTGTCCCAGACAGCTTCACACGATGACTGTAACCATCAATGTGCTTAACCTGCGGTCAGACCTGCGGCCAGGTGGAGCCAACATCCCCGAACTTGCATGGCCTTATATGTTACATCGGGTTTCCTAAAATATCCCTCTTCATTTCTACTCAGAATTCAGGGCTTCGTCACTTCCTCATCCCAAATTCCAATGTTACTGATTAAAAATGAATGCTTCAGATGGTTAGATCAAAATTTTGACTTTAATTTTTGTTTATATCATTTATAAATCTCTGCTAAATTTTAAAATTTGCATAAAATACCAAATGTGGCCTGCTTATTTATTCAGTAACCACTTATTGTGAAATGACTGTGCTTTTTGGTTGAATAGATGTTTGCCATTGAAGGGTCCACAGTCCAGTGTGGAAATCAAACAGATGGACAAATAGCTGAAGTTTGGTAAATTCTGTGACCACGCCAATGATGGTAGTGATGAAAAGAATTGAAGTCTTTGGTAAAGTCCCCAGGTAATTATAACACAAGCCCCAGATTGCTGGGGCCTCTATGGTTCTAACTGAATAAACACACTAGTTCTCTGGTATTCCTGACATTGTCCAGGCTGCTATAAAAAATAACTTCTTTCTAACTTTCTTCTGGGCTCTGCTGCCGCCATCTCAGATACATTTTAAGTTTCACTGGGCCTCAGTTTCCATTTACAGTCACACGAGGGCACTGCTTTCTCTCCTAGGTCTGTTTGAAAGACTAATCAAAGGGGGCAATGGGCTTACAGGAGGTTAAATCTGGATGCCTCACACCTCCCTAGTGGCGGCCTTGCCTCTGTGGCCAATGCCTTCTTGCCTTCGATTATTTCCTGCTTTGTTATTCAACTGTTAACGAATAACACATGGTCATCTGTGTTGGCAGGACTAGAATGAAAATCTTGACTGCAGAGGTTTGTGTCAAACAAAGAGACAAAGATAAGGGTGATTTATACACCACTGGCTACATATCTTGGCCAAGATGAAGGATGAGAAGAGCACAATCAATATTCTGTATAATTGTTGATTAGTTGGACTGTTCCTGCTAATTATATTCCTGAGATGGTTAGGAAAATTTTATTCCCCTAGAGAGAGCTGCTCAGGAGTTATTTCATCTAGTTTCTATATTGATACTATAAAATAAGAAGTATGGGATATAAAAATGAGAAAATCATTATTTAATCTCAGAGGTTCTTGTTACTTCTTTTTTTAAAATCTAGCATCAATATAATAGATGCAAAGATTATTACTGAAAAAGAGTTGTCTGAACTCTTATTTGCCAACGTCTCGGGAAGCTGGACACTGGCTCTTGGCATTTTAGCAATCAGCTAAGCCCAAGGAAGAAAAACTGAGGAAAAGGCCTGTGACAATGGGTTTCAACAGAACTCATCCAAAGGGTGGTAACATCATTGTTTACTAAACCTAATGAAGGCTAGAACTTCAAGGTTATCTGATGGGCCCCAAATCTAGAAGGAAGTCCCTCTTTCTCTCTGTCTCTCTTTCTCTCCCTATCTCTATCCCTATCCCCTTTTGATCCCCTTCAGGTCACTTTGTCTTGCAGAAATGGTTGTCTCTAACCATCATATCTGACCCAGTGGCTGGAGACATCTGAGCCCTAGAAATTGTGTTGGGTAGCCATAGTGATTCCCTTTTCTGACATTCTGAAATATTCATTGTCAACTCCTACTGACTACATCACTACCACTCCACTCAGTGAACTTCATGGAATCTGATCTCCAAGATTTCTCATTGCCAATACCAGTGCATGTTCAGGGTCATTGTCCAGAATCCCCCAGTGGAAGTACTAGACTTTCTATCCAAGATACCTAAATTTCAGACAATTTCCATTCGACAAACATTCATTGATTGCTTATCATAAGCTGAAAATATAGTAACACCAGTATGAATAAGCCATATACCATTGGAGATGGCAAATCCAATGCTTAAGAACAGCAATAATAGCAATTGTGTGCTTACTGTATGGCTGGTGTGTATGAAGTACTCTGGGTACATTATTGCATTTAATCTCTGCAACACACCAGTGGGATAGTTCATATTATTAGGTTCTTGTTTTAGATGAGGAAATCGAGGCTAAAAGATATTAAATCATTTGCAGAATGATATAGGTTATCAGTTGCAGGGTGAAGATTCCAGACCCAGGCAATCCTTCTTCAAAGACAAAGATGTTAGCCACTGTACTTTCTTCTCTCTCTGTACCTCACCACGGGGAACACGTCTCTTCTGTGTTTAGTGGGGTGGACCCAGGTGCTCCAATTACACAATGTGATTCTGTGAGTGGGGCCACAGACTCTGGCTAGATTTATCTACTTCTAAAGTATGCTGGAAATCCTTAGGTCTAATTCCATAGTGGGCTCATCTGCTCCTGTACTTTGTAAGGTGTCATTGTCCTGTTCACAGCTCTGAGCCTCTCTAGGGCATGGTGATAGTAGTTGTTGCTCTCAAGTCCACATGCCATCTCTCTTCTTTACATGTTCATAAAGATGACCCGTATTCCCTATCCAGTGTAGCACACTTCTACCTGAGAGAAATCATCAGATTCCAAAGCCTTCCGGTCAAACTTAACCAAGGTCCAGGGACCTCAGAATCTCTCTGACTCCTAGGATTCCCTCTTTGGGGTCCCGGTCCTTTACACATCACCTTTAATGCAGTGGCCAAGCCAAAAATCAGAACAAAATGCTGTAGCATATTTATGCTTCACTGATGTCTGGGTTATCTTACTCTCCCAGTGGATCTTTGCTGAAGTATTTCATTGTAACTCAGAGTAAAAACAGCTTTCTATAGCAAATATGGAAACTTACTTAGCAAATGGAAATCTGTTCCATTCTAGTTCCATCATAGCAGTTTTCCACCATGTTAGCCCTCCTAGCCTTGAATGTCCTCCAGACCAAGTTGTGGCTGAAGTCTTTGAAAGACATCTTCTGTGGCATGGCCAGCAAAGTTTCCTCCTAGAAATAGACACTCTGCTATCCTGTCATCACTAAACCCTGTCT
The DNA here is from genome assembly GCF_017311325.1 of Ursus maritimus. Taxonomy (NCBI): domain Eukaryota; kingdom Metazoa; phylum Chordata; class Mammalia; order Carnivora; family Ursidae; genus Ursus; species Ursus maritimus. Next base: position 32,300,636 of record NW_024424230.1, read on the forward strand.
CCTTGCCTGTGGCTCTGATTGCACATTTCCCTGTGGGGCTCTGTCCATAGGGTCATAGTGTCTAAGAGTGTCCCCTACATTCACCTTCTAAACCCGTGGTAGCTGCCAGTGTATTTCTATATAACCACTGACGGATGCTAGGATTTTAGAATGAAATCCCTGGAAAACAGAGAAAAACTAATAACTAGTCTTTTACTATTTAGTGTCTCCAAATTCAGTGTCTGCCCCAGACCTTCAGGAGCAGATCTAAATTTTGCGGGGGGGCGGGGCTTGAGGCCTATCTAATTAAACAGTCTACTTAAGAAAAATAATACAAAATAAACAAAAATAAATAAATAAAAAACCCCAAAACAACACAGTATTATGGACCAAAAAATGTATAAAAATTAATGTTTAGGTAGTATAATAAAAGAAATCGAGATTTTAATTTTAAAAGCTTTAAAATCCCACAGGTATTACTATATACAGACACAAAGGATGTTAATTTTTGAATATTTTTAATATTTAAAGTATTTTAAAACTTTTTATTAGCATACTATAAAATTAACTTTAAGTGTACAGTTTATGAATTTTAATAGATATGGATTCATGCGACTACTAACACAATGAAGATACAGAACAGTCCATCACACCCTATCATTTCCTCATACTTTCCCTTTATAGTTAAACATACTCCCCCAAAGCCTAGCCCCTGGAAAATACTGATTTTTTTTCTCCTTCAGTGTGGTTTTACTTTTTCCAGAGTGTCATACAAATGGAATCATATGCTATTGTAAACTTTTCAGACTGACTTTTTCTGCGTAACGAAATGCCTTTCTGATTCATCCAAAGGACTGTGTATCTACAGCGTTGTATTCTTTATTATTGGGTAGTACTCCATTGTGTGAATGCATTCACCGTTGATCCCTTCATCACATTTTTTCCTACATTTTCTGACAGCGCATTATTTATAAGACAAAGATTTTATAATATTTTTTCTAAGATAATAGAAAATTTAGTCTTTCTTCTAACATGATTGAAATTTGATTTTTACTGCTGATATTTTTTTAATGTCTTTCAGTTGTACCAATTTGTTTTAGTAAATTTGGGCAACATTTTCAGATTATTATCAAACTCTTTCAAATTTCTTTATACTTGAGCAGTAAGGTTTGGGAGAATATTTGAAGACTAGCTCTGGCTCTAAATATTTTTAATTTTGTACATACACCTTCGATTTTTCTCCATGTCTGTCACCCTTTGGATACCATGTGGCACAGTCATGCTGAGAGTCAGCCTCTGACCCTGTACCTTCATCATGTCACCACTCCGTGTGAGTCAGCACATTGAGCAGTGGGAGTAGTCCTGGAAGCGGTGCCTGCACTGGGATAGATGGCAAGGATTTAATCAACCATGAAAGAGCTGCAAACCACAAGCTATATCTCACTAACTACAAACCAAATGTATCCCCAACTCAACTTCCTCTTAGCTGGATCCCAAAGTTTCCGATGCCATCCCCAAAAGGAGAAAGTTTGTGAAAGGGAGGGAGTCAAAGTAGAAATACATAATGGTCTTAACTGATAGTAGTTCAAATATCTTAACTTGGTAAATGTGTAAAACCAAGAGGTTCTGTTTTCACCATCCTGCTACAGCTGTCCTCCATGGAGACAAGGCCACAGTATTAAACCCTGCGGTCCAGGTGGTTTTGAACAATCCATTCCAATCCCATGTCACCCTCAGAGCCCCTGCTCTGGGTATAGGAAATATCACAAAACTGCATAGTAGATGCTGTAATCTTTCTCTTTGCATCTAGAGAATGTTTCTTGATCACTCTCTACTTTCCCAGGCCTCTCTTACCCAGGGGTTAAACTGGTGACAATCTTTATTTATTCGCTCACCACTACCGGCCCTTAGAGGGTCTCCATCCTCTCTCTATCTCTTTTTTTTCCCCTCCTGAGAGTCTTTGGAATATTCCCCACATGTGTTCCCAAATGAATTAGGTGAGTTTCCTAAGGGAATTCTCAAAGTATTCTTGCACCTTCTATTGATTATCTATGCCCATTATGTAGAGTCCCCATGGTCTTGGTGGGTACCAGGTGACTCTCCTATATGAACAACTACCACCTCTATGGGGCTTCTGTGGAGTGTGGCCACTACCCATGGCTCTAGATCTATCGTTTCTGGAGGGGTCCACTGGTGTAACCATCTAAACAATAGCAGTGCTGCTATCCTGCGAGGAAAGTAGAGAAACATCTTGTTCCTTCCTGGTAAACAATGACTTGACTAACTGCTTTGAAAAATCAAACCAACAAACAATAACACAAACATCCTAAGTGTTAACAAGCCGAAGGACTTTTGTATGTATAATATTTCCCTTTCCAGCTGACATGGAGGTGTTAAAAGTGCTCTCTAGAGACAGTTCTCTAGTCTTTATTTCCCCAAGAGGAATCTTCAGATTCTGGGAGGCATCTTCTACACATTATTAAGATGGATAAAAGGTAGTCTGAGTGAGAATGAGCCTACTGCCTGGGGAATAACTACAGTGCGATGTGTGGGTGTATGTGAGACTGTTAATCAGAAGGGAGAGCTTTAACTTTGGGCTTTAGGACACTATATTTGGTCTTGTGTGGTTCAACATGGAGATAAAGGATACGATGCGTTGCATTTGTGGAATAAGAAAGTTGTAAAGAATAATCAGTATCCTCTGTGGTAGAATCAAGATTCCAAACTACTGATCATCTTGGGATCCAATAATTCCACTTCTAGACATTGATTTTGAGACAATAATCAGCAAAGTAAGTGACTATTTGTATACCAGAATGTTCAAGTGTTATTTATAAAAGCAAATCCTGTGTAAAAGAACTAATAGTCACTGGATGAGTTTGCTGGGACTCCCATGGCAAAGTACCACAGACAGGTGGCTTAAGCAACAGACACTTATTTTCTCACATTTCTGGAGGCTGGAAGTCTAAAATCAAAGTGTTGGCAGAGTGGTTTCTTCTAAGTCTCCTCTCCTTGGCTTACAGATCATCTTCTTCTCCCTTTGTCTTCATGTGACCTCCCTCTGTGTGCCTCTGAGTCCTACTCTCCTATTCTTACAAGGACACCAGTCATTTTGCATTAGGGCCCACCCTAATGATCTCATTAGAATTTATTACCTCTTTAAAGACCCTATCACCGAATACTGCTCCATTCTGAAATACTGGGGGTTAAGACTTCAACATATGAATTAGAAGGGAAACAATTCAATCCATAACAGTCACATAGTTAGAAATCCATTAAAATACTTATGGTATGTGTACTTTATACTCTGCAGCCACTAAGAACTACATTTTGGGAATATTTAAGGGTATAAGAAAATGTTCATGGTAAAGAGTTAATTTTTAAAATGGGTTATAAAATTATTAAGAATATAACACTAATTTTGTTGTTATACCAAAAAAAACCCTCAGATCTATAATATATATTTTACATTTACTTAATTCTTGCCCCATCTGTTCACACGAACCTAACACTCAAATCCCACTGTTACAAGTTTCTGAAGATTGTGTGGGAGTGTTTTGTGGAAGCTCAGTTCAAAGTCAGCATCTAAAGTGTTCTCTAAACCTGGTCAGCCAGTGCTCTGGCCTGCCCCACTGGCCAAGTAATCCCTCCTGCTACTCCATCAGGCAGAGCAACTTTCCTTCAGAAGCCATTGCCCTTCCTGCCATGATGGGGATGCTGACATTCTTCTCCAGGCATCACAGTTCATCTTGCTCTGCTTCCTCTCTCTGTATCCTGTTGTCATCCCTCCAGGCACTGCTTGAGCCCTATGTTCTCTGGCTACCCTCTTGGGACCTTGTGACACCAACTAGCTATCTGAAGACCAAGGTTGAGTATTATTTTCTGGTGAAGTGGGGAAGGGGGTCCCATTCCCAGTGTTGCCAGTTGTGTTGCTTGAGTTCTAACGGTATAAAGAATTGTAGGTGAAATATCACTTTCTGTTTCAAATTACATCTCCTGAGGTCCCTACAGCTCATTAACATGAGTCAAATGGGGATCAGGTTGGGAGACAACCCAAGAGACAGGCACTTCTAACTAGAGGATTTCTAACTCATTCACACTGTGGTGCTTGCATCCTTCATCTTTTTAGGAAGTTCCAGAGATTTCATGAGTTTTATTGACTATCTCAAATTTTTACTTAGATAGACCCAAGCTGGCATGTCTGATATATATGTATGTGTGTTGGTATCATCATTTGTTCTAAATAATTTAACTGATTATACATACATACATCCATTATAGATATAGATCCTATCTATCTATCTATCTATCTATCTATCTATCATCTATCTATCTATATACAGATCTATCTATCTATAGAGAGAAGGGCTAACTGCTTTTTTTTTTTCTTCTGGGTTGTGTAATCATGGGTATTTGGTTTTCTCTTTTATGCCTTTTTAGCTTAAAATTTTTTTAGCAAAGATTTATTATTTTTCACCAATTTTATTTTAGATCTCTAAAATAGAGAGAAAATACTACCAACAAAGAAATAATAAAAGAGGAAAAGCTCAAAAGGCCAGAACTCATAATTTCAATTTTACCAAAATTTCAATTTTACCAAATTTAAAGTTCTCACTCTACTTAAAAAATTATTTGCCCTTGTATAAGATAAGGAAATCTGGTTTGTTTTCAAATGATATGTAAGGTCCTGAGATTTTCATTGTTCTGAGCATGGAAAGAGCCCATATCCAGATATTTTCATTGTTCTGAGCATGGAAAGAGCCCATATCCCGAGGACAGTCCGTAGGGAACACCTACATCTGGATGCAGTGCCTTCTTAGGAGGCAGTAAGAACTCCAGCCATCATTAACCTAAAGTAGAGAGGACTTGGACATCGTGGCAGTTTTCACATATGAGATGGGCTGCCTCATGGGAGAGGAATTAAGTGGATTTATTGGATTGGTATATCTAGAAAGCAAAACTAAGATCAATATTTTCTTCCGTATAATACAAGTATATTGATGGCCTACTATATGCCAAGCACTGAAGATAAGAGGAATAAAGCAAATAAATGTTATAGAAGCAGATATATGCTCAATAATTTTTAAAAGGGACTTCATAACAATTTTTATTAATAGAACAGCTTTTTAATGTATGAGTCTCCCACCCTTCAGATGTTGTGAGCAAGACTGTATAACCATCTCCGAAGGACACAAGATCAGAAATTTCTGAGTCCAGGGAGCCTAGAGCTGTGTTTCACCAAGTTTAGTATAAAGCAAAATCACCCAGAAGTCTTGTGGAAACAGAGATTCCTTGGAACACCCCCAGAAACTCTGATTCAGCATAAAATTTCCATGTCGAACTAGCCTCCAGGACATACTGATGCCATCGGTCCACGGACGGCACTTGGAGCAGCAATGGCTGAGGTTAGGCTAGGACAGGTTCTTCTTCTTCCAAGATCTGTAATTCTAAGACTACAGACAGAGAAAGATGTCTGCTTCCTTAAGTGTATTGACCACAGCGTCCTGAAAGGGGAAGGACAGCTGAGCAAAGGAAAGAAACACAACCTGATCAAAAGCAGAAACTGCCCAAAGTGATAGACCTGTTTCTGGGCCAGTGAGATATTTAGAAGACAAAGTTTCAAGCAAGCCTCCCCCGATGAGTCCTGTAAAATGGTTTCAAATATATATATATTTTTTTCCAAAGATTCCCCAATTACACTCTACACAGCTCTTAGATTGCACTGACAAAGCTTTAAAAAATGATGCATTTACTCCATGCAGGCAGCTCTCTAGAGCTGAAGCCTCCGCTTTCGTGATGTGTCGCAGCTGGTTTCAGGGCTGCGCTGAAAGCTTCCAGCTTTGGCACGACCGAGCATTAACTCAGCATTAAGCAGAAGCTTTGACACTGGAGACTACAAACTTGGATGGATTAAATACACATTTTGAATATCTCACAAAATACTAGCAGTAAGGGGGATATAGAGATTTTCAAAAAGAAAGAGCGAGAGAGGAAATAAAAGGCGTGCAATGCAAATGAGAAGACACATTGGTCTGGCAGATCCTAGCTCTCCCACCTTCCCTCCGCTTCCTTCCCATTCCGACCCTGCAGCATTTATAGCCATCTTTTGAAAGGGAATGGTTCCTCGAGATTTTACCTTCTGCACGCGCCACCGAAACACAACAAAAATTATTTGTCATATGGCAAACTCCAATCTAGCATTTCTTATTGCTGAAGAAATTCAAGGAGACTCCTCCTGCAGGCCAGATCCTGGCCCCCAAACAGCAAAAATGCTACCATACAGTAAGCATTCGTATGTTCGCATAGGCTACAAAAATACAGTTCATAATCAATGCCATCTTCTAGTTATTGTGCATATGACTTTTTCACAACAATCTCACAGGTTTCACTCATTTGATTCTTACCATAATCCATGTGTTAAGTTTAAGATTATTGTACCATTGCCTGGAAAAAAAAAAAAGAGTATCTAAGTGATTTAGTTCCTTGCCTACATTTATAGAAGATTAAAGGAAGTGGCAGTGTAAGATTCCAGTTTTACTAAAATCAAATTCTTAGACTTTTCTTCTGCTACTCGCAGCCATAGGTTCCAATACCTAGTAGTGCCATTAAAAATAAATTCTACGAATGTGTTAATTTTGCAATTCATATACATAAGACCATTATAAATATTCTAGAGAATCTCCTTCTGAAAATATTATGCAATACTAGAAAGGAACAATACTAGGAACATGTTTAACAATAATGTAAACACGCCAGTGTTCTAAAGGTAGGTATTTAAACGATGCTCCTTAGAGCCGTCTAACCAGTTTGCCAGAAATCTACTGCAACTCCAGAGTAAACTTACTGGTTAAATAGCTTTGATTTCTTTCCCTCTCCCCCTCCCTTCCTGCTTCCCTCCCTCTGTCTCTCTTTCTTTTTAGAAAGTAGCCTTGGGGGCAGGGAGCTCTGGAAATGATCAAGAAAGCCAAGAGAACTAATGAAATAGCAGGCCTTGTCAGCACGTTTTCAATGTAACCCTGTGTTAAGGAAACAGCCTCATCAGATAAAAGAACAGTTTTGGATACACATGCATATTTCGTCAACTTAGACCATATGTACAATTCTAACACAATTGTTTGAAGGTGTTCATTCACCCAGGCATCTGACCACATTTTGCTGGCCCAACACAACCATCAGCTCTGTTTTTATCACTAAATTGCTACAGAAATTATCTAGGTATTCTGCTGGTGCAGCCCAAGATCCATGCTCTTTTTCATAATACTTCACCTTCCAACAATGACTTATTAAGCATCCACCTCTAAGTTCCTGGGTTAGAAAGGTGGAAGATGCGATCCTTGTCTTCAAGAAGTTTAGACAGTGGGGAAAGGGCACATATATTTTAACAACTATGTGCAATCTGTCGTTACAGATATTCTAATAGAAGTGTGTATGGGAGCAGGCTCTGCCCAAAGAAGAAGTGGTCAACTGCATGCTAAGAAAACTTGCCTAGTACATGGACTGTTTTAACAAAAAGCTGTAACTAAGAAGGGGTACGACAGGACACAGCACGCATTCATACAGTTTAAGTTGGTAGAAATCTAAGGGGTAAACCTCAGTGTTTATCTACTGAAACTTAGCAGTGAAGACAATACTCTAAATTTTGACACAAGCTGGATGGCCGATGTCCTAGTATGCTTCTCTCCATACGCACATTCTAATGAGCTTAGAGAGTTGCCATCTTCTTCTCACCCACCCTTCATTTAGGGTTAGTGGACGCATCTGATATCACCACAATAACAAAATATAATTGAAAAGGAAAGAAGGCTTACAGGCCCGTTTTATGCAGGTGGGTTATTTCAGACTGAATTTATTCCACAATTTTGCCTTTTTCCCCTGACTGTCTAGATAAAAAGTTATTTGTGGGTATATTAAAAAGTTCAGTCTGTGGCAAATCAAATGATTCCCACTAGACAAGCCAACTATGGTAAGTATGATCTTTAGGGGAAAGATTTACTGGTGTATCCTAGGAGGGGTTACGACCTATCTGGAAAATAAGCTGACAGGTATTAGAGGGGCTAGAGTGACTGGCCAGGGAGGACCAGTAATGAATGCAGAGAGACATACAGACAAGGGGCATGCTGAAGACAGTGGGATGGAGTCCTTTCCTCGGCCATTCTGTAGACCCCAGGAACATTGGTAGGAATGAGACCAGTTCCAGTCTCAGAAAATTGAGCTGCTATGGTGTGATCACCCAGTCAGGCACAGGGCCCTGGGAACCTGAGAATTAGTATGTGCTGCTTCTGTTCGTGTGGTGCCTCATGCAGTCTGAGCAGTGACTACGAAGGCAGATAGGAGGCCCCATTTTACAGATGAGGAAATGGAGTCTCAGGAAAGCTAGAGAGGGGGAGGGAGGGAGAAAAAGGGAGAGAGAGAGAGAGAGAGAGATTGAACAGTTATTGGAAAAGCAGCAAAACAATGCTGGGCCACTAAACTCCAGCCCAAAGCTTTCAAAATAACCTGCAACAAAAACTAATGGGTCTAAAATCCTTGGATCTGTATGTCTGCTATGAGGATGTGTTTGTGTGCACAGCGTGTGTGTGTGTGTGTGTGTGTGTGTGTGTGTGTGTGTTGCCTATTTCAGAGGGAAATAAAAAGTGGAAAAGGAGGATGAAGATGGTCAGGTTATTACATTAGCCTTTTAAGATTTTAAAACACAGCATTTAGGACAATCATATTGTGAACCACCTACTGAAACATAGAAACATGGAGGCCTAATCTCCCCAGGTTTAGGATGCAATTCTGCGTCTGGAATATCAAGTAATAGTATTGAATGCAAAGGCTGCCTTTGACTGAGGACACTCTGGGAAACAATTTTCCACTGCACATTAGCGTATCTGCAATCAAAGTCTGTGTCTATCTGCGATTTTTTTTTTATCCTTTCACTTCTTTCTTCCTCTTTTTCTACTTTCCCCGCCTCACCACCATCCCCCAAAACACTTTTCTCTGGCCCACAGAGATGGGAACCAAAAGGAAATTGATGCAGTGGCGGGTTTAATATGACATTTGAAAAGTGACTTTTTGATTTTCAATTAACCTTGCACAAAGAGGAAATATTGAAATTCGCCCCTTTGTTCTTGGCTGGCTCTGCAGACAGGCTGGTTGGTACTAAGAACTGAAAGGGTTTGGGGTGGGGCAGTGAGGAAGGAAGAGGCAGGAAAGAAAGAGAGAGCCTGGCACCTACCAAAGCACTGGGCTTCTGTTTGCACAAAACGAGACAAGACTAGCCTGTAGTAATTACTCTCCGAAGAGGGAAACAGGTAGGAGAGAAAATGCTCTTGTCATTTGTTTGACTTAATTGTATGCTTTTATGAGCCGTCTGGCTGGAAGGATTAAAGTTACTTTTAATAACACTTCCTTTCAGAAAGCGTTTGATTTGAAGTTTCCCAGCAGGGCCTCGCAGTCAACAGCAGGGCCCCTTCCCCAGTCCACGTCCCCCTCCTCCTTTCCCCTCTAGTCAACCGTCTCCCCTTCGCTCCTTTGAAAGCCCCATTGTTCTGTTAGTAGAAGAAAGCGATGCTTACACCACAATAAGATCATAAAGTTAACTCCGTACGTAAGTCTTCTTTTTCCGGATTTTCTATACAATCTTTCCTGAAGGGGGCATGCGCACCCCCTCCCCCTTCGCAAGAGGAAACCTTGAAAATTACATATGGAAAATAAAGTCGCTTGACGCTGTGGACCTTGTTAGGCTGCGCGTGGAGCCCGCATGCTGACAGTGGCCAGGCTCCGTAAACACACACACGGCTCGATAAGGTGGCACAGTCTGGCTTCCCGAGGGACCCTGTCACCGCGCTTCCTCCCCGCTCTCGCGCCTGTCCTTGCACTGTGTGTGTGTGTGTGTGTGTGTGTGTGTGTGTGTGTGCGCCCGCGCGCGCTCTTGCCCCGGGCTCCCTGGCGGTTTGCTCTTGCTCTCCTTCCTCCTTCGCACTGTTGTTGTGTGCGTTTCCACTTGCTGCCCGAAGCGCGAGCCGGGGTCCCGGCGGCCGGCGCGGGGCGTGGGGGGGCCGCGCTGGCTGAACCCCGCAGCCCGCCTCTGGGCAGGGACTGCGGCGCCCCCAGCGCGAGGCCCAGCGGCCGGCGCCGCGCGGCACGCGGGAAGACGCTCCATCTCATCCCTAGATGGCAGCAGGATTCTGAAGCTGGCGCAGCCCTTGGCAGCCCTTCCGGTCTGTTTTCCCGAACAGATTGCCAGGGGATACGGCGGCTAAACAGCCCGGCGCCTCCCCGGAGTGCGGGTCAAGCAGAAGAGCAAGCCGGACAGACGCAGCTGGCGGAGCCTCGGGGGTCAGATGCTGCAGCTCCGGACACCGCATCGCACACAGATGTGCCAGTGTATTTCAAAAAAAAATCGAGGGGAGTTTAGCCTCTTGGAGACTGTGTCTTGCTCAGAGACCAGTGATTCTGGATGGTGACAGAAGTCCTCGAGGCCTGGCATGTACGCAGGACCCACACACTTCACCACGTGCGCCTAAACTCATGGGGGAAGCGCTGTCTTCCTTCGCGGGGACCAGGCGGGCTCTGCAGGCAGGACCTGAGGACAGAGAGCTCAGTCCCGCATCCTGCAATCCTGTATGCTTTGGGGGAAGCTTCTTTCTGTCCCTGAGCCTCAGTTACGTCCCCTATAAAATTGGGGTTATTCTACCTTTCAGCTCTGTGTACATACAGAAGATTGTCAGGATTATCAAAAGGAACAAAGAAGGGAAAAATTCACTTTGGCAGGAACAGTCTCACTGCTGCAGCATTTGGCCCAGGACAGGAATTTTCCTTCAGAGGATACATCCCAATGGTGCTCAGTGTTTACTGTGATCAGCCAGAAATCACTCATTTGAAAACAGAGGGCAGAGGTTGTTTCACAACTTAAAAGCCAGAGACCTTTATCTCTACACCACTTGGATTATCTACATCCAGGTCCCATCTTTGACCTTGTCATCACCTGGAAATCCTGTATGTCAGAAATCTTTATCACCAGAAAACGGCGCTCAGCAGCCCAATCGTTTTGTCCCTGAAGAGGCCCAGGATTAAACAGGAAAGGCAGAGGCCACTCCGGTATATGGTATTTTGGAAAACGTTACTGTTAACACGGCATACAACATACTGTGCGAGTCAGGGAATTTTCTCACCAAGGCTGACTCAGAGAGAAAAAAATATTCAAAAAAACAAAACAAACAAACAAACAAACAAAAAAACCAAAACCACACACACACACAAACCACTTTCATTCCTCATAAAAGAGTACATTCTCTTGTTTGCCATGAGTTCTGTCCCTTTCTAGCACCATGGCAACCTTTGTAACAAAAGGGGCCGGAGGATAGAGGTTTCAGATACTTATCTCTTTATCTTGTGGTTCTTGTTGTTGTTTTATTCTCTCCTGATCTACAATTTCAGCAAATGTACCAAGGCAAGAAACATCCTGTCCTGCCCCTGCCCCCAGGAATTATGTAATAAGTGTAAAATTTTAACTAACCATTGACAGTTATCCTTCCTTAAGAAGATCATGCCAGATCACAGAGAAGGCAGAGTAGAAATGTTTCTGTCATTTGCGTTCTCTCCTGTTCCGTTTGAATATTAGACCTGTTTAGTGTTATTATTAGACCCCTGTGGCATCAGTCACAGCAATATTATCATATCAGTGATTCCCAGCAATCTCATACAATATTGACTCATCACATAATCTCAGTCTTACAGCTTTGTAATAGTCCTTCTCATTGGGCCAGTTCTCCAATCTCATCAAGTCCTCCACTTCAGTGATCCCCTACATTGTCCTGGAAATTTGCTTCCCACTGCCCGCTACTTGGCTTTTCCCATAAACTTTGGCAGCCTGAACCCCAAGGTTGATCTCTGAATCTTTCATGTGAAAACCTGCCACCTTCTTTTCTAAAAAAAAAAAAAAAAAAAAAAAAAAAAAAAAAAAAAAAAAAAAGCATTATAATAACCAAGAACTCTTGGAGACGTGGGAACAGATCACTACTGTGTGCAGTCAGCATTCTCGCCTCCTAGAGCCAGAGAACACGATATTGTTGATGAAAATCACCCAACTTTTCTTATTATTGTCACTAAAATAATAGCATACAATCTTAGATGGACCTTTACATTGCCTGATACTTTATTTACATCTGATTATTTATTAATCACTGGTGGTTTTGTTTCTTTGCCCTTAATTATTGATTCCTTTCTCAGAATTTTCAGTCCACACAGCTCAATTTTGCCCTTCTCGTGGTTCTAACCACCCCAAATACCCTCCCTTACAACAGATGAACCCCTCAACCGCCTCACACAAGAATCAAAGCTGTTAGGCAGAATGGACCCATATCCCTGCTCTCCATCTAAATATTTATCTACCTGTGATCCTTTCTTAATCTCTGCTCTCAAGGGAGAGAGGCCCTTTGTCTGCTATAAGGCGCTCTGTCTAGAAATTCTCTTACTCACACCTTTGCTCATTTCCCAAGGATCTACATCCATCAGTTACTGTTCCTCGCTCTCGTCTTTAACCGCCCTCCTAACTCCCACAATTTCCTTTTTCTCCTCTTCATTCTCCCTTTTCATACCTGCGTCATCACCTGGCCTGTCCTCCAGATGCCTGGTAGCAGTGAGCTGCTCGCCGGCTGCACACGCACCCTCCCCAGTGCTCGGCCACATGTCCTTGCTTTTGTTCAAACATGTCTCCGTGCTGCAGGATGGCTTATCTACACTTTTTTTTTTCTTTCCGATTCTTGCTAATCCTTTAAGTTTCAGGCTCAGAGACTATATCCTACGAGGTAAATTTTCCTTAACATCCAAAACAAGCAAACTCCTCTTCCTTCATTTTGCCCTAGCAGAGAGCACATACCTTTATCATAGCAGTTACACACTGATTTTTTCCCCCATTGTGTGTGAAATTTCTGTTAAACACACTAGAATATGAGTTCCTCAAGGGGGAGAAAAGTGTCTTACTCATCTTTATTTTTTTTAGTGCCAAATGCTGGCCCAGACACATAGCATTAAACTGTTGTAAATGTATCAGTCATATTGCCTCCTATACCCTTTGCCTTCTAAGGAAAATGTTTGCTCACATCACCCCTGCAGAACAGACAATGCTCTAAATTTTATTCTGTATTATCTGACCCCTCTACTCATTTCAGCTCTTTGGACTGTGCTGAGTGCTAGTCCAAAGGCCGACGAATCTCACCGGTCAGTGGCCTATGAGACGGCCTAGTGGAGAAAGATCTTCCAAAGCAATCATGATGTGGTCAGCGAGTCATGTCAAATTTGAAATGGATGCTATAGAGAGAAGGAACAAGAGTTGGCAGCAGAAATAGAAGCTTTAAAGGCATGAGATATTTAGAGGGTAAGAGACAAGAAGAACTGTAATAGTCCCTCAATGAGCTGAGTTTTGAAAGCAGAAGTAATGAACTTGATCAAATTTAAGGTAATAATCCATCCTAAATTCTCATAGAAATTGTCAGAGTGTGGACTAGAACTAAGTCTCTTTACATTAAGCCTGATGCTCCTTCTAGTCCAATGTATGTGTTTTGCTTCTCCTTGTACATAATCTAATGGTATTGATTTATTAGTCAATAAACAACAAATGCCCAAAGGTGGGTTTTTAAGTTAAAGAGTCATTCATTGAGATTGTAAACTAATGATCACGAGTGGTTGATGTGTGTTCTAAGCAAGGCAGTCACTACATTGTCACCACCACCACCATCGTCACTATCAGCATCAGCATCACCATGTAAACTCATCAGGCATTCCTCGAAGGACTTTACAGGTGTAAGATATTTAGGCACAAAGGTTAAGTAAATCAATTAAATCACAGAGCACTGTACATACATATTGTCACATGCATTATCTCATCTCATTCTCACAGCAATTTTAGAATGCAGTTAGTGGACACTTAGGTGGTTTCCATATGTTGCCTATTGTAAATTGTGCTGCAATACACATAGGACTATTACTCAGCCATAAAGAGGAATGAGATCTCTCCATTTGTGACAACATGGGTGGACCTAGAGGGTATTATGCTAAGTGGAATAAGTCAGACAGAGAAAGATGAATACCATATGATTTCACTCAGATGTAGAAACTAAAAAGCAAAACAAACAAACAAACAAACAAACAAAAACAGAAACAAATTCATAAATATAGAGAACAAAGTGCTGGTTGCCAGAGGGGAACAGAGTTGGGGGAGTGGGTGAAATAGGTAAAGGAGATTAAGAGGCTTAAACTTCCAGTTACAAAATAAACAGGTAAGGAGATGAAAAGTACAGTATAGGAAATATAGTCAGTAATATTGTCATAACATTGTATAGTGACAGTGACTACATTTATTGTGGAGAGCATTGAATAACGTAGAGTTGTTGAATCATGATGCTGTACACCTGAAACTAATGTAACACTGTGTGTCAATTAGACTGCAATTTCTTTTTAAAAGGTAGTTAGTAATCTCCCATTTTATAGATGAGGAATCTGAGGCATCATCAGTTGAGCAGTGTTTTGTGCTAGTAGCTAGTAAGACCCCATTCTGTCCGTTATCAAAATCTATGTTTGCTCTTACACCCTAAACTTATCATGCTTCTGTGTTTCAAAATCAATATTGAGGAATAAGGAAGATGTTACTGAGTCTAAGTCACTAAGTCATTTTCATATAGGATTATCGTGCTCCATGTAAACAATGTTTTAAATCTTCCTTAGGATAATAATAATAATAATAATAATAATAATAATAATAAATATATTAGCAAATAAGCCTGTCTCTCCCAGTCTGGAGTGATCTTCAGCATCATTCCAAAGAGGGGAATTTTCCTTCAGAATTCTCCTGTGACTCTTTCAGTTGTAGCTTCTCATCCCTTCTTCTAAACTTCCCAAAGTTGTCTGTCCAATTTTTTTCTTAGACAATAAAGGTATTATTCCTTTCGTAATATTTTTGCATCAGTTGTCTCTTAAAGCTAAAACTGAAAGAGGGCTCCTTGAGAGGAGAGTAAAATCATGTCACTCCTTCCTATAAGTAGCAGTAAGGATTACAGGGAATCCCAAAGCAGACCTACTGATCAAAGAAGAATCCCTGGAATGTCCCTTCTCAGGGCCATAATTGTAAGGCAGGAGTCACTAATTGGTCTAAGAGAATGTTCGTGAGCGATAGCTTCTGTTCTCTTGAGAAGGTTAGCAAATCTGCCTTTCTCTTGGTGGAGGGGAAAGGGGTTAAGTTGATTAAGTTGGTTATTGAGCCAGTGGTCTGGAAATGAAGAGCAGGCTGCTTACTGCCCAGTGGCACAGAGAGGCAAACTGTTCCCCCAAAATAAAGTTACTGGAAGGAAAGAAACTTTTAGTCAGTGGCCCAGCCCCAGTACAAGAGACTAAGACTCAGTAATGTCCTATTTCTCTAGGGGGACTCCATGGCTGATATGATAGGAAAGAAGGAAAGGAAAGGAAAGGAAAGGAAAGGAAAGGAAAGGAAAGGAAAGGAAAGGAAAGGAAAGGAAAGGAAGAGAGGAGAGGAGAGGAGAGGAGAGGAGAGGAGAGGAGAGCAGGAAGGGAAGGAAGGAAGAGAGTCAATACAAAGTACTTATGCAGACTGGGAAGACCTGTACTATGAGAGCATCCTGTGAACATCAAGAAGGATTTCC
This sequence comes from Ursus maritimus, assembly GCF_017311325.1. NCBI lineage: Eukaryota > Metazoa > Chordata > Mammalia > Carnivora > Ursidae > Ursus > Ursus maritimus. Next base: position 32,316,256 of record NW_024424230.1, read on the forward strand.
CTGCATTAGAAGGTCTGGTTTTACAGAGTGATGACTTGAGACAAAATAATAAATAAATAAATAAATAAATAAATAAATAAATAAATAAATAAAAACTAATCGATTTCCCATTGACTATTTGGAAGAGAGCTGAAACATTGGTTGGATACATTCTCATGCCCTTAAGAAATTCCAGAGGGGAAGTGATTGGCAAAAAATATTTGTCCTTAAGGGGACTGGAAAGGGTAGCTTGATTAAGTAAAAAGGGTAAAAAATTGAAGTATATACTTGTTCTGAGTTTGTAGAACAGGTCATATTGATCATGCATTGACATTATGGGGATCTCTTGACAACCTAAATATCCTCTGTATCCAATGGATGAGTCTCTATTTTTAGGAACAGAAGTTGTAGACCATAGTTTTTAAATCATACCAGAGAGGGGACCAATCCCCCCTCTGATTTCTAAAGGTCTACTGCCTATAAAAATCACTCCTTTTGAACCATGATACTTATCATCAACAGCTCTAAGTGTTTCTCAGTATTTATTCTCATGGTCATTTTGGAAAAATATGTTTTTCTAGTTGGAAAAGTTAAGTCTTATGAAGGATGAGAAAAGTGTCTTAAGTTTCAGCAACCACAGTTCCTGATTTAGGAATCGCGTTGATCACATCTGACCCAGAAACTGCTGTTGGCCCTAAAGGTAATCTTCATGTTCTACGATATAACTGTCTTAAATCATTCTTCCTCCATGAAACATACCCCAAATTTAACATTTCATCATTCCTGAAGCATTTTGTTTCTATGACTCCTTTAGCACTAGTTGTCAGCAATATTCATCTTACTACTTTTTTTATATATACTGCTTTACCCCATTTTCCGATAGCATGCTTGGGGAATCTTACATTCTCAACAATGTAAGAGTTCCTTGAGAAGGGCAGTTAGTACAATGTTTGTCAAATTTTGTTCAATGGTTTTCTGTAGGGATGTTCTATGGGGAAAAGATAAGTTGGTATGTTCTTCTAAAGATTTTAATGTTATATATTAGAAAATTAGTTACTAACTCCATTTGACTTATACATTCAATATTTTAGCCTTTTTTCATAGATACAAAATTTGTAATAACTACTGACCAAAAAAATTTCTTTCAGCACCAGATAATATTCCATTCTCTTGATGTACCACAGTTTATCTATGAAGGACTTCTTGGTGTCTTCCAGGTTTTGGCAATTGTGAACAAAACTTCTATAACCATCCCTGTGCAGACTTTTGTGTGGACAGAGGTTTTCAGCTCCTTTGAATAAACACTAAGGAGTGAGATTGCTGGATTATGTGGTAAGAGTATGTTTAGTTTTGTAAGAAATTGCCAAACTGTCTTCCAAAGTGACTGTACCATTTTGCATTCCCACCAGCAATGAGAGTTCCCATAACTCCACATTCTCACCAGCATTTGGTGGTGTCAGTGTTCCTGATTGCGGCCACTCTAATAAGTATATGGTGCTACCTCCTTGTTGTTTTAATCTGCATTTCCCTGATGGTATGTAATGTGGAGCATCTTTTTACAGACCTATTCACCATCTGAATATTTTGTTTGGTGAAATGTCTGTGAAGATCTTTGGTCCATTTTTAAAAAATCAGATTGTTTTCTTATTGCTGAGTTTTAAGAGTTCTCAGTATATTTTGGATAATAGTCTTTAATCTATATGTTTTATCTATATGTTTATATCTATATTTATATCTAAATCTTTTGTAAATATTTTCTCACAGTCTGTGACCTGTCTTCTTATTTTCTTGACATTGATTTTTGCAGAGCAGAAACTTTTAATTTTAATGAAGTCCAGCTTATCCGTTGTGTCTTTCATGGATTTTATCTTTGGTATTGTATTTAAAAAGGCATTGCTATACCCAAGTTCATTTATGTTTTCTCCTTCATTATCTTCTAGGAGTTTTATAGATTATTACATTTAGGTCTGTGATCCATTTTGAGTTGGTTTTTGTAAAGAGTATAAGGTCTGTGTTTTTGTATTCCCTCTCTCTCTCTCTCTTTCTTTGCTAACGGATGTCCAGTTGCTCCAACACTGTTTATTGAAAAGACTATCATTACTCCATTGTTTTGCCTTTGCTCATTTTTTGAAAATCAGTTGGCTATACTTTTGTGCATTTATTTCTGGGCTCCCAATTCTGTGACCTATTTGTCTGTTGTTTCACCAATAAAACACTGCCTTGAATTACTATAGCTTTACAGGAAGTCTTAAAGTTGGATAGTGTAAGTCTTCAAACTTTATTCTTCTCCTTCAATATTGTGTTGGCTTTTCTGGGTCTTTTGCCTCACCATATAAAATTTAGAACCAGTTTGTCTATATATCCACAGGATAACAGGCTATAATTTTGATTGGAATTTCATTGAATCCATAAATCAATGTGGGAAAAACTGACATCTTGACAATATGAAGTCTTCCTCTCCACAAACATGGAATACTTCTCCATTTATGTAGTCCTTTGATTTGGTTCATTAGGTTTTTCTGTGGTTTTCCTCATAAAGATTTTGTAAATATTTTGTTAGATTTATCCTTAACTATTTCCTGTTTGGTATGCTAATATAAATGGTATTATATGGTATTTATATCCACTTGTTAATTCCTAGTATATAGGAAAGTGATTGACTTTTGTATATTAATGTTGTATTCTGAAATCTTGCTATACTTGCTTATTGGTTCCAGGAGATTTTTTGTCAGTTCTTTCAGATTTTTATATAGATGATCATGTCATCTGTGAACAAGGAAAATTTTGTGTTTTTTTTCTTTTCCAATTTGTATACCTTTTATTTCATCTCTTGTCCTATTTCATTAGCTGTAATTTCTAGTACAGTGTTGAGAAAGAGTGGTGAGGACCATCCTTGCCTTATAGCAGATCTTAGTAGGAAAGCTTTGAATCTTAAATATGATGTTAGCTGTAGATTTTTAAAAGATACTCTTTATCAAGTCGAGGAAGTCCTTAATGGCTTTTTCAGCAATGCAAATGAAAAATTTATGGGGATTTCTTTAATATGTAACTTGGAAAAATTGCAACTTGACTGAAGACGGTCAAACAAACATATTCAAAAAGTATTCATCAATAAGTCACTGTCAATCTGAAGGCATGTCATTTTGTGGGGATATGGAGTTTTATACTTGGTCACTTCTGTTCAATAGTCTTATCAGTATGTTAACTAACCAAGCGATGCTTACCAAACTGTAAGTAGTACATAGCTATGAAGGATAGTAAGAGGGATCTATTCATTTGAAGTCAACACACTTGTATTGGCCCCCAGATACTTGAGGCGTCTTGTCAGATATTGTGAGGGCTCCAAAGACGAAGCACGTTCACTAACTTCAAAGAGAATACATTTCTAGAGGAGATATAAGATATGTACGCAAGGCAAAATGTGTCATGTCATGAGACGGTGTCCTTTCTCTTGCCTTCTCACGTATCGTTCTCCCTCTTCCCCAACACCAAGGATGCTGGATTCCACATCTTTTTCCAAAACTGCCAAGCACTCACAAGGATTTTGAAACTGATATTTCCTTTCTCCAAAATACTCATTTTACCCATCTAACCCCTCCATTGCCTTCCACATACCTCAGCCCCACCAAAACCCACACACAAATACATGCTGTAGATATACTCTAGATATTTTCCAGATCTTACATAAAATACCACTATCCAAGTACGATTTATTATCCTAATACCCTGCTCTTCACCTTCATAAAATTTGTAATTATGCATGAATTTGCATATACTTGTTTAAAGTCTGGCTTCTGCATGATCAAAGAAGGCAGAAAATAAGTTTGTTTTGTTTTTCACACTGTGTCTGATAAGTGGACCAGTAGATGACATATTTGTTATATAAATGAATCTTAAATGATGATGTTTACTCCTCGCTAAGTGAAGATGTTTGTATCAAAGTGATAACATTTGGGCTGAATCTTGAAAGTCACATAGGAATTTTATAAGGTGAAGATCAAGGGAATTAATAGTCCTACTATGTTCTGCACCATCTAGCCAATGACTCAAGTATTTTATGATGTTCTGACTGCCACTTCCAAAAACAGGCATTGATAAATGGAAGTGCAACAGAGAGAAAAGCAGCCCAGATAGTAAAGTGCAAGATGTATCGGCCATGACATTGTTGAAATAATTAGATGCTTAACCTGCAGAAAAGAAGACATGCGATAGCAGTTTTCCATCATTTTACCCATATAAAAGAGAGATTACAATTATTTTTTGAAGCTCCAGAGAGAATTTAACACAAGACCACTGGGTAGAAATTATTGGGAGACAAATTTGGGCTCAGTAGGTTAAGACTCCTCTGAAGATTATAGTGAGTAAAACAAAAAACAGTTTGTTCTGTTCCATATTGGGGTCTCTGAGTCTGAAGGATTCATGTGGGGATGGTGTGACCTCTGCTAAAAGTTATAGAGGGGAACATTGAAGCAAGTGCATGATGCAAATAGGTGATCTGTAACTGCCCACCAAACTCTTATTGGTTCAGAGAGGCAGAGATGATATTTATGGCTTGCTCTATTTTCTCATTTGTAAATTAGAAATGGTAATAATAACACTACTACTACTACTACTACTACTACTACTACTACCACTACCAGTCCTATGAATTGTTGAGAGGACTGAATGAGGAAAAATGTCATAAAAAATGATTATACGTTATATAGGATACAGAGAAATAACAACAACATACTAAGCACTTAGGACTAGGCACTGTACTACTCATATTTTGCTCCATAAATGGTTATCTGTTAAACTGAATGCATTAAATCCTGTTGTTGTTGTTGTTGTTGTTGTTGTTGTTAATTTCTCCTAATAAAATAAGTGGTTGTTCTTAACCGAATGACAATTATATCCCTTAGATCATGGTAGATTTATTCTGACTTTCTCTTTTTCCAGTTGCTGTGCTCACTCAGTAGAGGGACCATCAACTGCAGTCCTCCATCACCAAGAGCAGCATGCTTGAGTCTGAGTTCACATGGAGAATGGACTGTAAACACACCAGGGTTATACTTTTTGCACACGCAAGAATTGTGTGTTGTCCTTCACAAATAGAAGTCGGCCCTTGGCGTACTGATTAAAAACATTAAATAGGAATTGGTAGAACTTCATTCGAGTCACCAATTTGTCATTAACAAGTTCCACCACCTAACCTCAAAAGTCGGTGGTATATATGGGAAATGAGAGTGATTTACTTTTGTCCATTTTATTTCTATTACTTATTTTAAGTTTGATATTGTTTTTTTCTTAAAAGATGATTGTCTGATAGAACTGAAAAACTTTAAACTCTAAAGTCATTTTAAATGGGAATCTAAAGAGCTGGCAAATGAATTCTAAGACTGGGGGATTGGCAGGGGAACAAATTTATGCAAACGCAATACATAGATTAGATTGAAGAGAGTCGAGTGCCTTAAGAGCAGAAATTATAAGACAAGGGAAGCAATCAATTTTGAGAAAATTCTCTTCCTCATTGGGCAAAAGACAATAAGGTTTCTTACAGATAAGGAGTTCTGTGGTTATGTGTAATTTTTATCTATTTTCTTGTCCTAGTAGAAACTAAATATAAGCATGGGAGTCCTTCCCTCCCTTAGTTTTTAAGCTAGTTTCAAATTGTCTTGCTAGGACATACGTTGTGGTAGTGCTGGGGCATGGAGAAGAGGCTCTGGTACCAGAAGATTCCTGGGAAGTTTTAGCAAAATGCCAAAAAGGTTTAATCCACAACTTGTCTCATCGTGATAGTTCTCTTCCAGCCTGGTTGCAGAAGCGCCATTAGAATAAGAGGTCATTGATGTCAAGAAAAAATAAAATGCTTTAATATTTGAATAGAGGTGTGTGCGATGAACAAGAAGAAAAAAAGAGGAAAGAGAATTGATTGTAACTGAGTTTCTATTTTGTGTGAGGAACTGCCCAGAAACTTGGTCTTCATAATAATCCTGTGACTTGAGTATTACCCTATCATTTATCATAACAGGAAACTGCACTTCAGAGAGGTTAAAATTTCCCCCAAAGTCATGCCACTACTGAGGAGCAGAGGGAGAATTTGAGCAAAGACCTGCCCCTGCCTACTCTTCCCACATATTATCAAATATAATAATATTATTTTAATACTTTTAAATAGCTATATGTAGTTATTTTAATATAAAGTTCAATTGCTACAGAAAAAAATCAATTGATCTTTATTTCATAATTAAACATAAACCTTTAGAAAACTAGGGGTTTGCACTATAAAACCACTATCAAAGCATTACCAATAGCTTGGTAGCAGAGTTATCTATTTGTCAATTAAATCACAAGATAGGAAAAAATATTGGCAAATTTATATCTTTGGTTTATTTTTACTCCCCTTCCTCCCAATCTGGTTATTTTTATTAGAGGCAGGTTATGGAATTACTGCAGACTCCAAATTCTCATAGCATTAAACCCAAATGACCAGGTTGTAGTCCCAATTTATCAATTTACAAATTAGGAGGGTCACTCTCAAAGAAGTGAACTGCCTAAAACAAAGTAACACCTGTAGTTGTAAGAACTCTGAAGGGCATTTATTTGCTAAATATTTACTGAGAACCAACCATGTGACAGACTTTTTCTAGGTACTGGACATACAATAGTGAACAATAAAGGTGAATACCCTATTCAACTAGAAATTATGATTTACTGATAAATGCAGAGAATTAAAATGAAGAAGTCCTAAATTTTAAGAAGGAACCAACCACATAAAAATTAGAGGATAAAGCATTACCAGTAGATAAAACCTCAAGTACAATGAGCTTCAAGGTGGGCACAATATTGGCATGTCCCAGGAGCAGAAAGAAGGTACTATAGCTTGAGGGTGTTGACCTAGAGGAAAGGGCAATTAAATCAGATCCAAGGTAGACTACAGCCAGATTACATGGGTCTTCATGGGCAGGAGTCAGAAATGTACATTTCATTCTAAATGCATTGAGAAATTAAGGTCTTAAGCAGGGAAGGCATGATCTTATTTACAGTATTTACAGGCTGTCTGGGCTACTGTGGGAGAGAATGGATGAAGAGAGAGCAGGACAATGAATAGGGAGGCTCTGAAATACCCAGCGGACAGATGACAGTGGTTCAGTAGATGATGTTGGCAGAAAAAGGGATAAAGAGAAGGGGACAGATCTCGTTGATGAATTGATGGCAGAGTCAGCAGTTCCTGCTTGTGGATTTTATGTCGAAAGAGAAGGAAAGAGAAGAATCAAGGATGTCTTTTATTTGTTTTGTTTTGTTTTTATTTTGGAGTGAGCAATAGGGTGGGTTGATTGGTTGGTTGGTTGGTGGAGGAGTCAGCGAGCAGAGATGAGACAAAACTGAGGAAAGAGGAGATTGAGGGTGAAGGATGGGAAGGTATTGAAGAGTTCTGTTTTTAACATGGCACATTTGAGATGCATATTAGAAATCCCTAAGAGATATTCTCCTGGAGATGGGAGGAGGTCAAGGCTTAGCGCTACAGTTTGGGAGTCATTATCATATAGATGAATTTGAGGCCATTGGAGTAGATGAGATGACCTATGGAGAGGAGATAAAGGATCCCAAGCATGGGCCCTAGGGCATTTAAAATTTTTAAGAGCAATATTTTTCCTTAAATAAATGTCTTTCTATTTAACTAGTAGATTTAATTTCAGAAGTTTTCTATTTAAAGGTAGTTAAACAAAAGCACAGCAACCATTATTTCTTCCTTGAAATCTTCTCTAATCCCCATGCCCCAAAGGCCATATATAAAGTTATAAGTGAATTTAATAAAAGAAATATAAAAATACACACAATTGTACAATTTGTTTAAGAGGGGCTTCTTGATTGTTGCTTTGTACTCGATAACATTTCTATCTTTGGACATCACCTGTCATTCAGCCTTTCCTGATAATAGATTGTGATTGTGCATGTTATTATATCTTTCTAAACTCAGAAGGAAGCATTATATTCTATGAACTGTACCCCCATGAGTTGAAACCCTGTCAAAAGTACAACTCGGGAATACCTTTGTCACTGAGCAATTGCAGCTCAGTATCACTAAAATCTTCTTTAAGCTGCTCATTGAAGAGTACGATGGTGCCGTTTCCATCCCAAGTAACTCCCAGTTCTGAAGCACAGTGTTATTATACTGCATCAATTCCAAGGCCTGCCAGCTGCAGGTTTGAAATAGCTGCGCTCAGTGAAACCCAACTTTTAAATCCCAGGAAAGGGAGTTCAACCCTTTATTGTCCTAAAATAGACCAGTGCGATATGGCTCAGTAAGGGGTCTTTCTGATGGCGCCTTCAAAATTACCATCCTCAGTGTTCTATGCGGGAAATAAAAGTCCTGGACAACTTTCCGCGAGCAGGCTTTTGGCCTGAGGCTCTTGAACAAAATCTCTTCAGCTTCTCCTTGTCTGTATTCATCATGATCCGTGATTGCTTATCACCTTTGCCTGGAGAAGGGACTACGTCTTTTATGAAGGTGCGCGTCTGTTTTATGTGCCTGGCTGTAGTGAGTGGTTGAATTGTGGATGTGGTTTATGATTGGTGATAACGGGACCGGTTGCTAATTTTTAAATATCTAAAAACGCTGCATAAAATATAACATTCCCATGATTGCACAGGAGAGAGGGTAGAAAATTGCACTGTGTGGATGTCTAGTCAGATTTGGGCCCCAAAGGACACTCCTCAACTTCCCACCCCCACCCCTGCACCCTTTGCTGAGTATTTTCACAAAGACACACACTTGACTCACTTTCGCTTTTCTGTCCGTTCATTCTCAGTGCCTCATTCTAACTCCAACGGGAATTATTAAATCACTTCACTGGATTCTAAATCTGGTTACCGATGAAAGGAGTAAACCTTCCTGCCCTCTCAGAGCTGCCTTCCAGATCTGCTTCCTGTCCTGGCTTCTAAAACTGGCATGGCCTCCTTGCGTGATCTTCCCTGCCTGCATTTCCAAGCTGCTTTCAGGTCTGACATTTATTATCTGAGGACATTCTTACCACAGCCTCGCTCCTCTGGTCTCAAAATTCCCCTGAGGCCCTTCCTCTGTGACATCCACTCCCTTCATTTTTAGGTTCCTCATTATCCCTGGATTTTCTCATTTGACTGGGTTTCATGGTTCTCCTATCTCCTGAACCTTCATAGCTTTATGTCTGGCTCCAGAAAGTCAGAGTCCCACCAAGAGGAGAATAATTCCCTTCATGTCCTTTGGAACGCTCATCTCAACTTGCTTTGAATGAAAATGAGGTCTAAGATAATATTTTTCTAAAGCACAAACACAAACGCCGTTCCTGATTTTCTATTACACTTAGTAAAATAATTATCTAAGTGGATGTTTTTCATTTTACTATTCTTACCATTTTCATACTTTTTAATATGATTTAGGTTTTCCTTTGAGGATTAACTGGCTTAAAACAAGAAAAGTCTTGAGCATCTCATTTTTTTTTCTTTTTACATCCTTGTCTCACTGACCTTTCCAAAGTAGAGGCGATGACCTGTAATGTTTCTTCCAGACTGACCTCCTACTTCCTGTGCCAGTTTTCAACTCTTTACAAGTAAAGAAGTTAATAAAGAAAAGAGAGAACTTTGATGCTGCCAACTCTTAAGCAATTTAAGCTGTGACTTTACTAACCTCAAAGTAAATGAAGCCAGATCCAGTAGCTGCACGATCAAATGCTGTTACAGGATAATTTAGTCCAATTGAATATTACTGTAATGGGGGGAAATGAATTCTGTGCACATCGAAGTTTCTGCTTCTCCAGGAGAATTAAACTGCTGAATGCCCATGTACCCCACTGAAAGTATCTCAAATACACCTTAGCCTGCTGTGTGACTGTGAAGGTCAAGTCTGTTGACCTAGCTTTCCAGAATAGATCTTCAAACTAGAACCACACATTTCCCCTTGTTCTTAACGCTCAAGTGTTATCTGTATAGTTTTGAAGAACTAGTTTAATTTCACAAATGGATTATGTTGGACGACATAAAATTATTTTCTACATGTAGCTTTAGGGTTCCAAAGATCCTATGGAATTTTATAATTGACTGGCATACAATTCAGGTCACACGTAAGCTACCTTGCTAAGCCACTGAGAACCTATTATAAATATTTTTCAACTTTCTATCTATGTCATGAATACCGAGTTTTATAATTTTATGGAAATATCTTGTTTCCAAAAAAACAGATGAAGATGTGGAAGAAAAAATATTGAATGTTTATTTTATGGTCAAGTAAATATATACACACCATTTACTATTCCCCAGGCCACCAAGGAAGAAGCTGCAGGTAGCACATAAAATGGGAGAAAACTTAAAACATGACCACTGCCACTATGGCTCCAGAAGATGCAGGCCACAGAAACTGAATAAAAAGGAAAATTTCAGACCCTTGTGCTAGGGAGAAGCAAGAGTAAGGAAGTAGGGGTGGAGGGAGGGTAGGACTTGAAATAGTTAAGTCCAGATGAATAATAAAACTGAAAAATTTAAGCAAAGATCTGATAAATATGAAGGAGGATACAGAGCCCACTGCAAAGACAGAAAATAATATTTAATGTAAGATCAACTACTGTTAGTACATGCAGGGCCATGTGATTATTTTGCATAGTTTCAGCAAAGAGAAAGAGGAGAAATTCCAGATTCTAAATTGGCATATCAAATAATCGTGTAACCCAGCAAAAGAAGTTCACCTAAACACACCTGTTTCTAAATGAAAGCAACTACTTCTGAACTACATCCTGTATTTGGCCCTCAAACCATTTTCATGGTAAAAGGCTGAATCATTTTAGGACACGTTCAAAAGACAACTTGGCAGATGCTGACCAAGATCTGTCGATGGGCAACATCTTTGTAACAATTTCCCCTCGATGGTACAAACTCTGTCAACTTAATTCAAGCATTTGTGTGAGACAAAATGTGGCCCTAAAAATTTTCTACCTTAGGATACCCACCCCTATTGCTTCCCAAATCCTACTAACGGTTGCGTAGACGTGTCCATCCCATCCATCCATGCATCCATCCACCCATATGGACACATACTGTTTCTACTGAACAATCATGTCTTGAGCACTCATCCTTGCCCAACATGCTGCCAGGTCCATAGCAACATATCAAAACACTACTCAGAATTGCCCTTCAGCTCATAGAACTCATCACCACTTTATAAAAATCACATCAAATGCTCATTTTCATTATTTTCTATTTTCTACCACATGATTATGATTAATTGTTCTGGGCATTCGTTGCTTGCTCCAAGAGCTCCTTTGTTTTTATTCCATTCACTTGCCACCTTGCTTACTTGACATCATAACTTAAGATTGCCTAATCTCTCATTTTTGTCCAGAAGTGCCACTTTGCACGCATAATTTTAGCAACAAAAATCTCTCCTTACAGACTTCACTTCCTGCCGTTTTTGAGTCTCTCCAGTCTCTGCAAAAAAATATATATCCCAATTTCATTTATAGTGAGATGCTTATAATTAAAATGCCACCGTCCTTGTAAAGTTGCTTTAGTGATACCATTCTCTGCCAAAACTATGGTAGCTGTAAATGAGATTCGAGACTCATTTTCTTCATAGACCAAACACAACTTAAATTTATGTGCACAATCAGTGGCCGGTTTTCTTACTTCTGCAAATGAGATGTAGTCAAGTGTCCAGGGACACATGTCTCCTTGATGCCTGTCTACACAGTGAGGATTTGCTGCCCTTATCATCCTTTTAGTCCTCTGCAATATTCTACTGGCTCCCCTGACGTCCTCATCGTGATCGTTATCATTGCCATGAGATGCAGATATTCTGAGCTGAACTGAGAAATTCAATTTGTCCAGGCACAAAGCCACCATGCCTGTGACTGCGTCACCTTTTGTATTAGCCAGGAAAGAGAATAAGGAAGAGAAAATGTGTGAGTTGAAAAGCAACACTAAACGGAGTGCTTATTTAAACATATTCTAAAATATGTTTGTCTACTTGACCTAACTACTGACTTAAACGCAATAAGAAGGCATTTTAACACCATTAGTATCTGGATTTCTGCCAGAGAAAGCTCCTTGCTTTATATCCCCTTAGGCTGTACTGATGAAACTACCTAAAAATGGGGTTTAATAGCACTTAATTCATTTTAAATACTAAAGCAACCAGTAAAGTGTATCAGATGATGAAAAAAATACGACTCTCGAGGTTAAAGAAAGTATTCCAGCTGGGACTTTCTTACTTCTATGTAAAATGAGTCATGTTCTCTGTTGGAGTCATGGTGAGGATTCTGACCAGGCAGGTGGTTTTGGCAGACTTTGCTTTGTTCCAAAGTTGCTGCTTCCACTGGTGTGTTTTTCCAGACATCACAGTGTGGCTCCGACTGTAGATATGGCTGATGGTGGCGGTCTTGGCGATGATCGAGTTAGCAGCGTGCTCAAATTCCTTCCACACGATACAATTAGAAAGTCCAGACTTCAGATACACACTGCTCAGGGACAAGATGCTAAGTGCTTCTAAGTGTTTTGTTGAGAGCCAGTGTTTAAGTAAACATTACAAATTATGGTTGTCTAGTAAATAACGTGAACTGAAGCCCTTGAGAAATTTATTATTCATAAAATACATCATTTTGTCAGCTGGATCATGTAGCTTTTTTCTCAAAGAAATTGATAGAGGTTTTGGTTGGATCACCAGCGAGGAACAGTATGTGCTTTTCAAAGACCCAGACGAGGCTGAACCTCCATCAGAAAGGCAGTCCAGAGAGGCAGCCCATCCTCAGTGCATCCTCATGCTTTGATAGTGGTTTTTAGTGTTTGGCCAGCTTTTCTGCAGCATCCTTAGAAGGGCAAGTGGTCTATTGAGGCCCTCTTTTATTGTGTTTGCCCTAAGAAGCCCAATAAGAACAGTTCCTCAGGGATCGAGGATCAGTCACCTAGGTAGAATTTTAGTTGAATGTGTTTCTTCCCTTTCAAGGCCTCTCATGTATATCTGTGTGTGTAGGCATGTGTTTATGTGTGTAGTTAAGTGAAACAAAGTCTAACAATAAATGAATTTCCAATGCTGCTGGAGAAATTAGCAGTAGAATCCATTTTTTCATTTCTTGCCCTATTTCTGTTTGTACTTTTATTTTAGCATGTGAGAGTCCTTGGCTCCTATCCATGAATTTGTTCATTCATGCAGTGAATATTCCTTGTCCTTCAACTATGAGCCAGGACTGTTCCAGGCCCTGGTAACCTGGCCAGCAGAAAAGTAAGTCTATGATTAGGATTCAATACTATACATACTGTGGTAGAAATAAGAAGGTACTGGAAACAATGAAAAAATACTTGTCTTGGCTTTTCAGATCAGATCTTCCTGGAGGAGGCAACCCTTTAGTTGAATCTTAATGTAGGAATTATATAAGTAAAGAGGGAGAATTCAAACAGAAGGATGAGTGTGTTTTAAGTCACAGAACAGAGGGAGGTCATGCCAGGGCATTGCACTTTGTTGGGGCTTCCTGGAGCTCAGCATTTAAATGGCGGAGTGGGGGGCAGTAGAGGGGGTAGATGGAAAATGGGGTATTAGAAAAGGTGGAAGGTGCTGGCTTTGGTGTATGGAATAGACTTTTCTGTGGCAGAAGAAACTAAAAAGCACTTTCTACTTCCCTTTGTGGAGACAGGAAAATCAGTTTTCAGTTTTCTCACGTGTAAAATGACATATTCGGGCTCCACAATCACCAAGGCCTTTTCCAGGTTTAAGAGTCTATGATTCTATGAATTTTTGGTTCCTTGTAAGAAAACATGAAAGTATTCATGAACACATGAATCAACATTCTCTTCTGTAGGAGAAAACAATTCCATTACCCAAGATTTATCTTTGGAAAATTGCTATGGTGTTAGACATGTTTCACACACAATCACATCATTTCACTATTAAAATGGTATCTCTTGTTGGCATGAGGAGAAACAATAATTACAAATATTTATTGTTGTTTACATTTCCATTCTTAAAGAAAATGTGAGATCTCTCAACATGGGCTTAAACTTTCTTGGAAATTGAAATGTTCATTGAGGGGCGCCTGAGTGGCTCAGACAGTAAAGCATCTGCCTTAGGCTCAGGTCATGATCCCAGGGTCCTGGGATGGAGCCTGCTTCTCCCGCTCTTCCCCACTCACTATCTCTGTCTCTTTCTCTCTCAAATAAATAAAATCTTAAAAAAAAAATGTTTGTTGAATAACTAGTTTCCTAAAATGAAAGGGAAGATATTTAAGTAGAAATAGAATGGTAAGAGTTCAAGCACGTAGTTGTTATCGTTTTTGAGCAATGTAAAAACTAGGTCAATAGACTTAACTTTTTCATTTATGCGAAAAGACAAGAAATAATTGATCAGTTTGCTCATTTCTCTGCTCTGCAATAGGACTTCATGTGTGCTGTTTTCCACCTCATCATTATTAGTAATTTCTACCTTTTCGTCAACCAAAATGTCCATCAACTGACACCTAGTTATATACAGATATAGACACATACATGTAGCTACGTACTTTGTTTTGTGTTGCAAGAAATCCACAATTACTGTAAAAATCTAAAATGACTGCACATGTAATTTTATCACAAAGCCCTTTTCCTCAGAAAAATTGAGTCAAGTAGTTTAATTAGTTCAATATTTAAATAAAAATAAAAGAAGAAACACAGGGGATCTGAGTTATTTACTCAGAATCACACAGCAAGCACCGTGATGAGGTGAGAACCAAATTTGGTGGTTTAGAGCCTACACTACACTGTCATTGAGACTTACCAGTCCTATTGAACCCACTAATATACAAGTATTAGTATTTTATTTTATCATTCTTAATTATTCTAATATTATGCCAGATAGTCCAAATTTTCAGAAAAATAGTCTCTTCAGTTACAGCCAAAATAAGCAATCTCAATTATGCAGCATATATTTGTAGTGTGACTAAGGTTTGCCAGGCATAGAATTCAGCACTGAAGTTACAAGAGCAAAAGTAAGTCAATCCTTGTTCCTAAGGAGTTCATAGTACCATGAGAATGCCACCCTGTAAATCAGCGATACAAGCCTTGTAATAAGTGCAAATGGGAAATAAACTTGAGGTACTTTGGAAGGGTACCTCAGAGAGTTTACAACCCAATATGTGGAGGCTTTGGAGGGTCCCCTATGGGAGTGATTTCCAAATTGAGATCTGTGGAAGAAGGTGAAGTTAGAGAATGTTGGCATTCTGAGAAGTATCAGCATTTACAGGTTATGTGGAGGAGGGGAAGTGCAAAGAATCCTGAGCAGAAGCATCCAGAGGGGTGATGGGATATGTAGGAAGCATGATTTTATGGAAGCCAAGGGCATAGAGGATTTCTAGAGCACAATGGTTGTCAAAGGTGATACCTGCAGAGAGGTTAGAGAACATGATTAGAGAGCAGATGATGGATTTAACATCAGTGCCATCAGTGTCCTTGGCAAGGATTAGTTCACGATATGATGGGACTAGAGTTCAAAAGGGATTGGGTTAAAGAGGGACTTCGAAGTGAAGAAAACTGACAAATCTTTTTAAAAGTAGGGTTTTATAGGGGCGCCTGGGTGGCACAGCGGTTAAGCATCTGCTTTTGGCTCAGGGCGTGATCCCGCCGTTGTGGGATCGAGCCCCACATCAGGCTCCTCCGCTATGAGCCTGCTTCTTCCTCTCCCACTCCCCCTGCTTGTGTTCCCTCTCTCGCTGGCTGTCTCTCTCTGTCGAATTCATAAATCTTTAAAAGAAAAAAAAAAAGTAGGGTTTTATAGATGGAAGATACAGTATGGTGGAGAGAGGGAAGGGTCTCTAGGGATCTTTTGTTTGTTTTTAATGATGTTTAAATACCAATGAGAAGTACTTGGGTCAGGTGTCAAGCAGAAAGCAATTTAAGAGAAGGCATGTTGGACTAAAAGAAGGTTGAGAGTATAGGGTCCAATGCATACAGTGAGGAATTAGGTCTAGATGGAGGAGGGGCACTCTTTCAAATAGAAGAGATGAAGTAATAGAAGGCTATCTTGTAGATACTCTTTCAAAGTAGATGGTGCTCCTAATGAGTATCCTCTATTTTCTATGTGATGTAGCCTATGGAGCCAAGGCTAGAGTGGAGGGGACTGGATGTTTCAGAAGAGATGTTTTGAAACGATGCTGGAAATAGCACCATTATCTACCAGCACAAAGGTCTTAGTTGTGGCTGGATATGAATTTATATTCATATGATATTGAGTGATTTTTTTAACACTATTTAGAAACAAGCTAGAGGAGAAGGACAGCAGTGTTGATATGTTGGACAACAGGGGTCAGACTGAATGATAAGGAACAAAGAGACAGGACAGGGATGATAGATAGCAAAAATCTAACCAGGTGAACATGCCAGAGTATCAGAGACATTGGAATTTAGACATACTTGTGATAATAACCAAGGAGGAGGGCTGAAAAACAATAAACTGGGATGGGATAGAATTTCATATTTCAGAAGTGCACGCAGCAGGTTAGTTAGTTCGGTTTGGTTTTGGTTTTATTGACAGTCTACATTCTGGCCTTGGGAATGGGTAGCCATATGAATGCAGTTATTCACTGAGACGAAGATGTTAAGGAACTGAAGAATGAGTGAGTTGAATGAGTGACACTAATGCCATTTGAGTAGTGGCGAAGCTCTATCCTTCCCCAAGTTCTAATAATGAACTTATAGCCTGGCAAAAACCAAAAACAAAAACCCTGAGTGTTGAGGCTCATAACATCTTACCTTCCTACACACCATTGCTCTTCACACTGACCACAACCACCAGTTTTAGTCATGCCTCTGCCTTGTTTACTATGGAATAGGACATCCACAGCCCACAGAGAAAAGATTGGAAAGCCAGGCATGCCCTGGGATGGTGGAAAGGGGCATGAATCTGCTGAGAAAATACAGCTCAGTTTGGAATAAAAATCCAGAAAAGGACAGGTGACTGAAGGGATTTATATTCAGAAGTGGGAAGCATTGTGGGTAAGATTAACTAGCCAAATCTTTCCAAAATAAGCCACCCCTGCAACATACTGATGGATGGAGAGAGGGTCAGGTGGGATGTGGTCAGAGTGGGACATGCATCCTTTCTGGAAAAGTTCACTGGTGAAACTACCTTAATGGGGCTTAGGAGAGAATCCTACTCTGATAGGAAAGGCAACACAGCAGGACTATTCAGTTTCCAGAATACTCCCACGTACATTCTGTTCTCTCTGCCTTTTATCTTTGCCACCTCTCTTCTCTTTCGCTCTCACCCTGCCCTCTCCCTCTCTTTGTTCTGTCTTCTCCACACTCTTCCTTATTTTCTGTCTCTTCCTCCACCATAAGAAACGGAGATTCAATAAGGTGCAGGAATATAAAGCTGTGGCTGAGGAATCTCTGCTGAGACCTTCTTTGCCCTGCTATGGGCACTGTCTAGAAGGAGCCACAATGTTTTCTGCCTGACCCATGATTAACCAGTGGTTCCAATTCAGCCCAAGGCCAGCTGGCTCTGCTTCCAGAAGCAGCCCTTTGCACACAGGGTACCCTTCATTCTGCTTGCCTGTGACCTTTCAACAAAGTGTAGTTCTACAAAACTGATTCTTGTACTTTATTGCTCGACCTGCAAGTAACATGTAGACACATACGGATGTGTTCTCGAGTTCATCTCTCCATCTGCCCTCCTCCAGTCTCTGCCATTCGGCCTTTGCTCCTTGACTGCTTGTATGTCCCATTGGAATGGCACATATCCACTTCCTTCATAAGAAAAGAAAACTCATCTCATATATGATTGTCAAATTCCGAAGGCCTCAGCCAGCTAGAGGTTACCATCAATTGTTGAGCAGTGACGCATTTCATTGTGGGATGTTACCTTTTCCTTATTTCAAATAAAGTGGCAGCTGGAAAGAATTGGCAGGGGCGCTCTTGTTTCCTCCTTGTGGGAGAGATTCAAAAAAAAAAAAAAAAAGGAGAGAGAGAGAGAGAGAGAGAGAGAGAGATACCTTCATGAATCATGAATCATGCAAGTTGTCTCCTACCATGGCAAGGAAATTATCTTCTCTACACGACCCATCAATACCATTGACCTTTGTCATAAAAGGCAGGTCGCTTATATCCATATCCCATTAAAAGGCATCATCTTACAATCACTTCTTCAGTACTATTAAAGTCGTGTCAAAAAGAATCATTGACTTATTGTTAAACACATCCAACCTTCCACATTAATGTACCTAGAGACACCTCACTAATCAGCAGGCAAACAATGCCAGACACCAAGGGAAGCCCAGGAAAGCCAGAGGGAAAAAGGTCTCTGATTTCACCCTCCCTAGCTGACCGGTGCATGTTCTCTCTCTATCCTGGGCATTAGGACGGTTGATGATATGTCATTTAGCACAACAGTCCTTATATATTTAGAATGAATACTATGTTTTTGCTACTGCTCTCTAAAACATATCAGTGGCAGAAATTCCATAGTATTTCAGAAGATGCTAGTGAGTCTTCATGACCTGCCTGGCCCTCACATGGCAGTGGGTATTAAATGGGAGTCAAAAAAGAGCTTATTGACTACGTATTTCAGTGGGAATTAACAGAAAAATAGAGTTGTTCGGTTGCTAAATGACAGAGGTATCATGTGTTATGTCAATTTCAGGAAATAAAACAATAGTTTGACTTGGTTTGGCCAGGTAAGGCTTCCTGCAAAAAGGGCATTCAAGTGGGGACTTGAATAAGGTGAAATTTGAATATCCAGATAGGAATAGGGAGAGATTTCTGGGAAAGAAACTATTAAGAAAAAAACTAATATGCAAGGAAGTGAGGGGAATTATGGAGAGTGTCTTGTCTCAAGTTGAGCGCATGTTGGTGATAAGACAAATGGAATAGTATCCAAAGATTACTGAGCTCCAGACAAATATCTTTTGATTTTCTCCAAAATGCAGAGAGTACTTTCTCAAGGTTTTTGAGCCCATATAATGAAATACACAATGAAAAGAAAGGAGGTGATTTAGGATTATTCTTCAGGTAAGCCAGGTCCATCAGACATAAATGAGATTGCTGCGAAATTGACAGAGGAGATGAGCACCTGGATTTTACTTGGAGAGGAATGGATTTAAAGGAACTTGGAAAGGATTAATTCACTGAGCTTGTAGAATTAAGACATTATGTACAACTTAGACCCAGGATTCTATTCATTATCCTTTCTCTCCCTTCCTTCCTTTTTTCCTACCTTCCTATTTTTAAGGCTGTGTTTTGATATAGTTATGGGGAAACTGTCTATATACACCCAGTGCTTGTGGCTGAAACTCACTCTCCCACACAGTATGAAAGGCTGGGTGGTATGATCTGGAAGCAGAGATGCAGAGTGGAAAGAATAGATGTTCTGGGGTCAGAGAGACTTGGTTAGAAGTGCTGCCTCCACTACTGTTGTGTTGTGACTTTATATACGACCCTCAATATTTCTCTGCCTCTCTATTTCTCACCATTTTAGACCATTATCTCTAATCCTCCTGTCCATCCTTCCTAGTGTCTGCATGGTCATCACAATCCAACTTCACATTTCCAAGTCCCCTGTTCACATAGAATTCTTCAGCTGCATTGACTACTTACCATTTTGAATCCTATTTTTTTTTTATCTTGGTTTCTACATGGCACTCTCATAGTTTTTACCTTAACTCAATGACCACATAATTTCAATGTACTTGGATAGCTTCTCCCACTGTGGTTGCAAACATTAAATGGTAGAGGGTATGAAGCTTAAGGCCTGAAGTGTCTTTTTTGTTGTCTATACTTTTTCCCTAAGTATTTATAACCAGTTCCATTTAAATGCTGATAATTTCCAAAAGTATATCTCTATTTTTCACCTTTATTCAGGACTTAATGATGCCTCCTGGACATGCCTTTCTTATCGTGGGTTAAGTGGAACTTTTGACTCACTCTCCAAATTCTGCTTCCAAGAGTCTCCTTAGGGGACTACCATCTACTCACCAACTCTTGCTAACAAACTGAGGGAAATTTTTACTTCCTTTCTTTCCCTTACCTCTTAAAACCAATCAACCAACAAGTAGAATCAAAAGCAAAACATTTTCTTAATCTATTTCTTCTATCCTCGTTGCTATCATCTTATCTTATCCAACATCATTTCTCATCTGGGCAACTCCAGTAGACTTCAATTGGCCTCTTTGTTTCTACTTTATGCTCTTTTCTTCACCTGATATCCAGAATAGGCTCAGAGATGTAAAGTAGATCTCTGCTTAAACTTTACAATGACTTCACTTAATGCTGAGAATAAAATCCAAGTCTTTACCCTGGATTTGATGATGGGACTGACTCTTTCTGTCACTCCCCTCAACTCACTGTGTTTAAGACACAAAGGCTTTCTATCCATTCCTTTGACTTACCAATCTCTCTTCTCTCTGAAGGCCTTTGAAATAACCCCTTCCTCTGCCTAGAAGGTTCTTCCAACAGATCTTCAATGAATGGTTTCTCCACTTACCCACAGTCTCATCAAAAAAGCCTGCCATTATTGCAAGATCTAAAACTGTTGCAAATAAATAGCTGTTGATGTGCTCTTCAAAGCATGGGGCATGGACCAGCAGCCCTGGCATCACCTAGAAGCTTATTAGAAATGCAGAGTCTTGAGCCCCACCCAAGACTACTTACTCAGAATCTGCATTGTAACAAGATCCCTGATTGATTTGTATGCACATTAATACTTGAGATCCACTATCCTTGCATATCACTCTCTTCTAATTTTTTGTAGCACTTACGTTTCCTGATTTTCTCTTGTGGATGAATGAATATTTGTTGAGCTGTACTCCTGTACGAACTATAAGCTCCATGAGAACATGGGCCTTATCAGCACTGCTCACCTCTAACATGTCCCAAAACAAGAGCAGTGCTCCATACTCACATGGCTTGTTGAGTGAATAAATGAAATATCCACATTTGCCTGAGGACATACTCTTAAGGAGGGGAAGCACTGAGATCCAAACTCTTCCATTCACTTCACAACTCCCAGTTCGAGAAATAAATTATGTATATCTGTGTCTCTTTGGGAGGGTTGAGGGGGGTTCACAGTCCAGAAGGTAATCTGCCTTCAAGCTAAAGTGAGATTGAATGGAACATCAGGCCCCTTTCAACCTCCCCTTTTTAGAACAACTGCAACATCGAGGTTTCTGAGCACTGTTCCCAGAGTTCCCCCTGAGTGACTCTGGTCTATCAGGGGCCACAGCTGAAGCTGAATTCACTTCTTTGATCTGTTTACATGCGAAGAGTGAATTATAGCAGGCTGGAATGAGGGCTTCAGGTTGTGAGGGATCCAGGAGAGAGGAGATGACAAGATGGAGGAGAATGTCTGAGAAACTGAGTGGTAGAAAAAGTCAGTTCCCCAAAGAGATATGTAGTTTTATGGGGGAGAGAGAAGGCACATGCGCACCTTTCTTTCCCCATAATTATTTTGTCTCTATACCATCATATCATGTCACATCACATGTAGCTTATCAACCCATTCATGACATTAAGATCATCTAAAGAGTTAACCATTGAACACATAATTATAATTATAATTAACACATTTTTTTTTCCCAAACAGTGACTTTAACTCTGTAACCACTGCTAACATGTACATATTTTCACTTTCTCCGTGTTTTGTTTTCTCTTGCACCATAATCTCCCTTGGTTTTTCACATAAAACTCTTCATTTTCAGACAACGTATACATCTCTACAGCAGGAAAGAGCTAAGTAGCACCATCTGCAGAGTTAAAGTCAGAATTTTGAAATCTAATTCAGATATGCTGGGGCTCTTCTTTTTAATAAAATAAACAAAGTTAATCTGAAGTATAAACAGTACAATAAATGTGAAAGAGGAGTTCTGAAGTGGAAAAGATAAAACAGATTGTCATAATTTGGGGAAAAAGAAAGGAAAGAAAGGAGGGAGGAAGGAAGGCAGGCAGGCTAAAGTTATGACGGCCAAAAATCAAAGTGAAGTTTGCCTCTTGAGCCCATGGCTCTGACTCACCATGAGAATTTCTGCAGTTCTCTCCTAGCCAGTAACTTTGTTTCAAATTTGCAGAGGCCATTAGGCTCCATCTTTAGTTAGAGTTATTGAGAAATTAGATCCTGGCCGTCAAAACCTTCCAGAGCGAAGAACTTACGTCCTTTGCTTAGAAAGACAATTTGAATATGTCCACATCTTCATCATGTTTTTAACCTCTTTATATTAGTATTACAAAAATATATAAAATGCCTTCTCTAGGAGTTAAAGCCATTTTTAAGGAAACTAAGATATTAAAATTAATATGGATAAAAAACTAAACACATGCACACGCACACACACACAAGACAGCCCATTTTTTTCAAAACTGTGGTCCACACAGTCTTTCCTGTATCCCTCAAAGTCCTTACAACAGATTTGCTTTTTTTTTCTTACAACAAATTTAGTTAACTTCACACCTTCACTGCTCTTTTTCTAGAATTTTAACTCCTGTGTTCATATTGAATGATTTTAACAATTATGTTTGGACTGGGCTGATAGCTCTATCTGAAACAAGTGAATGCAGCCATCTGAGGGTGAGTCGGATTCTCACACGCACACACACACTCACACACAGGCACCATGGACCTGTGCTACAAGAAACTTAGAACAACATGAAACTCAACTGAATGCTTTTCAAAACTACTCATTACGGTCCTGAAACACGTTTCACTTTGTATAGACCCTCGAAAGGCAAAGGCAAGGCAGCAACGGGAACAAAAAGGGGGGAAAAAAACAATGAAGAGCAAATCTGGTGTTTTCCAACTCAAGAAGCCGCAGTTGATTTGAGAAGTGGCAGAGCATATAAGCTGCTTCCAATTTTATTCGAGCGAAATCTTCCATACCAGCTTTTGTATATGCCTGGCCTCACACATCACAGTTACACACCAAAGCCCTCAGGAACTAGGGTTTTAGATCAGTGTCAGAGCATTTATATTTAAAAAAAAAAATACCCTGAAAATGCCAGCTCTACCCCAGAGAGGATTGCTTCCCCCGTGTCCTGCAGTTAGACTTGTCAACATCAGTAATATACATGATGTTTGAACTTCTTCCAAGTAACTTACCCACACACTCACTCTCCTGAAAAAAATTCAGTGTCTGCCCACCTGCTGTTCAAGTGTAGAGAAGAGATGAAAGATTCTTTTCCCCTGAAATTAAAAAGAACTGAAAACAAACAATTCCAACTGAATATGTCAGTTTGTGCCCAGATGTCTTATGCCCCATCTTGTCTGCTGACCTGCTGTAGTATGTCGGTTCCTTATGACATCCTCTTTAACACAATCAGATGCATTGGAAATTGGAAAGACTCTTGCATTGGTCTAATAGGTTGCAATTATTATGATCTAGCACCTAAAATAGATTTTTGCACCTAACGCTTTTTTAAATGGTGATAAGCATAATTGTAACAGCCTCCGTAGGATAAATTGAAGAACCCAATCTCAAAGGAATTAATGTACAAATGCTACTGCTTTCCTCATTAAAAAATAGGAAACTTTCCTGTATGGTTCCTCTGAGAAATCTTATATAAGCCTTTGACCACACTAAATTTATTCATTCTTTTGTTCACTTGATTTTTTGTTTATTCATTCATTCATTTTTTCGTTCTTTTTTCCCCTGCTACTTTGGGGATATCGTGTGATAAAGGCAAAGCGAATTTTAAAAATGCATCAACCCCAGTTCCTGCATTCAAAAAACATATTTTTTTGGAGGATGGATTAGATACACACCTAGAATAGGTAAACGACAATGCATTAACTAACAATGCAGGATTTAGGCTTAGAGATAACATATGGTAGTATTAAGCATGAAAATGTGGTCTAGGAATTTAGTTAAGAGATATTTGTATAGGCAGAATGTTCAGGAAGATAGGAAGCTTCAACTGGACATTTTATAAATAAGCAGGATTTAAATAGTTGGAGAGGAGTGAAAAAGATATTTTCCATATGGAGGGAAAACATAAGCAATCTCAGGAATTTGGTCATGCATGCACCAAGTGGGTTGGGGGAGGAAATTAATCTAATGATGACATTCTTTTGTCAGTTTCAATCATTTATTTGCTACATAGATCTTCCTCTATTGCCTCAAATGTTTCAAAGGCATTTTAATTATAACAAAAGTGTTAGTTTGTTACAAGAAACTCATTTATGCTAGCTCAAGAAATAGTAGGGTGGGGAGGATGGGAGGAAGGAGTGTATATAATTTACTAGCCTGGAACTCCAGAAGAAAGAAATGTTTGAGGCTGGGACTCAGATGCAGGAATCCCGGTCCTAGCGTTTCTAGGAAACCCAAGGGCAAGAATTTGTAGTGGATCTTCCTCTAGTTTTCCATTTGGTTATTCTATTAATCTTTGCTTCTTTCTGTATATCTTGTCTTCTTACTTTTCCTTCTGTTTCTTGCTCCTTTAGCTTGACCTCTTAATTTTTATCCTCTCTTTTTC
Source organism: Ursus maritimus (assembly GCF_017311325.1). Classification (NCBI taxonomy): domain Eukaryota; kingdom Metazoa; phylum Chordata; class Mammalia; order Carnivora; family Ursidae; genus Ursus; species Ursus maritimus. Next base: position 32,340,658 of record NW_024424230.1, read on the forward strand.
TGTGTCTCTTTGGTTATAGATTCTACTTCCTTCATCTCTGGCTTTCTCTTAATAGAAGTTCGTTCACAGTTCCGCACTCCTGCTCTACCTAACGAACCCCAGGCTGTGCAAGACCTTTTACAACTGATTGACTTTTCTCCCCTGTGTTTTTCCATGCTACGCGTTCGGAAAGCAAGAATCTAGTTGCCCTGCTCATTCACCACTGGACAGATAGTTCATATCGGGCTACTCATGCATCGTCAAATAGCCTAAGGATTAGTTGCCTTTGAGCCTGGGGCACTTCCCATCCAAAAAGTTATATTCAGGGAATGGTAGAAAACATGGTTGGCTGGGTCTCCTTCCTCAATGAGCTCTGTGAGCAGATCAGCTTTCTCAGAAGAGGCTGCGGCAATGGAAGTCACCATGATTGACACATGTAATGGAAAAGGAAGGGACCACATTTACTTTGTAATCTGTTTCAAGAGAGATGGCTCATTTGTATGGTGATGAATGTATTGTCTACTATGTACAGGTAGTGATGAGACCTTGACTTTCAACAGGTTCCCTAATCTCCAAAACAATTCTGCTAAGTAATCATTATTGTTACCATTTTAGAGATGAGGAAACAAAAACCCAAAAACATTAAGCAATTTCTCCTAAATAGGTAACTAGGAATTGATGTAACTTGGGTTTTAATACATGTTTATTAAAATTACAAGAGAACTTGGTTCATCCATCCCTAATTTTCCTACTCCTTCATTATACAACTCTGATAATTTCAGAGAAAATTTAATCCTGTACTTGGTGACTTCAAACTGGTGTAATCAATCATTTGATGAACCAAATAATTGCTTTTGCTCTCTCATTTACTTTAATTATGGGCAACATTGGGTAACACTAGTTTATATTTGTCAAATGTGAAACTAGAAAAAAACTTTTTAAACCCATTTTGATTTTAAAGTACTCCTTTTGGATTATCTGTTGTCTCTAAAGTAGACTGCCCTTATATTCTACATGTATGTCACTGATGATATTGCTTAATTAAATTGTCCATTTCTTGACGGTAGAGATTGTTTACTTTTAATGACTTTTTATACAGAAAGTCACAATTCTCCTAAGAAAAACATCTGGGTCTGTGATCATTTAAGCAGTAGTAACTTTCAGCTTAAAGAATATGAATATTCATGAAACTGGATCTGTTATTTATATCATGCATTCATTCTGAAAATAAAGTAGAACTTATTCAATAAATCATTGCAGCACATTCTGAGACAGGAATGCACAGAGCACTTCCTAAAGAACAGCCCCTTCCTAGGCACCATAGAATGTCTGAACCAGTATTCATGGTCTCTGGCCTCAAATAATGTGAAAGATTTCACATAAGAAATGTACTCAAAATGAATAGGGCATAAAAATAAGGTGTAATATAGGCCACAAAAAGAATAGAAAATGTGTACTACAGAAATTTGGAACATTAAATCAGTGTGGGCTGGAAAAGTCAAGAAGAATGTGACAGGTTGAGTGATGGGAAGTTTAAGGTTGAGTATAAAGGAAAAGAGATACATATGAACACAGGAAGCCTTGTTTAACTTATACTCTGCTAAGAACCAGGCATGCTTTAGAATGAAAGGTGCTGAGTGAAGCCAAAGAATTAGAATATGGAATATTCTAATATTCTAATATTCTAATATTCTAATATATATATATATTTGGTAGTTAATTTTTTCCCTATAGCAAACATCTACTTACCTTAAGGAAATTAACATTGTCTGGAGACACCCATATGAGGCTTTTCTTTTAAGGAGTGATTTAGTCCGTGCCAAAAATGAAAGCTCCCCCTGCCTTCCATCTTCAAATCCTTGTTCACTTGGAACCCAAAAGGACACGTATACCAAGTTTTGCTCTTTTCTAGGTTCAATTTTCTGTAATGGTGAATGATTAGGGATGAAAGTCTATTTTAGTCTTGCCTGATCAATCTTATAAAACTGCTTAGGACAACATATTGTTATTTCTATGTTGGCCAGCAAAACAAAGTAGGAAGGAAAGAACAAGCAGGCCTTTGGCAACGGAAAATGTGCTCTTCTCAAGGATGGAAAGATATTAGTTCAAATGGTTGCTTTTCCTCTTTCAAGGTATTGTAAGGGTCTTCTGGAACTCTGGCCTCTGGACTCTAAACTCTGGCTTCCTGGACTCTAAAAATTTAAATCCTCTTTATTAATAATTTTAAGAATCACTTTATTATCATTATAAGAAAAAATTAAATGCAAAAGATGTATTTTAACTGTAATAAAGCTGGCTGTTTGGGACTTCTCAGTGCTTGCAAATGCTATTTAAGATGTCGGACTGTGAAGATGTTGGTCTGAAACCCAGAAGGCATCATTGGGATTCCTTGACCTAAGGATTTTTGTCTTTCAACAAGTTTGTGGGGTGTTTTTGTTTTTGTTTTTGTTTTTGTTTTTTTAACCACTCTATCTTCCAAGTTGGCATCTTTCTCCTTCTACTATATCTTCTTGAGATTTCATTCATGTTAAACTTTTTTACTCTATCCTCCATGACTCTTGACTCTCATATTTACTATCTGTCTCTCTCTGAGCTGTATACAGACTTTGAAAAAAAGAAGATTATCTATTTTCCATGTTTCTAATTTTCCTTTTAGTACTGTCTAATCTTCTATTAATGTACCTATTGAGTTTTTATTTTCAAATATTTTATTTATTTTATTTCTCCAAGTTCCATTTATTCCAAATCTAGTTAATAATATATAATCTCTTGTGTCTGAACACAAGCAGGGGGAGTAGGAGAGGAAGAAGCTGGCTCACAGCGGAGGAGCCTGATGTGGGGCTCGATCCCAGAACGCCGGGATCACGCCCTGAGCCGAAGGCAGACGCTTAACGACTGAACCACCCAGGCGCCCCTCTTGTTCCTATTTTTAAACATCTCTTCTTTGTTTAAATATATTAAACATAGTTAATTTAATTTATATTTTGTATTTGATAATTATATCTGAAGTATTGATGAGTCTGATTCTATTATTTGTTGTTTCTTCTATTTTTAACTGATAAAGTGCTTTGAGACCGATAGATGATAGATAGATAGATAGATAGATAGATAGATAGATAGATAGATGATAGATAGATGTTAGATGATAGAATTTTTTTTTTCTACTATGAGCTTCTCCTTTTCCTTGGAATATTATCTGTGGGAATTCTCAAGTCCTTAGTAAAAGTAGCATTCTTCCACAGATGAATTACAATTACTTATAGTCATTGAAGTGGGGGGGTTATAACCAACCTATAAGAAAGCTGACTTATGATTATAAATTCTCAAGGGATACTTTCCCATCTACAATGCCAAGGTTGAGACAGGCAAGTTTTCTTAAGTTCTCCTTTTGTGCAGTGGGTGGAGCCTTCTGGGTTCCTAACTTTATGGAGTGGTCTTCTAACAGACTCTCCAGTTTGAGTTAGCCCATGCTTTGTCTCTTCCTCCTGTGACTTAGGCTGAAATGTTCAGAATTACAACAGGGTTTCACATCCATAACCTCCCTGGTTTCCAATTTTCACTTCGTTTTTGGGGAAAAATGTTTAAAATTTTATATGATATTTTAGAGTTCTTTCTTTTCTTCTTTTTCTTAATTCAAAAGGATCTTTGGCTTATCTGTTAGGGAAATGGGATTATGTTTGACAATCAACCTAACAATCTGACTCTTTCTGAGTGTATAAGTAAAAACAAAAAATGTGCAAAGTTGCTCCCTCAGTTGGACAGTTAGAAAGAGGTCCCTGGGTGCCAATGATAGAGGCCATCAACTGGTTAACTAGTGCTTGTACTCATCTGAAACTTGTACTCATACAAACTGCCCCTTATCACCAGCCTCTTTACTTCCAGCACAAGGGGAAATTGTTCTTTTCTTCTTCTCATGTAATTTTCTAATTGCCTTGGTTGTGGTTTTTGCCTGCATGACTTTCTTTGATGTAAAAATTGATTTGATTTCACATGTATAAAGAAGGTGAGAAGATCAGGGATGTTGAGGCCATGACTTGGCCTCTGAGAATTCCATATCTTCCTAGGAATGACCTGGGTAGGGATACGCCCTAGGAAACACTCTTATTGGGGAAAAAAAAGAGTCAAATACATTAATTTAGTGCTTTCTTTTCATCGAAGATACAATCTAAACTTTTCCATGTCATTCGATATCCTCAACCTATATAACTTTATTTCCTACCTTTTTTCCCTCTGTGTTTGCTTTTTAAAAAAAATTATTTATAGTTATCTGAACATGCTAAGATATTTCTTGACTCTCTGCACATGTAATTCTCCTCCTCTTCTTAAAGATGTCAAATTCTTATGCTCTAATACCTATCTTAATTGCTCATCTGGTTATGGATCCTTCTTGAATCCTCTCTCTATCCTCTGCCCTGAGAAGTGTTCATCTCTTCCTTTAGGCTATCACTGTACCTTTTATGCAAGTCTATTAAAACAGCTATCAGCCATAATCAAACAATTTATGTATATTCTTCTCTCCCTTAATGACATCTGAGCTCCTTAAAGGTGAAAGCAGCAACTTTTTCATCTTTATATAGTCAATGTTAGAGAAAATTGTAATTACTCAATAAATGATTGATTAATGAATTAATTAATTAATTAACACACCAGACACTGTAAGTACCCACTTTCATGAGTTTAGGTATATATGATAACCAAAAATTTACACATATAAAACACTGATCAACCAAGGCAGTCAGATCCATGAGGTAGGATTCAGAAAACAACTGTTACAGAAATATGGGTGTTTGCTCCAGGCTCAAGACCATCTTACTATATGTTTTCTCTTTTGATTAATCATGACATCAACCTGGATGCTATGAGGATTGGAATATTGGTATCTCAAATCCCTTCCACTTGCAAGATTCTAGTTACAGTGTGGCTTAACATATATAGAGAGGGATAGATTCTGCATTTAATTGACTTCATATGATTTTCTCCAAAATTCCTAGTGGATATTAGGTCAGATATAGCTATACTCATTTTACAGACCATGACATTTTGTTCAGGAAGTCAGTGTGTCAAGATTAGTCTCTATAGTCAATCACTGTTTGTTGTTCAGATTAAGTTGATAGTGGAATAAGCAGGACTAGCCTATCAGTAATTGGGATCATGGTCTGAAAATCAGCCCACCATAGCCCTATGAAGGTCATATAACCACAGCTGAATATTCATCCCAATTATGTGAACAAGCTAAGATATTGAGCAGTTAAAGTGTCTTTTTTTTTTTTTTTTTTTCACCTCCTTATGGAGGTTTAAACCACTACATTATCTAATGAGGATTCTAACTGGGCATCTGAATCTATGTTTTCTCTCCTGGTCCATTGCACTCATGCCATAGTGCTTGTTTCTTTGTTGCTATCCTATGGTTTGCTTTTGCTTTTGCTTTTATGTCCCATTTGCCTTGCTTTTCTGGAATTTGGGGGGGGGGCATGAGAAAATAGCTGTTGTTCTTATGCGTTTATGGGGTTAAAAAAAATTGAAGAAGGCCATCTTTACCATCATCTTCTGCCAATATTCTAGATGAGAATGAAGATTGAACAAATTTCCAGTCAGTGGTAAGAGTGAGACTGTGCTGCCAAAAGAAAGGTCCAATTGCTCCTTGAGCTGCTGGGCAGCAGCGGGGACTGTGAGGGTTGGAGAGCCTTGGTTGCTGAGAGCTATGGGCAAGCAAACAGGCATTTGTGTGTGAGTTGCCCGGGTACTGGGAGGCATCTGAATGGATATGAGGTGATGTTCAAGCCCATTGTGTTTATATGAATACACATTACCATTTCCCGCAAGGAAGCTGATAACAGCACCATGATGCTTTGCTATAAAATCCATTGAACATTTTCCTGCATGTTTTACTCTCTTTAAAATGGCTCAGGAACAGGCATGGGAAGTGCCATTGCCCCTCTGTAGCATTCTCTTTCCCCAGATGAGAACCCGTTGGAACACACTGTAGGGGTGTTTCACTGCAAAATGCTTGGCATAGACAGCTAGAGCAAATGAGGGATTTTCCTTTAAACCCAGCAGTTTTGGGGGTTGTGTGTGGTGGGGGTAGGGTGGCATTCATTGTTTTTCTCTTCTCTGTATTTCTATGTTAAAGCTTACAGGAGCAGATAAAGAGCAAGGGGATTTAATTATGCGTAAATGGAAGACAATGAAGAGTCCTTAGGAGTGTAATTAGCTGTGGATGTAGATGTGTGCATTCTTGTAGCTGCATTTTATTTGCATAGGAATAAAAAAGTTCGGAAACACACAGGTTCAGAACATGTTAAAAGACCTTTGGCCACAGAGGCACATTCAGAGGTTAGCACAGCATTTTGCAGATACTATGTGAAGCACTGAAATCATAAAATAGAAGTGAAATCTGCCCCACTCAATAACAATAGCGAATATTTATCCAATAAAAGAACCCCTTCTGTAGCAAGATAACAATATTTAAATATACTCGAATATCTTTTTAAAAGAAAAATAGAAGAGAAAGCAAACTAAAATCTTAAATCTATGGCTAGAGTTCTGCTTGTAATTCAATGTCTTCAGCTTCTAAGCAGTCCAGGCGTGGAATCTAGAAACACGTCGATGCAATTGGAAAGTAAGATCATGTCACTGGGATATGAGAAGTGAAAAACTACTATATTATGGTTGAAGTTCTGTATAACAAATATGTTCCTCTCTGTATATATTTTATTAAAGAAATATCAGTACATATTATGCTTGCTTAAGGTGATGGATTCCTGCAGCCTGGAAATTTCTTCACTTTTCATAACCATTCTTGATAACCTGTCCTAATACTTAATAATAACCTTTCTCCTGTCAACAGTTATTGCTCAGTCTCCTTCACTTAAATCCTTCCTTTTTTCCTCCTGGTTCATTTCCTCCTGATTTGTCTTTGGTGAAACTGGAAGACAGTTAAACTCTCTATTTTGCTTTATTATTAATCATTCTTTGTGTGTGATGGTTCTTCCCGACTCAGGACAGACCCTGTGGCAAGAGGTCTGGTCAGCCTTTCTCTCTTTCACTGTGAGAAAGGAGAAGAGAGGCTTGGTGAGCTATATTATTAAAGAACATTTAGGCGAAAGATTATCAAGTTAGTTGAGTACTGAAAATGATTCCTCAGCAACAAGGAAGATCATTAAGGGTACTAAGAGAAGATATCAACCAATCAGAACTAACAATCAATGATGAACTAGACAGGAAGGAAGAGAAGAGCTAGATCGGGAACACCTTACCTGTATAAGCAGGCCATACTGAGAAAAATCAAAGGAGAATTGGGATTGGGAACTGAGGATACAAAACCAAAAGGGTACAGATGGGGCTGGAGGAGCTGGGAAAATTGTGCAGGACTGTGCTTGAAGGTGGAAGCAGATGATGATGTCAAATGTTACCTGAGCTCTGTGCTGACTGCAAACAGTAACACTTAACAAATCTCTCTACACTGTAGACTTGGGTGGGCTCAGTTGGTTAAGTCTCTGCCTTTGGCTCAGATCATGATCCCAGGGTCCTGGGATTGAGTGCCCCACCCCTACCCCATGGGGCTCCCTGCTCAGCGGGGAGTCTGCTTCTCTCCCCCTCCTCATGCTCTCTCTCTTTCTCTCTATCTCTCACTTGTGCTCTCTTGCTCACTCCCACGTGCTCTTTCTCTCAAATAAATAAATAAATAAATAAATAAAATCTTGAAAAAAAAAGAAAGAAAGAAAGAAAGAAAGCTCTCTACCCTTAGGTTTTTGGCTAATCACAAAGGCCAACTTTGCCCTCTCACATTTTAAGATATGACCTATCACCATTCTTCCACATGACTCTCAAAAGACTCCTGGATCATTCCCATATGTACTGTATGCCTTTATGAGAATACAGGTCCCCTTCCTTTTTCACTGAGATGTTCATCATTAATGAACGTTCTCCCTATTCAGTAACCGAAATAAAATCATCTCCTTCACTGTCTGGTGCATTTTGTCTTTCATGCAGCAATATACATTTCTTCCGGAGGTACCAGTTGAGTCTACAAAGATTCATGCCCCAGTGGTATTATTGCCATCCAGGAAATGATAATGTGCAAGTTTTAAAAGGGGAAAGAAAAAGGTGTGAGAGTAATTTAGGACCATTAAAATCTCCATCTTCTCTGATAGAAGTTTCTTCTGAGTCTAACTCAAGAGACCCAAGTGTCCCAGGGCCAGGTGAACTGCTTTGTCTGGGTCCTTACTCACCCCCAGTCTCTACAGGATGGATGTGAGTGAGTAACGAGGAAGAAGAGAAAGTTCTCAGCATGGAGGATTGTACAGTCTAATGTGAATGTCCTTTCTTCTATCCTCCTACAGGTCCTCCAGAGTTCACTTCGGGGTCATGACTGCCAGTCTAGAAAGTGGACTTAGTAGCAACTGAAGCTCGCTCTTTTTCTGGAGATGGGGACGAACACAGTCACTTGCACGCTCAGCTGCTATGACTTCCACCCGGAGAGCAGGCCCTTACCCCCACTGAGTTTCCAGCACCTCATCTTGCATATGAACTTTGCCGAGCCCCGACTACAGAGGATGGGGTACTCAACTAATCAGCTTCATCAGCTTCTGTGTTCTATCACTAATTTGCTGTATTAAACTAATTTTTAAATAGGTAATATATATGTACTCAAAACACAATTGAAAATATGTAAAGCCATATACAGTTAAAATTAAGTTTCTCTCCCACCCCTGATTACTGGTCCTTATTCCACTTCCCAGAGGCAAACCCGGTTGCTAAATGTATTCTATTAAGTGTTTTAAGCATTTAGGTGATGTGTTGTGTGTGTATGTGAGACAGAGAGAGAAGTGTTGTGTCCGTACATCATATATACGTTACATATAGTTTACTGTTCCCATGTTTATATATGCTATCTGTGATACATTTTATGAGGAAACACTATATATCAAACTATACTTTCTGTTGTGTACTTTGCTCTTTTAATTTACCAACCAGTATGCATTAAAGATCCTTTCAGATCCATATATAAAAAGCTGCCCCATTATTTTTAATAGCTGCAAAAATCTATCAGATTATGTGCCATAATATATTTAAGCAGTCCCCAACTGATGGTCATACAGGTTGTTTCTGATCTTTTCAAACATAAAGATCAGTGCCTGGAATTTCCTTGTTCACACACAGTTCTTGAGTGTTAGCCTGTATATCTGTAGGATAAATATCTTGTGAAGGGATTTCCAGGTCCAAGAGTACATGCATTTGTATTTAGGATGGGTACTGCTCAATCGCCTTCTGCAGGTGCTGCACAAATCTTCGCTCCTTCTGCACTGTTTCCTCCCATCCAGAATGACACACGGTGGAATCAGCTTCGTAGTCTGAGTATACAAAGAATTAAAATGCTATTTCTTTGCATACAAAATTTCATTTCTCTTGTTTTCAATAATTACCTTTTCTAATGGCTCTGTCACCCTCTCAAACAGACAATGGTGATCTTGAATGCGAGACTATTCCTCTCTGTCCCTTCTCTCATCCCCAGCACCTAGCACATAGCCCTATAGAGAAGGTACTCAAAACAGTTTCATTGATTGATTGATCTTATCCCAAGCATTGATTAGATATGCTAATCATTTGACTCATTGTGCCAGACTTCTTTCCTTCTCAATTTCCAAGGTGGCCTTATTAGGAGTAAGAACAGGAAATGGCTCTCACCTCCTTGTCTGTGCTATTGATATTTAATGAGGAGTGTTTAGGTGGAGGATAAATATAAACTCAGTTTCACATGTCAATAGAATGAAGGAGAATATATGTAAATGAACTTTTTGACAGAATGTAGGACTAGAGTTTCTTTGCCTGGGAATTCTTCATTTGTGAAGCATGTTTTCCCCCAGGGGAGTAAAACAAGATTTGATTCAGTTTTTTTCCTAAATTAAATTAAATGGAATGGTCATATGATCCCCAAGGGGAGACATACTTCACATTCTGATGGGATGATGGCTTACTCCAAAGCAAGTAACTTTTGAATAAATTGGAACTGTCTCTGATGAGAGATGGGGGAGGAAATGAATTGATGTGCTGGTCTAATGAGCAATATTATTAAAAACCCATTCCAAAGATCATGGTGTGTTTACGGCAGGTAGTTGAGTATAATGTTCAGCCGAGGAGAGTGTTAACTACAGGTAGACGTTGCTGGTGTTTGTTTGCCTTTCTTCATCATTTGCCTACACCCTCTGGGGACTAAATAATAGGTTTGGGAGAAGAGTTCTTTAGTTTTAATCATAAATCTACTAAAATGACATTTCCCCCATTTCTTAGTCAACACTGGTTTTTAATTTAGCAAGTCAATTAAGACAGGGAAACTGAAGAGAGCCCACGATAAAAAGCTGTGTTTTTTTTTCCTTTCCTCCTTTCCTTCTTCTATTCTCGCTAGGACCTGAACCCCCACATTACACCTCCCTTCATGTGTGTTCTTATGTAAAGGTCGAAGAGTCAACGATTTCCTTGGAGTCTTCCAGCACAGTAGATAACATCTAAGCAGTGACCAGCTGAGGTAATCATGAACGTTCTCCTGGACCACTGACTGCAAACACCTTGACCTCAAGACCCCTGGCTCCAGGCTGTACGTGACTGATGGAGGACACCCGAGCACTTGTTCTAGATGCCTGAGAGGACACGTACACTGGACCACCATCCCCAATAAAAACTCCAGATCCCCAAGCAAAGATGAGACTCATGCTCCTTTTCGTTTTAGAGTCTCCCAGATATCCCGTCTGTATCTGCTCTCTCTCCGTCTTCAATAAACACTACTCTTACTTTCTCCCAGATCACATTTGATTTCCATCCTGGAGGAAGCCAAGGACTCTCGGAGGGTCCTGGGGGGACCCCCTCTGGGTCCTTGGACCCGGCCTGCCTATATTAAATTAGGTCTTGTTCTACTGACATTCAGGTACTTTTCATTTCCAACCATGAGTTGTAACTTTGCATAGCACTCATAAAGAATTTATAGGATGTTTATTAAGTGACTAGATCTGGGTTATTTACTATAAAAGCACAAGGTAAAAATAAAGACACCTTCTAGACCAAAAAACAAAGAAAAAAAACCCCAAAAAGGGTCATCAAGTATACATATGAGATAAGTATGAGCTTTATAAGGTAATAAATAAAGTATCCACCTTTCCCAGCCAGCTCCAAGTCCTGACTTCCTTGCTTCTAACCTTGACTTCCCCATTTACCGAGGCAGAATATAATGGAATTACATGTATGTGAGTTCCTATCCTACCTCCCGCACTTACTGTGTGGCCTCCCACAAACTAATTCATTTCTTTGAGCCTTGCCTTTGTTGTTATTTGTAGATAAATAAGAAAGTTTCCCTCCCAGATCTGTTACAAAGATTAGAAATAATACATGCAAATCAGCAAGCACATAGTAGGTATGCTGGAGATTTCAGACTTTGGAATCATTGCTTGGAATCCCCACTCCTGTATGCACCCCAGTTAATCACTTAGGTTGTCATTTTCTCTGTGACTCCCATTACCTTTTTCTTCCTTGGAACCCCTGTGGCCAGTACTCTAGTTAGGCTCATGCAAGTGGTCTGTGGTTTCTCCCCCTCCCCCACTCTGTTCACTGGAGCCGGAATCATCCTCCTCAAGCTCTAAGTGGCACACTCCTGGCTTCCATTTCCTACTTTAAAAAAGTAAAGGCCCTAATGTTAAGTGTCCACTATAATACGGAGCCACTGATATGTCTATTTTATTCCTTCTTCCTCCCCTTCACAGGGCCTTTCCTTAGCCACACTGGGCTTCTCACCACATGTCCAGACATTGTGTGTTTCCTCTAGTGATGTTTCCTCATAGCCCATGTACCAAACTTCTATCAGCCTTCAAAGACCTCCTCAACTGCAACTTCTAACCACTCACCTTATTCACATTTCTAGTTCTATAGCTTTTTTCACACCCTTCTTAGAATACTTAGCACCCACTTCTTTTGAATTTAGCTGTTGGGTGCCATTCTTCATTTCTACATTGTATTAAATTTCACTGGAGGCCAAGGATGGATTTTTTTTTTTTTTTTTTTTTTGGTCCCAGAGACTGGCTTTTATTTGCCTTGGGATGCAGTATGGCATGGTGGCTAATAGGAAATGTGGGGTCAGACTGCCTGAGTTTCCATTCCAACTTTGCGTTTTATTCTCTGTGTTGAACAATTTTGTTATATCCAGCTCAGTTTCCTTCATTCCATTCATTAATTTATTTATTCATGTATTCAACAAATGCATGAATAAATAATTTATTCAAAAAATCCCAAAAAAGTAATTCAGGCAGGCATTATGTGGTCGGAGTCCAGTGATGAACAGACTTTATGGGCCTGGGACTTATGCATCTACATGGGCCCTGAGCTGAGACGTGCCCTGCACTTGGCTTAATGGCCTCTTACCATCATCTTGATATTCCTAATAATTTTTTAACAAGAGGCCCATACTTTCATTTTCCCCTTGGCTCTGGAAATTATGTAGCCACTCCTGATGGTGAGTAACATAAACATGGTCCCTGCTCTTTCTGGTGAGACAGAACATAAACAAGCAAATTCAGGAAGTGAAAAAGGAAAACATCAGCGACAAAGGCTACGAATTCCTAGCTGGGCAACTTTAAATTCGGTGACTGGGGAAAGCCGCTTAAGTGTACTCGTGAAGCTGAGATTGGAATGATAAAATTGACCATGTAAAACACTAAAGAACATTCCAGGAAGAGAAGACAACACACGCTAAGATGTTAAGTCAGGAAAGACTTGGAGGGTTTACAAAACACTGTTCTTGGAAGAGAAAGAGCAAGGAAGATGATGATTAAGTCTAAAGATTAGCTTGGCCCAGATCATTAAGGCCAGGATACGGGGTTTGCATTTTATTCCAAATGTGATAGGAAGCCATTATAGGATTTATATGAGGACATTAAATTTGATTTATATTTTAAAAGATTACGTTTTTCCGTTATAGTGAGACAGAAATGGAGCAGGCATATCAGGAAGAAGACTACCGTCTAAGTCCAGATGGGCAACTATGGTGGATTGAACCAGGACGGCACCCAAGCGGCTAGAGGGAAGTGGCAATATTGGGGATGTATTTTGGAGGCAGAGCTGATAGGACTGTTGATAGATTGGATGTGGGGGATGAGAGAAAGACAGGTATCAAAGAGAGCACCTCGATTGTTGGTGATGCCATTTACTGAGATAGAGAAGCTGCGTGATACTATGTGTTCTTGCTCGTCAGCATGGGGAAATTAAGACGGAAAGTGGGTATTATCACCAAAAAAATGGGGATAACAGCACACACTTCATGTAGTTAGTGTGCATATTCAACGAGATCACACATGTAAAGAAGTATGCCCCATGCCTGCCACGAGATGCTCAATCTCTGCTACTTACTTGCTATTTCTGAAATGCACAGCCAAGTGTAAGTGTAGTTGTAATTCAGAAAACTTCATAGTAGTAAAAGTATATCTGAAAGGCCTAAAGGATTAGGGGAATGGGTGGATAGAAAGATTTGAAATACAAGAAGGGATAAAGAGGTAGAACTTGTCCCTCTCTTTAAGCAAATCCCTTTTACTCAATGATACCTCCACATTTTAGTGTCCTCTTTTTTAGTAGTCTCTCTCAGAATACAGGAGCCAAAGACCCGACTAGCAAAATAATAAAAAATAAAGACATGTATGAAGCAACGAGAAGGTACGCATTCTAAACTATGAGCAAACAAGCTATTGACAAGTACGTCTTCAAATATTCTCTAATTGGCACCTGATTCTAATTCCTCCCATTATTCCCCATTAGTAGGATTTGGCTTTATTTTGGAAGCCATGGTATTCTTATTATGAAAATGAAAACAGGATTTAATATGTAACATCTTTGTTTTAAATGTCCTTCTCATATTCTGCACGTGTAAAGCTGTTCTTACCCCCAGCAGGGAGTCCTGGCTCTGGGAAAAAGCTGTTTTAACTTGTCATTGGTTGGTTAGTGCCGCAGAGAACAGTCACTCAGGACCGGACTTGCTGGTCAGCCTGCAGATATCTAAATGGCATTTGGTGTACTGTATACTCTCTTATTCTTCGTTTTAGGTTGTGGAAGGTACACCTTGAAGAATTTTAAATAGCATAAATCATATATTATGGTATATGTAATCGTCTGTCGTCTAGCATCGAGATTACTGACGGCTGTATGAAAATATTTTTGAAGTTTTGTCCTTGAATAGTATCTAAATATTGAAGTAATGAATGTATTCCCAAGTGTAGTCTGATTTGCTAGGTAATACGTAAGCATATTTTGGAATACAAAGCAGTGCAAAGAGAAGCCTCCTCGGAGGTGAGGGGGCCAGCTCTGGCATCACCCCCGATCTGCTCTTTTGGCCCAGAGTCAGTCGGGATCTATCAAATGGATGCAAAACCAGGGAGCCTTACCAGCTCTCCTGCACCCAGGTGAAAGTTAAAATACAAAACAAAATAAAATAGTGGTGGTGAGTACAATTTGCAATGATACAGTGTCAGACAGCAGAAGGAATGATTATGAATAGCATTTCTGCTGCCCTAAGTCCCTCTCAGGGTCTCTCCAAATTCACCCTCTGCCGACTGTAGTTCCTGCAAAGCATTTTCTGTGCAACATACTCACCAGGGTCCTTTGCATGGTCTCAATTCTATTGCTCTGCATAGGAAACTACAAATACATATCTCGTAGATTTGTTACGTTAGATGATCATTTACATGTTCAGATCGGAACCCCTGGAATTTTCCATCTGCCTTTCGTCTGCTGGGCTGGTTCTGGAAGGGCACTGCTGAGAGCTTCCCTGCGGGTTGGCTTTGCCTGTGGGTGTGATTGAAAATCTGTAGCTAACACTTGGAGAAACAGGGTAAGGGGATAGTTAATAAAGGACAAAAATAGAGATCAAAAAGATAAAAACACACATCGCAGTTTGATCTCAATATCATTTTTTAAATAATACATTTGCACATTTTCAAGATCAACCTCTCTGGGGTTTCTTGCAGGGGACAGAATATTCTTGCAAGTTGCAGGGAAGCTGATCTAGTTTTAAAGAAAAGGGTAGAGGTGGCAAATTGTCAATTAGATTGCAGGTGGGGACAGGGACGGGAGGGTGGAGATGGATGGTTCCAACGTCAAGAAATGCACGCTGATGACAGAGAGAGGGCGAAGACACGTTTTAAGGCCTGTGAAAAGGAAGGCAAGCCAGGCAGAGGAGGTGAAGCAAATCACACACTTGCTTTTTGTTTTCGCTTACAAAAAGAGCCCCTACCCCAAACATGCAGATCATTATACAGAATGTCCAAGGCAAATTAAGGAAAATAATTATTGTAGCTGATGAAGCAGAAACCCTGTTAGAGCTAAATGCTACTTCGCCATACTCAGTGCTGGAGCTTCTGAACTAAATGCATCTTCCAGCATCTTTAGTGTAGTATATTAAATTAAGTTTTCAACCACTCTTCTCCTCCCCTTTATTTTCCTTGCCACCCTCCTCCCCTCTCTCCCGTCTCTCAGGCAGGTGGTGCAGGGTTGGAAGTCTGCAGCACGCGCTACAAAACGGGGACTGCCCAACAAGAAATCCCTTATTTCCCGACTCCTTTTTCTCCAAGATGAAAAGTAAATAAGAACCTAGAGGGGTAATTAATGGTGGATGGCTGGGCTTAAAGTGACAATGAGTGACCCGTCACCACAGAAAATGGGGCAGAGAAGAGGCTACTGAGAGGCAGAGCAAATCCTTAAGCTTGTCTGGCTTTTTGTTTTGTTTCACGTTCACTGAAGAAACCTCTTGCAGCCTGAAAAGGATTTCCTTTATTTCCACGTCCCCCTCCCATCTGAGAAAGCAGGTCTGAGATGGGGGAGAATTTCCATTGATTTGGAATGTATGTGTTTCTGTTATTTCTTAGCTAACACAGTGCTTTTTTAAAATAGATATTCGTTAGGTGCATTTTTCTGTATTACGCTTGGAGTCTTTAAATCCACAGGGATACAGCTCTCTAACTAGACAACAGGCTTCTCAGGTACAGGGAGTCGAGTCTTACATTACTTGTGTATCCCATGACACGCCAGCAATATTTGCCTTTTTTGACCACCTGACAGATAAGTACTATATACAGAAAGGAGTAAATTACTACGAATAGTTTTTTTCTGGGAAAGTTTCTGGCCCCTAGGAAGCCCTCTGGATGCTCGGTTCCATAACGGATCAAGTCCGTCGTCCTCAGGGCTGTTCCGGCTTTACCGTGTTCGGTCCTCTATTAGACTAAGTACAGAGTTTCTGATTCCATTGCATCCAGGAAAAGACACGGGTTCCAGGCAGGCTGCCCCCTCCCCGAAGGACCCCTGTGCTCTCTATCTAGCACCTGTTGTCAGGGACATCTGTTCATACACGGAGCTGTTGACAGGTGGACGGGAACCATGTTGTAACACTTCAATTTCTCGTTTCAGAGTCATTATCAAAGCTTTGCACATAGCAGATACTCAATAAGTCTTTGATAATGATTTTGATTATCAAAAATGGGTTTTAGGTTAGTTAATCTAACGAAGACTGAACAGTATGTTTGCTAATAAATGTCAACTCCTCTCAGCCCTCCAAAAGGATCTGTTAAAGGGTTTTTGCTCTGCTGCACCAAGTGCTTACATCCAACACTTCAGAGGAATACGGGACAACGTGTTGCCGACAGACGTCGGTGCCTCTCTCTGCCACTTAGCCATGAGATCATGGGGGAGAGGAGAGTCCGACTTCCATCATCACTGAGATCAGATGAGAGTAACCCTAGCTTTCCTGAATTCCAGTAACGTTTCCTGTAGAGGCTTACTCTGTGCCGGGCCTGTCTCGCAGTGCTCTGCGTGTATATGCGTGCGTTTCTCACAGGAAAACTATGGGGCTGATACTATTGTTCTTCCATTTTACAGATAAGAAAAATGAAGCTTGGAAGGTTAAAGAGCTTGTCCCAGTTCACAGAGCTGATAGCCAGTCACGCTGGAATTTAATGAGAGAGTGGGGCTGACTCCAGCGCCCAGGTTTTGAACCCGTACACAGCCTCTTGTCGACTGGGTGTTGCAAGGATCAAACCCAGTACTATATGGAGAACTGCCACAATACATTTTATTTTAAAAAATGGTATGAAGGATTTTGAGAGTACTTTAAAAAATGAAAAAACTCGTTCACCAAACTGGGCCATGCTACATTCCCACTCCCCCGACCCTACTCAGTCACTAGCTGAGAAGTCCAGACTTGCCCCCTCGCCATTAGCAGAGAGAGCGTGTAGCAACCACGCATGCCTCATTCAGCCCATACTTCCTGAAGACTGGCTGTGGCTGTTCTCAAGAATGACATATTTCTCTCTGTTCTCTGTAGTGAGCCAAGAGATCTGACTCTGGGAAGGAGTTTCGAGCTCTGTGTGCAGCAGTGATTAAAATGCAAGCTCCCCGTCTGGGAGAGAAATGACTTGAAGAGCCTTCGTGCAAACCTCCATTCTGCTCTCCCAGCAGCTGTGAGGCTGGCAGACCCCGTAGGCAGAGAAGGGACTTGCATGGGCCATGATGATACATATTCAGCAGCGAGGAAGACTCGATTCTGCACCTTGCTGGTTACAGCTGCCAGATTGTGAGCGATCGGTAGAGAACTTTGTTAATGATGTGGAATTCACTTCTGGCATGCTCTGCACAAATGCATATGTAATATATTATTAGTGCCCTCAACTACAGGCCTGTCCAGATGTGATTTAATTTGAAGTCTGATTATCTTTTCCTCTTTTACCTTCATAATTGGAACGTCGTTGATCAGATTCTGCTTTTAATAAAAATGGCAAACCATGCAGCATGGCTCTGAAACATTTTTTTTTTTTTGACAGCAAACATCAGAAACTCACAAGGTGGAGGTAATGAAATGACAGGAGATGTTACGGTAGCCCAGAGGAAAGCAACTCGCAGTGCCGGAGTCCACATTTTTAAGAATCATGAAGTAGGGTGGATTATCTTTGGAAATTATTAGAGAAGATGTATTTATATAGATTCCTTTCCAGAAGATGAATCCAATCATCATCCCATAGACAAATGTGGAGTCTTAATGGCAAATGTTGATTTAATATTCGAGTCTGAGTCTTGCAGTAAAAAGGCTGAATTGCATTAGAAGAGCCGGACTAGGACTGGGCAGACACAGAAACCTAATACCACAGCAAATAAATCTGGCAGGACAATTTAAAGCTGAAAAGAAATAGAAAGATAAATGATGTCATAAAAGATTCACAGGGGCGTTTTTAACTGAACTGCTAAATATTTTAAAACAGAATAGCCAAGGCCATTTTGTATTAGAAACCCAAATGAGTGGCTCTCTCAGTTTATGAAATTTAGTTCCCTCAGTGTTTATCAAGCCTGTTCTGTCAGAAAGGTACTGTACTAGGCACTGGAATATCACAATATTACCCAAAGAGATCACTGGCGAGTAAGGAAGACAAGGCAAGTAGCTCCAACGAGTTAGAAGAACACCGTAGTAAGTGAGGAAAAGGAATATGTTGGTGAGAATCTTCCATTGTCACTCATGCAGGCCCATTTGAAGGAAAAGGTCTAGAGGTGTCGCCTTCTTTCAAGTTGCTATGCCTTTTGTTCAATGACCCAAGGGCTCTGGCTACAGCCAGCAACAAAGCTTTCGCCAAAGACACTTACCTCCCTGCCGCCGCGAAGAGACCAGTGACGACTCAAGCAGCCTTACCCTATTGCGTGAGAACTAAGTTATCCTATCAGATCACCTCCTGAGATGGAGCATTGGGTTCAAGAGAGAGGAGGAACAGGACCAGGGTAGAAGCACATGCAAAGGGCAGGAATCATTTCTAAGAGACCGACTCCTTGCAATGGACCAGGGTCCAGATCCGGTTGCAGTAGAGAACCGTCTTATGAACCGCTGCTCTTATCATCATGGAAAACAGAATCTTCCATGAAAATTCGCCCTGCATTTGGACCCACAAAAATGAATGGTGTGTGGAATGATAATAAGCGGAGGCATTCACTTTCAAGGAAGCTGCAATGGGGGAAAATAGATTTTTAAAGCCCCTTATAGAATTTGCTGACTGAAGATTTGGTTGATATGCTCAAGGCCATTGTTAATGAAAAGAAAAGAAAAGAAAACAAACAAAAACACACATGCAAGAAGATCCCAAATTCACAGCAGTCTTTTTTAATTGAATATTTACAAACTTTTAAAAACTGGGAGCCTGTTTTAATGAAGCTAGACCAAACTTTTAGCAGGCCAAGTTTGAGGTATTTATCTGGGCCAGGTCTGAGCCGAGTAAATCACTAATGAATATGAGAAAATGAACACGCTTGCTTACACTTGAGCTGCCACCCGCGGTGACTGCATGTGTCGCCCTGTTTTTCTGTTCCGGGGGTATCAGCACCAGTGGGCTTTGAGTGCTGCTGAAGGACTGGGCGTGCTCCGAGGGATGAAAACGAGGCTCCACCTGTGCTAAATACAGCACAACTCTGTCCTGTCCCCGGAGAGATGATTTCATGTGTTGAAGCAAATGGGGAAGAAATTTTCATTTTGGTTTGTATTCTGTTTCATGAGAATTTTGTGCTTAGATCCAGGTAGCCTATCAAGTAGCTAAGCATGTTAGTGGATAGGAGTTGGGGGGGGGTATCACATAGGCCTGTGATGGGTGGGGAGACCAAGCTCGTGGGGGAGAGAGAGGACACCAAGAGTGCTGTGTGATCGCCGTGCGCCTTGTTTTTCTGGATTCCATGGTAGAAGAAGGGTGCTGGAAGAAGTACGAGTGTATTGAAAACAAGTTCCTCTCCTTTTTCTGACTATGCTTGGGGCTGCCAGTGTCATGCATTGCCATAAATGCACATAAGAAACAAGTGTCTTTCTCCTTACCCATAATCCACCCTGTTACCTAATCCTGTTCAGACTTTGAAAATGCGTATGTGTATATTTCCTTCCCAGCCTTTAAGAGTCTTCTGTCAGGCAAGAACCTTAGAAGAGTAGCTCATATTAGAATGTGAACTACTTACGCCTAAACTGGGGTTCCTTTCTGGGCACATTTGTAACCAACAGATTCTAAGATAATGGAATATGTTTCTAACCGTACAAAATTATTGAAAGAGGGGCTGTGAAAGTGCTAATATCTTCCCAAGTGTCTCAAATCATCTCCACCATGCCAGGTTACTCCAGTTGTGCTCCAAGCGGGGCCATGCTGGTCTGAGATAATGACCCATTCTCTCTCCTCTCCCAGGTGTCATCTCCTTGATGGTCAGAGGGAGACTGACAGGCCAGGACTGGAGAATGTGACCTAGATCTTGATTAGTCTATGTTTAAAATCATGTGTACAAAAAGGAAAAAGCCCTGGTTTTTAACAGTGTATTTTGTAATAAAAACTCAACCATTTGAAACACCCAATTAAAACTGCCAACTCACTAGATTTATTTCTATTTTGGATTTGAATTTTGATGAATAAAGAAAAGAAAAAAGAAAAATGAGAAGGTTAAAGAGGCAAAGTGACGTGTGGTGGTTGCTGAACTTAGACTTTGGAAGGAAAATCATCTCTAGGCTTCACTGTGGGATCGGACCCCATGGAGTTGCCTTTTACGTCTTTTTTCCCGATCTTCTTATAAAGCCAGATTCAGAGTTATGCACAGAGGTCCTACAAAGTCTTATATGGACCAAATAATACAAAAAGAAAGAAGGAAGGAAAGAAAGAGAGGGAAGGAGGCAAGAGGGGAGGGAGAAAGAAAAGAGAACATAAGAAAATCAAGGATGTTTACAAGACTCTCTAAGTTGAAACACGGAAATAAACTCACACATCAGAGCAAGACTTTTAACTCCAAATTTTCAAATTGAAAAATGTTATCCCCAGTGACAAACAGAATTTAATTTGTTGCATCTCTTATAATCTTATAGAAAAGCATAGGCAGTTACCCTTAGATCCTCCAGATGATATTGAGAATGGAAAGGCTAACTGTCCTGCAAAAAAATATGCTTAGAGAAATAATCACTGTAATATCTCCAGAGGCTCCTCAGAAGCAACTAATCTTTTGGGCCCACATCTTCCAAGTCACATTTAAAAATTATGTAGATGTATCATGAGAAATAACACTGTGACTATAATCATTTATAGTTCCCCAATAAAGAGTTGCCTTTTCAAAGCTGCTTCATATCTAAGAAATCTTGATTACTCCTTGTTTCTCTCATATTATTACTTCTTTTTCTTAAAGATAATTCAGCAAGATTACAAAAATATAAGAAAATAGAGAAAATTTAAAACTACCTGCTCTCCTATTATTCTACCACACTAAATTCTTCCATTAAAAAAAAAAAAATCCCAGTTAGTGAGGTGTATTTATGTTGGTTTGTTTTTCACACAAGAGGCTGAGGTATGCATTAACTTGTTTCTGTGTTATGGGTGATCATCTCCTCCCTGACTTTGACATCTTGAATGCGGTGAGGCAAAGGTCTAAAAAGTACTTCTCTTCCCTAAGCCATAAAATTTAAGACACTGAAGGAAAGAGCCTACACTCATGTTCTGTCATGGTGACTAGTTCTTGAAGAGCTTAAGGAACTGGGCTGGAGGCATCGGTCAATGCCTTCCATGTTTTCAGTGTTCCCTAGAAACCAAAAAATCCAAGCAATGAGAGAATGCAACATTCAAATAAGGCTCTTATGTCTGACTGGGGCAGAGATTAATGACTTTGATTTAAATAATTTGAAACATCTATATGCAGTACCTTCTTTCTCTAAATCAGAACATGGCAGACATGTAGAACCCCTATGCTGAATGTTCATGTATCCATTCTCCAAGAGAAGCAGGGTCTGGGCATGCAACATCCCTGGAAAACCAAATGTGGCTTGAGAAACTAACACTGAGCCACTCACCAAGTCTCTTCTTCTGAGCAGAGTTTTCTCAGCTCTGAGACTTTCCACCTAAGAGGCCCAGGTGACCCAGAGGAACAACCTGGAAGATAGAGAGGTTCCTTTACTCCTTCTAGACAATTCAAGACACTAGCCCTAAAGCAGGAATCAGTGTAAAGGAAGAGATAGCAGGTAATGGGCTAGTTCTCCATTCCTACTGACCCTGTGTTCCTTAAGCAACTCTTAAAGCCATGGTCATGATACCTACAATAATTTGCTGACCCTTACCTAAGAATGATCAGGGCCACCATATTGCACAATTCCAGGGAGCTCCATTCCTGCTGTGACCAGAGTAACTAGTGCTGCTGGGGATTATACAATCCATGAGCCATACAGACTCTTTCCCCTATATATTTTAGGAATTTTAAGTCCTTGGTTATTCACTACCCAAAACTATCAAAAGCTATTAAAATTAATTGATTTTAATTAATTAAGTATACTAATTATAAATGGCACAATATTTGGGAACAAAAGATATTTTATTCTTAATAGGAAACACATAATTTTGAGAAAAACAAGGATGATAGGGAAAAGATGATTATCTACCATCTGAAGTCCAAAACTAGAAAACAGATATTCAATGACTATCTTCATCAAAATTGTCAAGACTAAGGAGTAAATAAGTAACTGGAGGGAAATTATTTATGATCTAAACGCAAAGACAGATGTCTTTCTCTTTCTTGGAAGGATAGCTATCCTCCTCTGTAAGATATTCTTTCCTTGTTTCTCTCCTCAGGGAGGTGTTACATCCTGTGATAATCCCACCTCCCACCATCTCCCGTCCATACTTTTCACATTTTTCTTCCAAATTCACATGTGACTCCCATGGAGTCAAGTCAGAAGTTTGCACAGATGAAAAATACTTCAGCAGGCTGCCAAGAATATGTTAAGCTTTTACTAAATATTTTTCAGTTGATGGTGTCCACATTTGACTCCATATCCTCTGTAGAGACAGGCTTCTGGTGCTATTTGCCAGAAATCACTGCTTTAACAAACAAAATCTGTTTATAATGGAGCATAACACAAGGATTTGATCTCAAAAGGACCTTATCTTTCCACAGACTTCCTCCAATACAGAACTTTATGGAATTTGCAACTTTTGGACCATAAGGGAAACACATTTTTGCTACGGAGTACGCCAGAAATAGCAGTGGACTTTGGGTCAGGTGTGAAAAAGTGTATATTAGGTTTGGCATTATGACTGGAAAATGGCTTATTCAAATGCATGTACTTTCATGACAACAAATAAAAGCTTCCAAAGAACATAAAACTTCACTTTCCTCATCAAATCATAAGATGTGATTTTAAAAAGAACTGAGATGCAGAGAGAAAAAGAGAGAGGGAGAAAGAGAAGAGGATGCTAAATTAATCAAAAATAATATATTTCACTTGCCTGCAAATACAGAGAAGTGCTGGATATCTTCTAAAGGGTCTATGTTTTTCTGTGATTTTTTTTTTATTATTATTTCTTTGGAACGGGAGACCGTAAGCTATGCAATTGCTTCTCAGGGACAGTAGACATTTCTCTAGGAAGGTCTGCATTTATTCTGCTTTTCCAATTTTCCGTGGTATGACATTATGAACAATGATAGGTTTCACAGACTTAGGAAAATGTGCTGTTGTCCTCAGCAACTTGGCCTCGCCTGCCTCTTGGTGTAGGGCAACAAGAGCTGAGCCTGCAAACCGGCCCTTTCACACCACCTGCATGCCTACAGACTCTCCCCACACCGAGGCAGCAGAAGGAGCAGGGATTATTCCTTTCTCTCTCTATCTGTTTACACAGTTTTTGTTGCATATTTATTCCCAGAATCTTCAAGGCAAGGTTCTGGTGCTCTGTAAATCACTAAGCCACATCCATTCTTATGGAAATGTGGTGATTCAGCTGAGTACCTGGTCACTTCCCTCAGCTGTCACTTCCTCTTTTGACAGAGGCTGAAACCTCATCAGACAGGGCCCTCGCTCGAATCTGGATGGAATTAAATTACTTTGGTCCAGACAATATGTTTTCATGCCGTGAGTGGATGCAATCCCTCAAACTAGCTCGGTAACATACAGACTGAGGTAGTGAAATTCTACTTATATTCACCCCTATCCTTTGTATTCCCCTCCCATTCTGCTAGGGAGTGCAAGAGGCGTAGAAGGGAAAAGTCAAAAAAGAGGTGAAGATTTTCACTTTGTTTTCATGTATTTTCCAGGTCTGTATCTAGCCCAGTATTTATGATTGTCACCTAGAGGCCACCTCCAGCTTTGTGCAGACAATACACCGCTTAAGAAATTCTCTCTGGCCACCAGGCCCATGGCCTTTCATGACTAGGTCAGTAGAGTTTCTTGCAATGACTGTCACTTTGAGAGGCAACAAAATCTTTTCTCTGCCTGCAAGAGAAGTTCGGATATATATATTGGTTTGCTCTCCCAGAATTCCAAATTCTGCAATACCCACATTGTGGCAGGCAGTCATGTGAAGACACTTTAGACCTTTCCTGTCAGGAAGATGTTCCAATACCAGGACATGTTGGTGGAGGACAGGACCGAAGACAACTGAAATAGGGTTTCTCTTTTGAGCTAGAGCCAGACCTTTCCTCTAAGAAGAGGAGGTGGCTGTAACTGCAGCCTGAGGGCAGAAAAAATAAAATCTCAATTATGCAACAGGAATAAATTCTAGAGATATGCCATACAACTTCATGCCTCTAGTTAACAATATTGTTTTGGACACTTAAAAATTTGTTGAGGGTAGATTTCATGTAAGTGTTCTTACCACAATAAAAAGAAGATAAAGGTTGTGGCATGTCAGTGGGATCTGAAATATCCTCTATCCCAACCACATCTCTTCCACAGGCTGGCCAAGGACACACTACCTATATTGGCTAAATCTTTCTTTTGATTTATGGTACCAAGACCACAAGGCTATGAAGGAGAGGAAAATGCAGGGAAAGCATTACTTGTTTTTCGAGTTTATCCTGTCTGGGAACTAGGTGCCTACACTCTGAGAGGGGCCCTGCTGTGATATGAACAGGAAGTATGGCGGCCCTCACTGGTAATCATCTTCCAGTCTAGATCGTCTAGATGATGACAATTGCTGTCCAAAGACAAAGATGTGCCTGAATATCGCTTCGTTTTCAAATAACTCACATTTTATTATATTTGAGATATCATCCTGATGCACTGGTAGAAACGTCAGTCACAGTCTTTTGGGACCCACCTCCCAGGACCCTCATTTCCTAGAGTTGAACCACATTTCAGTGGGTCTTAGTATTGAAGAATATTTTTTGGTTGAGTGGGGGTCTGGTTTTTAGACATTAAACCACAGAGGTCCCCACTGAGATGTTCCTTGATCTTGCCAACGCGGCCACTCTCTGTAGTCTCTAGGTCTTATCTGGAGGTGCAAGAATCCCTGCTGTTACTGTCCCAACAAGGATATGGGGTACTTGAGAGGCTATAAATAGCCTTTCTGCTCTAGTCACAGCTACTATTTCTTTGATATTTCTTTGTGCTCTCAGGAATCTGCCCAGAAAGTTCAGAGCCCTTCTCATTGGAACCCACCCATACCCTTGCTCAGGTCTCTGCCCCCTGCCTTGCTCCACTATATCTCATCCTCCTTATGACTCCTTCAAACAGGGAGATCCTTTCTCAAGCCTTAGACTGGGGGTGCTAGTATGGGAATACATCTTCCTTTATTTTGCAGTTCTTTGGTTTTCTTCCCTGAACACAGAGACAGCCAACTCCCTGAACGAGAAAAAAGGAAGAGTGAAAATACAGAAAGGCGTAAAGAAGATATGAAAATTAAAAGTACGTATAATTTCACCACTAGAGCCTCCAATGTGTATCACTGCACGTTGTTAACCGTAAACTGGCGACTGACCAAGAGAATGTGTGTGAACTAAAACCTAGCCAGACCTAAGCTGCCAAGCCATTCTGCATCCATCAAGAAGGGGCATCATTTTCAAATTCATACAAGATACCTTATAAACTAGCAGTGGCCTTGCTACGTGTACATCCACATGATTAGGAATTCCTGAAAATTGAGAGGAACTTTCCATTCCTGGCAGCTCTGTCAACACACAGCAGACTCCTTTGGGTTGCGATCCATTCTCTCCTCCAACTGAACATAGGTGTCATGAATAAAAGAAGGTGATTTTATCCCTTGCATAGTGTACATGGTCTGCTCCTGGTTGTAACTTTCGGAGGTCTCCATTTGTAGAAAAGGTATTTTGATGTATCAGGAAAAGTTAAGGTCATGAGGAAAGGCAAAGACCACATTTTATCTTAAGAAATCCTTCTTTCTCCGGTGAAACAGCAAACAATAAACTGGGCTTGGAAAAGGAATGTTCTCAAAAAATGACAATGACAGCTCCAGCTTTAATTCACTCCTCTGACTCTGACAATAAAGTGACAAATGAAATCAGTGACTGTCCTGGAATACCTATTGCTTCGGTGGTTAAAGAACGTGGCCCTACACACCAATAGAAACATGCATCATTGGAGAAAGTAGTTCTTCTTTACCAATTATTCACTTATGTGTTGAATTCAGTTTTAGATATGAAACACTTGATCTAAGGATTCTACCAAATGCAAATGCCTACAGAGAGTAGGCAAGTGACCTAAGTAAACGGTGACCATGTACATGCAGTGGGAAGTGGTAGGGACACAGTAAAACTAGACAGGCATCCCTGGTCTAAAAGCATTCAGCACATAATGTTCACCACTGTCTGCCAGTACGAAGGTAGATTTGAACCACCTCTATAATATTCCTTCTTTTTTTTATATTAATATTTTTTTTATATTATGTTAGTCACCATACAGTACATCCCTGGTTTTGATGTAAAGTTCGATGATTCATTAGTTGCATATAACACCCAGTGCACCATGCAATATGTGCCCTCCTTACTACCCATCACCAGCCTATCCCATTCCACCACCTCCTTCCCCTCTGAAGCCCTCAGTTTGTTTTTCAGAGTCTATAGTCTCCCATGGTTCATTCCCCCTTCTGTTTACCCCCCCTTTCTTTATCCCTTTCTTCCCCTACCGATCTTCCTATTTCTTATGTTCCATAGATGAGAGAAACCATATGATAATTGTCTTTCTCTGCTTGACTTATTTCACTTAGCTTTATAATATTCCTTCTTGAGAAGATATTCAGACAGTGGAAAGAAACAAGCATCATTATGTACATCTACTGTTATGAGCCACCATAACTGTCTTGTTTCTTTTCATAAGTGGGTAAAAGAGTCTCTAAGATGTACATAGTTTATCTACATTTACACTCTGAGAATAGGGCAAAGCAAGGAGTCAATCACGAAATTAATACTCTTCCAATAAAAGTGTCATCTTACTCCACCAAGCTGCCTCCTTTGAAGATCTGATCTCACTGATGAGTGAAGTATGTACATGAAAAGGTGGTCCAGTTGGGTGATATTTGCAGAAGACCAGAGATGGACAAGCCACTCTAAATTTGGGTGAGTAAAATGGTTTTACTTTTTTTCAAAGTTTAAGAGGTAATTGCGTAAAAAAACACTCTGTGGACTAGGGATTTAGGTATGATTGCTAAAAGCTTGTATTTGGGAGAAGAAGGAGATTAGGTGGGTTAAGCAAGATATATTGGTTAAAAGGTGGAAGAAACTACATGTGATCTTTACTAGAAAATAAATTTCAGAAAAGGTTCTTATTTCCAATCCATGAATAAAACCATGATTTGCATCATCACTTCTAGCTTTAAAACTAGGACTCTGCTGTTCTACCCAATAATGTTTCAGTAGGTAAACGGTCCATAGCTGTATGAAAGGAGCTGTTTTCTGGTCAATATGGATATTTAATTCTAGGTAATGTCCATGGGAGCAGAAGTGAGGACACAGAGGAAGATGTAAGGGGTTCTGATTTTTGGAAAGCACTTGCTAGTGTTTCATGGAATCTTACGGAAGACATTAATTCACATTGGCTTGGATATGAGCCTTGTCATGGGCATCAAAGACTCTCAGAAGAGTAGAAACCAGTAATGATAAACAAGACTGTGTCTCGCTGGGAGGAAGTGGCCATTATTGTGCCAAAGTCTACATTTTCCGAACAGCAGTAATCAGCTAATTG
The DNA here is from genome assembly GCF_017311325.1 of Ursus maritimus. NCBI lineage: Eukaryota > Metazoa > Chordata > Mammalia > Carnivora > Ursidae > Ursus > Ursus maritimus. The sequence goes on from NW_024424230.1 coordinate 32,368,604, forward strand.
CTCTAGTGTGTACCACACCATGGGAATTGCTTTCAGGGTTAGACTGCACAGGATTTCACAATTTGAAGGGTTACAAATCAGAAGAGACATTTTTTTGGTTTTTAAATTTATTATTATTATTTTTTTTAGGATCAAATAATACTTAGCTAGCTTTGCAAATAGCCACGAGTCCACCGAAGAGACCAAGGGGCAGGTCTGATAAGCATTACCTGAGGCCATGGAATATAGAGCTCTCGTTACAACTGGATTAGTTTAGACTTACTGTTCCAGCCCTAGGCAAAATAAAATAGTAAAAACTGTGAATTTCTCCAGTGTTCCTGTGCCTCTAACTTCCCACTAAAACAGTTCCTATGTTGGAAGCTAATAGCACATAAAGCACTTTTTCCTATTAATTTAACCCTCCACATCTCCATAAGGTATGTAGTTATCACCATTTTGCAGACAAGAAAATGACAGATATGTTAGACTTCTAAGCTACTACAAGCTTCTAACTTCTGTAAGACACTATTATAGTCAAAACAGCTCACTTGACTCCATGCATCCATGCATATAGTGTCTTCTCTCTCACATTAAAAAATAAAGTGGGGGAAAAAAAACTTCTAAAGAGACAAACATTACTTGATATGCATATCAATATAATAAATTGGAATGAGTATGACCTCTTCCAAAAGTGGCATTTCAAATAAACATTAGAGTCTTAAATAAATGAGATTACACTACTTATGACACTGAATTAATATAAGCAATTTGTGTAAGGAAGGTAAAGATAGGGGATTTTGTTTTGTTACGGCAAGGCAATCATAGTCAGGGGCACTCCAAGGGGCAACATCACTGTGGTTTTCATGTGAAACCCTTGAGGTGTGCAATATGGCAGCTCTGTTCGTGATGTCCAAGTGTTGACCTAGCCCTTGAACCTTGATCCTAAGACAACCATTGTCCACACTCCTGCTCCCCGCACAATATGGGATATGAACAAAATAATATTGAAAATATCTCTGATGTGCCTGGAATGTGAGTGAAATGTTGGGAGCAAAGGAATTTTTTTTTTTTTTTTTTTACTCCTCTGTAGATCCAGATATTTTCAAAAATTTTACTTGTTAAATTAATAAACAAAAATCGTTTTTTTTAGTAGTATAACTAATGTATAATTTATATTTGTTTCAGGTATAGAACATACTGATTAAATAATTCTATACATTACTCAGTGCTCACCATGGTAAGCATAGCCACCGTCTGTCACCATACAATGTCATTACAATACTATCAACTATATTCTCTATGCTGTACTTTCATCTCCGTGACTTATATATTTTATTACTGGAGGTTTGGATCTCTTAACCCCCTTTATCTATTTCACCCAACCCCTCATCTACCTCCCTTCTGGCAACCACCAGTTTGTTCTCTGTATTTAAGTGTCTGTTTTTTGGTTTGTTCCTTTGTTCATTTGTTTTGTTTTTTAGATTCCACGTATAAGTGAAATCACATGGTACTTGTCTTTCTCTGACTTATTTCACTTAGCATAATGTGCTATTGGTCTATTTCTGTAGTCACAAATGGCAAGAGCCCATTCTTTTTTATGGCTGCATAATATTCCTATATATATATATGTATCTATAAAAGCCATAATGTTGGCTTTTTTATGGTGTACAGCCCTATGTGAGTTTTCACACGTAGGCAGATTCAGGTGATCACCACCACTACGAGGGTAGAGAACAGTTTCAGCATCCTCAAAAACCTCCCACCCACATGCTGTCCCTAAAGCGCAGCATCCAGTCATCTCTTCTTCATTGCTCTGGTTCTACTTCTTCCAGAGTGCCACATAGATGGAATCGTACAGTACGCAACCTCGAGAGCCTGGCTTTTCTGTGCAGCATCCTGCCTTTGAGACGCACTGATGCTGCTACATGTATCGGTAGTTTGCTTCTTTTTATTAGTACTAGTATAGGATTATTAGTATTCCATTGGATAGATTCACCACGGTTTGCTTGCCCACTTATTTGTTGAAGAATATTTGGGTTGTTTCCACTCTGGGTCAGGGACAAATAGGTCCACTTACACACATTCATAGACAGGTTCTTATATGAATATAAGTTTTGACCCAGTAAACACCTAGAATTGAAATCACAGTGACAGATAATAAGTATATGTTTAACTTTCTGAGAATTTGCCAAACTGCTTTTCCAGAATGGTTGTAACATTTGCATCCCATCAGGTATAGACAAGAGTTCTAGTCGTTTCACATCCAAGTCAGCACTGCTATAATTGCCAGTTTTTTTGCTTTCGTGTGTGTAACTGTCCTGATAGATGTGTGACAGTACCTCAGTGTGGTGTCAGTTTGCACTTCCCCCATGACGAATGATAGTGCATATCTTTGTTTGCCTCCTGTATGTCCTTTTTGCAAAAGTCTGTTCAAATCTTTTGCCTATTTTTCACGGGGTTGTTTCTTTCAGTACTGTTGAGATTTGATCATTTGTCATTGTTGTTGTTAATAAGTTTATGTTTTTCCCTCTAGTATATTACTAACTAGTAACTAATATTCCCTCCAGTATATTAGTAACTAGTAACTAATATTACTAAGTTTAGGTAGATGGGAGTGATTATAATATATTCTGGACACATGATGCTTGTCAGATATGTGTTTGCAAATGTTTTCTCCCTGTCTACGTATTGTCTTTTCATTCTTCTAACAGTGGCTTTGGCAGAGGAGAATTTTTAAAAATTTTGATAAAGTACAATGTATAATTTTTGTATGTCCTTGTTTGTCTGTTTATTTATTTACATGTGGAGGTCCAAGTAACCCAATTCTACTTTTAAGAAAACAATCCCTTGGCAGTGTAATTGCCTTTCATACTTGTCAAAAATCAATTGGCCATATTTTGAGAGAGAGAGGGTCTGTTCTTGGACTCTGTTCTGTTCTGCTGATTTATGTGACTGTACCTTTACCAATGTCCCACTATTGTCATTACTGTAATTATATAGTATTTGTAAAAATCAAACAGGGTGAGTGTTCCATCTTTCTTCCTTTTTATTTTTTCCAAAATATTTTGACTGTCCCAGGTCTTTTGCCTTTCCCTATACAATTTAGAATCCGTTTGTATGTTAAAAAATGTTTTTTCTGGGATTTTATGCAGAATTGCATTAGATCTGTAGATTAGATTTGGAGAGAGTTAACATAACTATATCAAGTCTTTCAATCCATAAATGTGATATATATCTCCATTTACTTATGGTTTCATCCATGTTGTTAATCAAGGTTTATCATTTTCAACATACAAATCCTGCTCCTGGTGTTTTAGATTGATACCTAAACATTTTATTCCTTCAAAGCTATTATAAATGGATTTTTTTTCTAATTTGGGTTTCCAGTTTGCTTTTTAGAGCTCTCATGAAATTTCCTATATAGACAATAGCATAATTTGTGAATAGAGAGTTTTATTTTTTTCTTTGCAACCTGTAGATTCTTTTTTTTATTTTTATTTTTTATCTTACTGCACTGACTAGGAAATTCAGTATGATGTATAAGAGTGGTAAGAGGGATGTCTTTGCCTTATTCCTGATTTGGGGGAGAAATAGTTCAATTTTTTATCATTTGAAATATCATCCACTACAGTTTTCCTATAGATGATCTCTATCATGTGGAGGAAGTTCCCTTCAATTCTTAATTTGCTGAGTGTTTTTACCCTATATATGGATTGAATTTTGTCAAATATTTTTTCAGCATCAATTGATCTGATCACGAGGCTTTTCTTCTTTACTCTGTAATACAGTAGATTACATTGTTTGGTTTCCAAGATTTGAACTAGCCTTGCATTCCCAGAATAAATCCACTGGGTCATGGTGTGTTATCCTTTTTATACATTGCTGGGTTTGATTTACTAGTATTTTATTAAAGATTTGTATATCTATATTCATGAGGTTAGTTTATCTGTAGGTTTTTTTGGTTTGTTTTTGTACTGTTTGTATCTGGTCTTCGTGTTAGGGTAATTCTCGTCTCATAAAATGATTTGGGGAGTGTTACCTCTTCTATTTCTTGAAAGAAATTGTGTAGGCTTGTTGTTATTTTCTCTTTAAATGTTTGGTGAAATTCATCAGTGAAACTATCTAGGTCTAGAGATTTCTTTTTTCCAACGGCTTTTAATAATAAACACAATTTTTTTAGTAGAACAGAACTATTCATGTTATCTATTTCTTCCGGGTAAATTTTAGTAATTTATTATTTTTAAAGAATTGCTATAGCTCATCTAAGTTGTCATACTAATTTGCATAGAATTATTTGCAGTATTTTCTTAGTATAATTTAATGTCCGTGTGCTCTGCTGCGATATCCCTCTTTAGTGTTTGATATTGATGATTTATATCTTTTCTATTTTTTATGTTTAGTGTGGCTAAAGATTTATTAATTTTACTGATCTTTAAATCTGGCCTTTGGTCTATTATATTTCAATTTTATTGATTTCATTATTATTTCCTTCCTTCTACTGGCTCTTTCATTTTTTAAACTTTCTTAAGTAGAAGCCTAAATTGTTGATTTGAAGCATTTCTTGTTTTCTAGTAAAAATATTTAATGCTATATATTTTCGTCTGAACAGTACTTGGCACTATCCCATAAATTTTGATATATCATATTTTCATTTTCAATCTGTTTAAAATATTTTCTAATTTTCCTTGAGACTTCTTTTGAAACATAGACTATTTTGATAAGCATTTTGAATATGTTTTTGTCTTTCATCAAATTTGGGAAGTTGTCATACATTATTTCTTAAGCGTGTTTGTGCTTTCACCTCTCTGGCTGGGACTTCAATGACACGAATGCTAGACCTTTTGGTGTCGTCCAACAGGTCACCAAGACTTTCTTCACTTTTATAATTTTTCTCTCTGTTTTTAGATTGGATCATTTTTGTTGATCTATCTTCAAGTTTATTGAGTCCTCTGTCAGCTCCACTTTTTTATTGAGCCCATCTAGGGAATTTTCTTTTCTTTATTGTATCTTTCAGTTCTAGAATTTCCATTTGGTTCTTTAGCTCATCTATTTCCTTGTGGAGACAGTCTTTCTGTTAGTGTAAAGAATGTCTGTGTTCACTTCCTGGAGCAGGCTTACAACAGACGCTTTAAAGCCTGACATATCTTGTGTCATTGCCGGATTGCTATCTGTTAGTTGTCTTTTGTCTTGTGAGTTGAGATTTTCTTTATTCTTTGTATGCCAAACGATATAATTGCTTACTAAACATTTTGACAATTACAGTAGTCTGGGTCTTGTTTTAAACATGTAATGAAACTTGTTGTGCTTTTGATTTGATTTGTTTTGTTGTAGCACTTATTTGGCCATGTTATACTCAAATACAAGTTCTGATCTGACTTTCATGGGCTTGGTTCCAATGTCAGTTCAGTTTTTTAGAAATACTCGCATTGTTATTCTCATCAGACCCTGATGTACACAACCGGTAGTCAACCTGAGATGTGGGTAGCAGTCTAGTCTGTACCTCAGTTCCAAAGGCGGTGGTGGGCTGTTTACAGTCGAATTCCTGCATGAACAGCTCAGAGATGAACTTGTATGCTCACATGCAAGAATATGAGGTCATTTCCTGCATTTTCTGCATCATTTTCACTGCATTCTCCCTGATACTTTCTCACTTCCTAGGCATTTCCTTCCCTGTTCTCCAGCCGAGCATATTCATGGGAGGGTATGGGACCAAGGGGTTGAAGATGAATAGATGTGAACATCAATAGGCACATGGCGGTCAACAAATACGAAGCAAAATGCTAGAGTGGAATACATAGGCACATGGGTGTTGAAGTCACCCAGAATAATGGCAGGATTGGAGTGAAGAAGAGAACCAAGAGTGCAGTTGGAGTCAATGTCTTGGTTAAATAAGGTGGGATGGAGGATGGTCAACTCAAATAGCAAGAGCTTCAAAAGAGAAGGAATTTTTAGAGGAGGAAGTAATCATTTGGAAGCTTCATTGGGACCCAGCAAAAAGGTCACCGACCCCATTTCCCAACCTCAGATGCACAGGGAAGTGGACTCGGTGGTGAAAGTGAAAGTGCACAGGGAACTTGTTTTAGCCATATTACCTTGGGTGAGGTGGAATAAAGCCAGATGCACATGGAGGGAGAAGGACAGAAATAATTTTACAGTTTTGTTACTCAGAGTTCTCCGAGGAGACGACTCCCAACAGGGCCACCCAGGGGAAGCACTGGGGTCAGTCATGAGGTAGAGGAAGAGAGGAGACTATGGGCAAGAGCCTTCCTTGTGGTTTGTGTGGGAATGAATGGGTGAGGCAGGCTAGATAGGGTTAGGATTGGCAGCTGGGGTGATTGGAGCAGGCTCTGAGGCATAGGGGCTGTCCCTGGTTCTCATACAGGGGGCCCTGGGTCACTAAGGGTGGGATAATAGTGGCCCAGCATGTGACAGCCTGGCACGGGAGGTGGTTAGGGTGTGGATTTAATGGGTTACTCAAGAAGGGGAACAAACCAGCTTCTAGCCACAGCCTTAAAACTGGGTCAAGGCAGCATTTAAAAAAACTGTATTGCAAAAGTGTAATACTTTCTAGGCACTAATCCCATCCTTAATAAATCAATAGAAACTTGTTATAATAACTCAAAAGTCTTGGCCAAACTACTGTTGTGTATTTTCTAAGGAAGAGAACTTTCATGTTTCAGGTCCTTACTTTACAGTACTTTAGTAACAGGTTTTCCATCATTATGCACATCATGAACAAAATGCCATGTTTTTTTTATCTTTCTGAATAAAATCATATCCGGCTCTGAGACCTCTCTTAGGAATGTACGCTTTTCTTCTTTTTTTTTTTCTTTCCTCCTAGCCCCCTTGGTCTGATGGAAGGTGGAGGCACCCACCTCTTCCACTGCAGTTCCTAAGGCCATAATGCTTAATGCTCGGGCCCAGGCGTCTCTGCCCACACCCTGCCGTGACTGGATGCTTGTTCTATCCAGCAGGAGCTGAAGGCCAATCACAGAACCCACCACCCCTTTCCCTTTCCAGGCTCTGGGAAGCCAACTTTCTCCCAGGCTGGTACCAGCATCTTCCCCTAGAAACGTCAGCCCCCGCAACCCTACAGATAATCCAACAGTATTATTTCAGTCATACCTGTAAATCAACGTTAGAGGACTTTCATACTTGGGTTTGTACTTTTTTTATTCCTATGATTCAGAATTACAAAAAGGTGTGAATTTTCCCCAGGGATGAAGAAACTCTAAATATAATTAGACATGGGAGATGGAAGGGGAAACTTGTACTTCTTTATACATCCTAGGAGGAAAGGGAACTTTTTTCCATTCATTTGCAAATAAGTCCACAGCAAGAAAAAGAAATGAGTAATGTTTTATTAAAGAAAATATTAAAATGAGAGTACATTTCCTCAGCACAAACATTGAGATGGGGTTGTAAAGTTTACCTGGGATTTACAAAAGTTATTGCCTGGGTGCAGTTTAGTCTGGGGGAAGAAAAACCTGGTGCGACTCCGAACAATGCACTATTGGTGTAATTGTAAACCATCTTCAAAAACAAAACAAACAAACACAAAAAGGCCAAATTAATTTCTCCAAAACAGTAGAGGAACACTTGGTGATCTCAACTATTGTGTAAAGTGTTTATATAGTTGGGACTAAATCAAAATCACTAAATAATTTACTTAGCTTAGATCACCATAAAACATTGTGCTAATTTTTTTCATGAGTCCATTTGCTTTCGTGTTTGCCAACAGGTCCTCAAAGAACTTCCTTTAAAGGTAGAGAAGAAATACTAAAACTAGCCCTTTACTTGTACCAACATTCGCAAATACATGTGCTGATAGTTTTCTAAATGCTTGAAATAATTTACATTTGAGGAGGTGCCTATTTTTCTTCTACTTTAGCCACCTTATTTATGTTAACGGCATTCAAAAATACATGGCCTTATTGTTAGATGTTGCCCTGATCGATTTCAGCCTCATCGGCATTTGTGTTTAAAATATGTTAGGTCCACGGTAATGAGGTTTCTCTGGGTATCTACTTCAAGCATATTTTTATTTTTGCTTTCTTGTTTATTTGCTTTTGCTTATATCAGTTTGCAATCTCAGCATTTGTGAAATATTTTCTTTTTCCAATTAGGAAACTTAACTTTACATGCAAATCATAATGTGATGTTGAACGTTCAAGTTGCTTATAAATTATATACAATGAGGCACACTTAAATTTAAATACTTAACGTGATGCAAGTTACAAAAGAAAGCCATTCTTTAACCTTATAGTATTAATCAAACACTCTCCTTTCTGCACGTATTTCCAAAACTCTAGCGAGTGTGGATTTTAGAGCCCCGAAAAGGTGGAAAATCATTGTTCACCAAATTATATAAAAATATTTATCTGGTAATTTAGTACTTATCTAGTTAGCTCCGATCCAGAGGAACTTAGTACTCCCTCAAGAACGGTCTGTGGTTAGGATTCTGGAAGAGTAAGAGCTGGTGAATATGTATGCTTTGTTAAAGAAGATTTAATTGTTTCATTTGCTTTAAAGACGTGCCCAGGTTTGAATAGGGAGGGCACACAAAAGCATCTTCGGGGTATTTTGGTGTCTGAGGGGGGTGGGGAATACAGCGCATGTGGATAAAACAGTCCAATTGTTACTTCAAATAATCTGGAAACAATCAGATCACCCCAGTCACTATTTGAGGACAAGAATAATGAGCTGGGAGCCTTTTGGGAGAAATGTGTGCTGCTGAAGTTCTGCTCACAGAATGAGTTTTTCACATCAACAACAAGAGGTTTCACCATCAAACCTCTGAGCTGGAAGACTGATTTCCTGAGTGCATTTTTAAAGAATGCCCATTGGAGATATTTGCTATACAATGTATAATAATTTGACATTCTTTGAAGCAGCCAACAGCAGAGAAGGATCAGAAAGATACAAACTTTTAAGACATTGCTCATTCCAACTCACTTTGAACTTTAAAACCTCTTTTTCAAGCAATAGCAGGGTCTACAATGGGAGATCAAACTTGGAAATCACAGCTTGAAATGCCCATCCAGATGAAATCATGCAGAAAATGAAACAGATCTGGCAGAACAAGGCTGTGGTCAGGGAAACAAGACAATGTCAGAGAAAAGGGCAATAAGTAGATAATCAGGACCCATTCCTCTTCTCTCCCCAGCTCTCTCTTCTTCCCACAGCCCAGCCTCATGTCCTAGAGCAGGAATCCTAAGAGTATATGAAAATAAGGCCCGTGCAGACCCAAGCTGAAATGGGCAGAGGATTCCACGGGGGCTCTCGGTGGTTGGGCGAGTTTGGTTTGGCTGAACACATGCGTGCAGGGGGTGAAGGAGGGAGGCAACGCTGGGATAATCAAGCCCTGGTAGCTGTGCATGGGCCATATTTATCCAGGTCAGAGATCTGGCAGCTTGCCGCACCAAGCCAAGTGGGGACGAGAGAGATCATGGCCCTCCTCTGTGACTCAAAACATCTATGTGTATCTCTCCCTTCTCTCCTAGATGATAAATTTGTTGAGAAAAGAGGTGATCTCCGATTTCTTCATACTCTCCCCAGAACCCTGTGTTCCTGCGGCACCTAATATATGAATTTTTGTTTATAACTATTTTTTTAGTGTGTTTGTTGCTGTTCATTGACTAGCTTTTAACGTTAGATGAGAACTTTTGTTTTGTTTTGTTCTTGATTTAACCGATATTCGTGGAGTTCCAAGTGTCCTTTTTTCTAGGTCACTGGCAACATTCTAACCAAGGGAAAATTTCCTCCCCCTGCCCTGTCTAGCTATATTTTGAGTTAATACTTCATTGGCAAAATCATTAAGAATGACTCATTTCTCTAGTTTTCCTTTTCCAAGGCAGCTGCTGCCGCCAAGCTGTTGCACTGTTCCGGTGGTGAGTGCTTCCATGGGCTGGCGAGAAGTGGGGTAAAAACTAATTTTTTGTGACCTATAATTTTATAATTTGCATTAGGAAACACAACCCATTTTCTTACTTCCTGTCTTTTATGTCTCAGTCCTTTACTGTGACTAAATGATTTCCTGGATTAGATTTGCCTTAAAACTGAACTGACAACAAAAGAGAAAAAGGTAGCAGACTCACTTAGAGATAAACACACAGGTTCCTGGAGCATGAGAGCTGGGGGAAATCTTTGTTTGACCCTTGAGGACATAACCTTAAGGAGTTTTAGTGACTTGTCCAAAGTCACATAGTGTCTACCACTGGTTATCACAGAACTTAAAATCCTTAAATTGCAGTCCACTGTATTTTCTGGTCAGTGATACCTGCTAGTTCCTGCCCTCAAATAAATAGGAAACATACACATGCCGTATATATTAGAAACACAAAAAACAGCTCTAAGAACTATTGCATTATAGAATACAACTTTAATATACTTAGAGCATTTTAATGTTTAAAAAAATTTTTTCCATATAGCCCATCTCTTATTTCTCATGACAGTCCCATGACATTTGTCTTTTCATTATTCTCAGACTGAGGCTCACGAAGGTGAAAAGGTTAGTAAGGGGTGAATCTGAGACTCAAAATTAACGCTTTTTGATTTTAGTTTTTTATGCTTTTTTCTAGGAAAGAGGCCCAGAGTCCTAGTTGCCTCTGGTGGACACAGGCTTGTTTACTTTTATTCATATCCTTGGAAGGTCTACATCCATATTCTTTGCCCTAAGGAGATCGAGTTGTGTTCTCTTTAGATTTTGTAGCTAGACTGTGCATCTAGAATTATTTAAATGAATAGGGTGGCAACAGTCTTTGCCTTCAATCCAAACTATAGCTTGCCTCAACTCCACGTTTACCTTAGCCTAAATTAGTCTGTGAATTTAACACTGGAGGTTAAATTTGTACACATAGCTAGCTACTTTCTTTTCTGATCAGAGCCAAAAAAAATAATGCAAACCAACAGAAAAATGAGATTAAAAATTAATAGAATTCTAAAAAAAAAATTAATAGAATTCTGTTTTAGCATTCCACACTGAGTGGCTACTCATTTAATACATTTAATGAACGTCAACTGTTTTAGTGTGATAGAACTCTCACCCTGGGAGAAGACACTCATACCATATTTGGGGATCATTAAATAGTCATGCATACGTAATTATAATAAAATGTGATCAGCTGAAATTTGGTACTGAATATTCCTAACTTTTCTTTTAAAGTCAGAATTCACGTTATCAGTAAGTGTACCACGGGAGTCCCTCTGGTTTTAGAATATTGACTAAAATAGTAGCATCTCTTCTAAACATTTCTTGAGTGCCTCATATGCATCGAGCTCTATGAGCAGCCCTGGGGAGTCTCACAGTGTTTCTGCACAGGCCCATCGATTCAGGTTAAGAAAATACTAATAAAAAGGCCTAATGACTTCTTTTAAGAAATTTAGGACCTTTTAAGAAAAAGAGATACACACAGGCAATTACAGTGCATTGTGCTCAGTCATCTGATAGAAATGCAGAGAGAAGTCCAAAGGAAACCAAAGAAGAAGCATAGCATCCAACAAGAAAGAGAAGCTGGAGGAGAATTTGTGGAAAGGAAGAGCCACGGTCAAAAGTGTGGAGGACCACTGGTCATTCCAGCAGAGGAACCATCTTGAACAAAGACCAAAGGAAAGAGACAGACCCTGAGGAGAAAAAAAAAAAAAAAAAGTATTTCATCGAGGCCAGAGTACAACAGGCCAGGAGGCGAGTGGCACAAATTAAGCAGAACGAGAGCTGCCTATATCATAGCAAGAAGTTTGAAAAGTTATGCTGAAGTCTACAGTACTTGGCAAACTTTAGAAATATTGTACCAGTGTATCAATGTTGTCCTCACCAAAGCAGAGAAACTGATTTAGAAGTAGGCAAGCCTGGAAGCAAAGAGGCCAATTGGAGGAAGTAATTCATAACCTGAAAAAGATGTGGGGATGATCTGGCCGAAAGAATGGAGTGGCAGCCTGAGAAAGGAGACAAGTGAATGGACTTTGGAGATATTGAGAAGGCAGAACGGAGAGGACTTTTTGGCTGATGAGGTGGCAGGGGTGTTGTCAAAGCAGGAGACTGGGGTAAGGTTTATGACTCTGATTCAGGTAAAGGAGGGATGACTGTGTCCCTCTGTAAGAGTGGGAACACAGTAGGAGGGAAAAGCTGACTATTTCGGAAGCCACGAGAGAGATAGAAGGAGAGCACAGGGTCACGAGCATGCAGATTGGTATTCCTTGAGTTACTACCAAATCTCCCGGGAAAAGGCAAAAGTAAATTGTGTGCGTGTGTGTGTGTGTGTGTGTGTGGGTTGCCATCTAGAATTTTTTTTTTAGGATTCTATCCAGACTATTGTTGCCTGGAATGGTATGGGCTTCGATGTAGACACCTGGAACCACTCACGTAGAATTATTTCTAACATTGTAGTGGAGGGTAGAAAGTTAGCGTGCATGCTTTGATAAGAAACACTGCCCTAAACACAAGTCTATACTTTCCAGAATATGGGCAAAGTCCCTTGTGTAATCCAAATAAGGAATTCAAAGGAAATCAAATAAGTCATTGGCAGGAAACCGCCGTAAGTACAGACCTACAGACTTAATAGAGCTCATTGTTTTTGACACTGCTTTTTTGAAATCCTACTTCTGCTTCTCATTCCTACTCAGAGGCCACCTCCACCCTAAGGCTTTTCCCATCACCTCCATTGAACAAGATTATCTCTATCATCTGAAGTCCTTGAATACTCTGTTCTGTTCTTAAGACCGTGATCATGGGTTACTTTGTGTTGTAACTGCTCTTATGTTTGTTACCTGTATATGCCTTACCCTTCCTTGTGGCCTGTATGCTCCTCTATAATTTCTATGCAGAACTCATTGGACCTCCATATTTGATCACATAATAGATGCACAATTAACTAAAGGATTTGCTAAATTAATTTTTTAAATGGTGCTTTAGTTTTGGGGTACTCATACTGGGAAATGCCATCAGTACCTCATACAGCTCCTTTAAAAGCTAATAGTTTTAATGAAAATATTAACCAATTAGTCTTTATGGCTACTGGAGGCCATTGCTACTATATCTTAATGAATTTGAATGATCGGATGTTCTCCTTTAAGAAAATCTTCCCAATGGAAGTGACCCAATTATTTCAATAGGAGTAATAGACAATGTTCTGGTGTAAGGAACAGAATTAAGAGCCCAATTATAGTTTAACTATGAAATAGTAGGTTACATAATTTATGGAATGAAAATGTTTCAATGGGCATGGCTTTTTCCACTCTGTGTGTGTGTTTGTGTTTGTGTGTATGCATGCGTGTGTCTCTATGTTTGTAACATTGAACTGTGTTTTATTTTAATTTGAAATAGCTGTATATTAAGAGGTATCATATGTATGGTGCTATGGGGAAGCTGGTTTGGATTTTGGCAAGGATACATTCCTAAGGAGGGTTTGTGATTCTTTTATTGTGCTGTACCCCAAAACCTAGGACATAATGGAAATCAAGTAAAATTAATCTATTAAAATAACATAAATCTATTCTGCTTACCTAGTGCCTTCCTGAAATGGTCAAATATGCAGGATGGAATAATGACAACATGAAAAAGGAACATATATTGAAAGGGCTAACAGGAGACAATTTGAGAGAAATTCACTGGATCAGTCTGTTACCAAATGTTTACCAATTGCCCACTCCAATCTTTGTACTTTGTACCACGTAAGGTTATAGGAAGAAATGTAAAAAGTTCCTACCTTCAACAATCTGTAGCATTTTTAGGGTATTGCTGCTGATAGAAAGCATTCAATTAAGTTTAAATACTGTAAGAGAAAGAGGTAGAAGGAAGCTGATATTAATTGAGCATATGTATGTGCTAAGCAAAAATGACCATTTGTTTACATACACATGATAACTTCATTTTATAGCTGAGGAAACTGGAACTTAGAATTATTAAATAATTTGCTCGGAGTCACAAAGTTTGACTTTTCTGCTCCTCCTGTCTGCCTCAACAGAACATAGGGTGGGAGATACCATTCATACAGCATTATCAGGCAAACCTGAATGTGGTTATTATTCCTTCCTTTCTCAGTGAAAAAAAAAAGCCAAATAAAACACTTTGCTCAATTCGAATAATCAAAAGTAAACATTTAAGGCTGTTGCTGAAATATTCATACATCTACTTGAAACTGTCTAATTGATTAAAGCTTAGTATTACATGTGTATTTAATGTTACATATTTTTCAATGTGTTTCTTTGGAAATACTGCAGTTTCCTATTATCGAATTATATGACACATTCTTATTTAAATTGCTCCTGGTCAACTTTGACACTAACTTTATCACCTTCATTAGAGCCACACATTTGATCATTGGATACTTAAAACTTAAACTTTCCAAGACTTACCATCTTTACAGATGTCTACTATGTTTGAGATAGAGCACTTTTCCGTATATATGTATTTTGATTTTGAAACAATCTCTAATTGTTGCTAGCACACTACAATCCCTTTTCTTTTCTTGAGTCATTTGATAGTATCTAGTTGATGTAATGTGCCAATACCACCGGGAAACTTTTATATTTCCTATGAAGTCAGGAGTCAGCAAACTGGCTCACCGGCCAAATCCTATCTGGTGTCTGTTTTTATAAAGTTTTATTGGGACGGAGCACACTTATTGGTTTACATATTGTGTATGCTTGCTTCCTTTATACAATGACAGAGATGAGTAGTTATGATAGATATCATGTGGGCCATAAAGCCCAAAACATGTGCTCTCCTGATTTTTACAGGAAAAGTTTGCCAACCCTTATCCTACATAATCATAATACAACCATCAAAACTAGGAAATTAACATGGCTGTATGACTACCATGTATTCCTCAGCACCCAATCAAGTGTCTAGAATGGCCCCAGAAATGTCCTGTAAGGATTCAGTTCAGAATGTTGTGTCCTATTTCGCTGCCACACCCCTTTTGTTACATTCAATCTGAGATGGCTCCATGAAAGTTTGCCTTTGACTTTCATGACCTTGGCACTTTTGAATATTACAAGCCAGTTATTGTGTAGAATGGCCATCAACTTGGATTTTTCTGATGTTTTCTTGTGATTAGATTCCAGTTATGCAGCCTCTTGGCATGTCCTTCAGTGCTAAGCAAACCTGCTGGATACTTCTCATTGCATCCTTCCATGTACACATGGTGGGTATTTGTTCCCTTTGATCTCTTGATTAACGTGATGTCTGATAGGCTGCTCCACTGCGATATTATTTTTCTCTTTTGTATTTACTAAATATTGTGTACTTTTGACAAGTCTATAAATGTATTCTCAGGGAGTTTGTATACATGCTTATGTGGGTGTATCCAGGGTTCGGTGTAGTGAAAGGGCTTAGTACTTGCTTATTCTACTGTGTCAGAAAGGTATTTGTACTCTAACTGAGAATGATCTTGTAGGTTAGATCCCCTTTAAGATTTTTTTTAAGATCCCCTTTAAGATTAAGGAAGTTACAGTTCACTCATGGTGGCATTTTAGACCCTGAGACGGTGACACACAGAAACATAAGGACTAACATATCAAACCACGACCTGATTTAGTGACTCCTTTAAATTTGTTTAAGTGTACGTTCCGTGAGTCCTATTCATGTGGTAGCTGTGAGATGCAGTCTGCGAGACAACGAAATGAGACCATGCCTGCCTGTCACCAGAGGGCTCTAAGGAAACTCCTAGAGTCAAGGCTGAGTCTTCTGTGCATTGTTACCTGTAGCAGACCCATTAGTCCTACCACCACTCTCATCTATAATAGTTGCTCCAGAAACATCTGTTCAATGAATGAATGAATAAATGAATAAATGGGCAAATTTCAAGACTGGCCTTATAAGCTAGCCTATTATATGTTGCAAAAGTACTTCTGACTAGTTCTTTGGAAAATATATGTTGCACACAAATCTGGGGGTTATTGAAAAAAACCTGAATAATTAAAAATTAAAAATATTGACTCCTAGAAACATAAAGCAATAACCCAACTTTCATTTGGACTATCTACTGTGCTTCAAGTCAAATCAAATAAGTTGTTTAGTACCCTAAAAACAAAACAAAAACAAAAACAAAAAAACAAAACAACCACAGACTAAAACTTTTTAAAAAAATCAATTCATTATCTTAGTGTTGGGCAGACACACTCTTAGAGATTTCAGACAGGTAGGAAGGCGAATAAGAATAGGTGCACCTTCCGCTATAGACCTTGATACACTGGAAGCCTAGTAAATACACAGCATTCCTTTGTAAGTTCTTTACTGAGGCTCACACACAAGAAGTTATGCCTAAATTTTTATAGCCTTTTCCCCATATCTCGCAGATATTTTATATTTATTCTTCCTGCCCAGATTCTGCCCCAAATCAAAAATATTCAGAGAAAACCAACGCACAGGCATTTTCTTTAACTTCTGCTGTGTTTTATTCATCTGTGAGCTAAACTAGAATGAATTCCAAAGACTCGGAAAGGATTAGGTTAAGATATAATCTTGAAAATACTTAATAAACATAGGGAACTGGAACACATAACATCTTGCCAGGAATCCAACTGACTTCTACTCAAAGTGGCCCCCTACGATAAGCCTACAGGCTTGCCGTGGATGAATCCACAGATTTGATTATATTATCCCTCCATTTCCTTAGCCACAGGGGTAGAGATTTTGCCGGCACGTCTCAATGCCAATCCAAACAATGATATGACTTACCACTTACAGCCATGGTGCATATTCCTCGTCAGAAAGCTTTATGAACAGAAGCTCATTAATCAAGCAGTCATCCCGAGAGGCAGACTGGAGGCAGCATCTGAGCTTGGAAGGTGTCCGGAAACTGCCAAGTACAGAAGCATGCATTTACTGACTCGTCCATCAGTGGCTGGGTGTCAGTCGGGCTTCCTAAACAACTTCTCTAATACTCCGGTTCTAGTTTCTGCATCTCTAAATATTTTATAGTCTGTATATATCAGCTCCAAGACAGATCCTAACCTAGGCCCTTAGACATCTATTTGAAATCCATCTTTAGCACAGATTAAGTCTGTGGCTTTGGGCAACTTATTTAAATGTCTGATCCTTAATCTTTTCATCGTAAAACTGTGATCTCCGTTATCTAGAATTGTTGAGCAGATTTTATAACATGACATAAGCAAAGGACCTAGCAAGGTCAAATTACACTGCTTTCCGTTAATTCCTTGAGAAAAAAGCGTGCTATGCCTGCTTCCCCCAAACAGGATCATTTGCCTATTATTTTGATCATGTCATCACCCTCATCCTCATATTTCCTTTACTGAGTGTGAGCTTTTCCTATATGATCCCATGTGCGTGTGTCTGTGTGTGTACGTATTTATATATAATCTCCTGTAGACTGTGGGTGTATGTCAGGTTAATAAATGTAGCATATAAATACATAAAGTTAGAAGTGATTCATTAGCTTTAAATGAATAATATTTACTTTAACTCTCTGACTGAATATTGTTCTCATTTTACAAATGAGGAAACCAAATCTGAGCGAAATTAAGAAACATGAGTACTGTCAAGTGACTAGACAATACCTAAGCTGACTTCAAACCAGCCTATTTCACTCCGGTGTTTACCTGCTGCCTTCTAATTGAAGGCACCATTTGCAGCAGAAAGCCTACAAGGAGGAGAAACTAAGGATTATGAGCCAATCAGATCATTTGACTTATATTAGTTGCTAATTTCACATGGAATAAGACCTGGGTTCTCATTCTGCAGCCAATGGGCTGGACAAACTTGGACATGTAATTTAATTTCTCAGTTGTCCAATCTCTAAAATGTGGGACTTTAAGAGATAATCTTAAAAACCTTTCCGATCATATAAAACATTGATAATTAATATACTTGAAAATATACTAGAAATCGAAGGTGCAATTTAAGATCATGAATTGCACTCAAAATTTTACATGCAGGAATATTTTGTTTCACTTCTTATTTATGCGTGTTAGGAACATATTGCAAAACATTATACATCTCAAGATGCTTTCTATGTAATAGAAGTGCCTGATATATGTATACAGACCCTTGTAGTAAGTAACTGTTCTCCATCGAAATGTTGCGTGGGAATATTTTTGATCACTCAGTGAGGAAAATGGGCAAGTTCAATAACCCCTTTGAAAATGAGAATATTTAGTCTTTGAGGGTTTGAATGAGCTCATGTTTGTGAATGTGTGTGTCTTCTTTAGAACTCAGTCACTACTGTAATGGGTTGAATAGTGTCCCCCCAAAGTTTATATCCACTTGCAAGTTCATAATGTGACCTTATTCGGAAATAGTCTTTACAGGTATAGAATTAGTGTACTTAAGAAGAGGTTACACTGGGTAAGGGTGGGCCCTTAAAGGTAATAACTACTCCCTTATGTGAAGAGGGAAAAGACACAGACACGACTGAGTAATGGTAGAGATGGCGGTAAGAAGTAGGGGTGGAGTGTGGGGGGTGCCGGCTTCACAGCACACTCGTGCCAAGTCCTGGGGGTGAGTAAGGCTGGATTTAGAGAGAGGCGTGCGTGAAGTTGAGATTTTGGAGGGGTGAACTTATGGGTGATAGTTTCGACAGTGGAATTAGGTGATTGAGGTGAAGTGGAAGAAAAGGTCATTTGAAGTACAGAGGAAAAACAAAATGAGAAGCCAAACACTTTATGTGTGTTTCTAAGAAGGTCCTTGAATGTGCCTGGGTGTGCCGTCTCCCACTCGTCCTGGAAGGACAGACCCTGTGTCCCAGGCAGCTTCACGTTACTAGCGCTTGTCAGAATCCTGGCACTGAAGAGCTCAGGAAAAGCGTGCTGCAGGACTGAATTATTAGAATGATTGGATTATCTATTATCTATTTCTGATTAAACTAATATCTAAAGGAGTTTCTACTCCAAGTAATTAGTGCTAAGCCAGTGTGTTAACACTCATGATGTAGCTGGAAGTAGACAAGAATAATATACCACACACACATACACACGAGCACAGGTGCGCACACACACACACACACACACACTTAACCAGTGATTCTGCATTTTGCAAAAGCACAGTATAATGACACATAAATGACCCAAAGTGAATTCAAGCAGGGGGAGACGTAGTGTGTCAGTCTGTGACCCAACGCACAGGGATTCAGCTGTCAGCAGGAGCTCTCATGGCAGAAAAAGAGGTTGAAAGCCACTTTCTCCATAAGTAGTATGTTTATGTATTATTCACAGTAGCAAATAATTGCAAAATGTCAACATTTCATTTTCCTCTTAAGAGCTTCTTTTGATTAGTGACCTAATTAACCATTAAGAAGAAAAGGTTTTTTAAGTGTAAATATGAAAAGAGGGAGTGTTTCCTAGCAGCAATTTGTGATCTTAAAATGTCACAGGCAGGCACATCACGGAGGTGCTACCAGCCAGCACTTTTCAAAATATGACTCTGTGTCAGGAGCGTGTGGCGTGGATGTGTGTGGGTTTTTTTTTTTTTTTTTGTCTTTATTCTGAAACAAGAATGCAAATATAGATATGGTTGCCCGAGAGATTTCCTTCCCTTTTTGAAAACCCTTCAACATACTCTCTGACAGCCTCGGAAAGGTTGTTTTTAATCTATTTAATTTGAGGCTGTATTCTCCACAGATAATGACACATTTTCTCTTTCACTTCATAAGTATACATGAAAAAAAAAAGCAAAACTGCCACACACAGAGCACACTCACACATACATATACAAGAAATGTACAACTAAACACAATACGTATATACACATATAACAAACACAATACAACACACTCTAAGATGCACACTACCCATGACACATACGACCATACACGCAACACACACACACACACACACACAATGGACAGATTTGTACGTTCTCCTGTACATAACACGCATACTTCCACACATTCACACAAACATAAGAGCCACATGCATTTAATCACTTGGCATATTTATATATGAATTTTAAAGGCATCTCCTTAAGACCGTATTTCACATGTCAAGGTGTGACATCTCCTGGGAGATCTCAGCTGGAAACATTTCTGAAACAGCCCTTTCTCACAGTTGACAGTAACCTGACCTTTCCTTCCAGCTGCCCACAGGGACTAAGGATGAGCAAGACGCATAAAATGGGAAAACACAAACAAACCACATCTATAACCGTGTAACTTTCTTTTAAAAAGGTCCAAGTCAGTTTTAAGTGTAGTCTACCTGATTTCTAGCCCATAATGAAATCATGAAGTTACGTTATTAGAAACAAAAATATAAGAACTTCTCTTTGCAGGGTGATGATCAAAATCAGAGTCTAGAAAATATGCTGTATTATCTAAATTAATATAGATTAAATTATTTTATAAATTTTATGACAGCAAAAGTGCATGAAATTTTAGCCATTGTTAAGCCCCATCAGCCTATTCTCCCAGTGCGTGCGCGCGTGCACACACACACACAGTCTTTGTAAATAAATCTTTCAAGGCAAGTGAGGTTTTTTTTTTTCCTTTTTCTTTTCCCTTCTGAACCACCAAGCATACATAGCACGTGCTAATAATTTTTGGTGAATAAATGAATCTGTCTTTAAGAATAAGAATTCAGAGTGAATTAAAGCATTGACTAGTATGTACAATGTATGATTCATTTAGCAACTACTGCCATCCTACTACATGCCAGGCACTGCACAAGACCTTATTAGGTAGCAGATATGAGAAAATCCTTGCTTTCCAGGAGCCCCCAGACTAAGTGAGAGATGCAAGTTCCAATAACTGGAGGTCAGTGCTATGATGAGAGAAGGCACAGGGAAGTACTAGAAAACAAGAGAAACCCCACCAAACTCCTCTGCCTCAGCTCCCTCCTCACTCCCTGAACACAACGTTTTTTCTAGAAACAGGCACTCGTAGGTCTATGAACGGAGACAAAGAGCAGTCACACGGATGGCAGGTAATCAGAAATACGTACTGCGATGTCACAATGCCTGTAGAGCATTATAAACACACACGTAGCTGCGAATTTCCACAGGAAATACAAACTGCTTGTGAAAACTTTTCAGATCTCAGTTCGGATATTATCATAATCTTCCAGTTGAATTCTGAAAACCCAACATGACTATGTTGGGTTGAATAATGCTCCCCTATTTCTATTTCCTATTTGTGTCCCTACCTTAGACCTCCAGCTTGTAAGGGTTCCAGAGGCTGAAAGCCTTTTGCATGTCTATGTGGTTATGTGTCTGCATATGCCTCCGCATACGTACACGTATGTTTGTATGTATACGTATGTGAGTATATATACACATACGTATGTGTGTAGGCATATCCTCCAGCCCTTTGCTCATGATCAATTGGCTCCAGTATGCACCGCTGATTGTCTGAGAAGGGATCATTCCAGAAGTCACTGCATTTGCTCTCATTCAAACACTGACACTTGCAAAGGTCAAATAAAGTAGCATGTGCCATGCTTCCTCTGTGGGAAAGATGATCTCTAAAAACAGCAGGAGAAGATGTTTCTATGAAGTTGAGTACTCTGGCATCCGAAGAGAGTGAGGCCATGCACTCTAGTTCTGAGCAGGCAACCAGTCCCCGTTATTGTGAACACAACCATTCTGACCTATACTTTTAGCAGTTGATCAATTTATCTGGTCCTGTGCCATTTCTTTACTTTTTGGATTAAACCTATGTATGACCCCTTAGCCCATGGACTCTCTAACCCTGTGGATGAGGGTTGTAATGTCAGATACTCTTCTAAGGAAGCGGAGACCACATGCTTGACCAGTCACTTGTTTCTATGACAGCTCCTTATTTAATGGCTGGAAAAATATTGTTAGAAAATTTAGGCATGTGTTGGAGTGACAATAGTGACGAGAGGAAAGCCTCAGCAGGTGGTGCAGGAAGATGACTGATGAAAGCATGTCTTGTGGCAGCGTCAGTTGAGCTACCTGACATGTTCAGTTCTGACTTTGGCCTGGAAGATATTGTTTCCCCTCTGAATTTTAGGTAAGAGACAATGGGCCCGTGAAGATGCATGAAAGTTACTCTTCCCCCCAAACTTTGTATGTAGTCTTTGAGAATGGAGAGTCCCATGGACACCTAGCCAGTCTAATCATTTCATTTTGTATCTGTATTCTCTCAGAAAGGCTTGGTTTGAACATGGCCTTACTAGTAGTAGCATTGGTAGGAGTACAGGAGAAGTGTAACACAGGTGTTAAGGATTCGAGGAAAACATCAGTGGAAAAAAAAAGCCAAGAAAAACAATGTCAGTGTACATATTAGAAATTCTCTGGGGGCGCCTGGGTGGCGCAGTCGTTAAGTGTCTGCCTTCAGCTCAGGGCGTGATCCCGGCGTTCTGGGATCGAGCCCCACATCGGGCTCCTCTGCTGGGAGCCTGCTTCTTCCTCTCCCACTCCCCCTGCTGTGTTCCCTCTCTCGCTGGCTGTCTCTCTGTCAAACAAATAAATAAAATCTTAAAAAAAAGAAAAAAAGAAAGAAATTCTCTGGATTCTGTCTGTTAAAGAAAAAGGAGACTTATCTTTTATCATTTGTAAAAGGAAAGAATTAAAAGAAACAAGGTTTTTGGTCCAATAGTCTCCTATCTCCCCCATCCACGGGGCTCTAATAGAAGCCTGTGACAGCTCCTGTGTGGAGAAGATAATGTCACTATCCAGAAAGGACCAGCAATGGCTGATTTTTCACACATCCTTCAGACTCCTGTAACCAGACAATGGCTAAGCAGACTGTGCAGAAGGAAGATTGGCAAATCACGAAAGCAGAGACTGATTTTCTCCTTTATTGCCTAAAAGCAGATGAAATTATCCTTACATAACAAGCAGCCAGTAATTCTGTACCAATTGCCTGAGCCTCAATCGGTCTTTCCTCATGGTTGTGGGTATCTTTTCATCTGATTTCAAATCTGAATCTCTTTTGGTTACTGAGCAAAGCCAGGTGAGTCCTCAGCGCCTGCCGGTAGCAAGTGAGGGGAGATGCCCTCACTAAGGGCCCTTTCCTTCCTATCAGCCGTGGCTAATAAGTTTCTTTTATTCTTTTTTTAAGATTTATTCATTTATGTTAGTGAGAGAGAGCAGGGAGGGGACCCAGGGACAGGGAGAGAGAGAATCTCCAGCAGACTCCCTGCTGAGCACGGAGCCAGACATGGGGCCATATCACACAACCCTGAGACCGTGACCTGAGCCGAAATCAAGAGTCAGATGCTCAACTGACTAGCCACCCAGGCGCCCCAGTACCTCTTATTTTTATATTCTATTAGTTCCTGCAGAATGTATGGCATTTCCTCGGTTAGTTTCTGCAAAATTCATCTCTCCAAAGAACTTGAAGTACAAGTCATTATAGTTGACCATTAAGCTCACCAGTTGTTAATTTAAAATTTATGGAAGTGAGAAATTTAAAACTACGGCTCCTGTGGACACAGAGTCCCATAGCTAACCTATTCTTGAAGTAAAATAGCTATCTATCTGGAATGATTCTGTTTATATTCTGTTTGAAGACAGAAGAGAAAATGTTGATTCTTAATCACATCTTCTCCTCTCCTAGAAGTTTATCCAAGAGGTCAAAGGAGGTGAAAGATTGACTCAGGTAATTTCATTTTGTGAGGGGTGCAACTCTGAGCTCGTTTGGGCAATGCAGCCACTGCCCTTTCTGCTGTAGCTACAGAATTTACTCCTCATTTGTCTACTGCTTTTCACCTCTAAGGGTGCTCAATTTAGGTGCCCTCACCTTTCAGCTGGACATCATCGAGACACTTCCAACAGGTCTCCCTGCTGTTACTCTCGCCAACTTCCATCCTTTCTCCATAGCAGCAGTTACTTTGAATTATGTCACGTTCATGCCTGGGCCTCACCAACGATTTCCTCTTTCATGGACTAGTGGCCTCCTAGGCCTCATGATGAACAACTCCCTGCCTTTTCTATTATATTCTACTCTCCCTGGCTTTGTTTGCATTTTTTTCCAATAGAACATTTTAGTTCTATTTTTGGGCCTTGCACTTACTATTCCCTCTGCTTGAACTTAACCTTGCTGGCTCCTCAATAGCTCAGTGTTAGTTCAAACGCTCTCTCTTCAGGGAAGCCATCTCTGATGCACCATTTAAGTGTCACTACCTGTGACATAAACCCATGCACTGTCTTTATAGCGCTCAGTCCTGCTTGGAATTATGAACACGCAGGCCATGGTGGTTACCCAATGGTGTTGTCTCTGTAAATATTTAGTGAAATCTGGTCTGAACTTCTATCATGGAATTATAACTTTATTAGTATAACTATTAATCTTTGATATGCTGTCTACCTCTAAAGTTGTTCCAATCACATAATCCCATGGTTGAACACTGAGTTATTTGGAAAGATTTTAAGATACAATGTTTTTCCAGTAAAAAATCCTAGTATGCTGTCAAAGCATGTGGCCTGCACGAGGCGAAGAATAACATGATTGTGAGCATAGAATGGACCAGGCTCCTAGCAATATGCCATAAAAACTTGCCACTCCACTGATATGTGACCTTTATAGCTTGTAGATTTTAAAATCATATTCTTACCCAGTGCTGCATGTCACTCTCATTAAAATAACAATTAACCCTATCCACTGCTGAGTGGCGTTAGTATCTTTTACAAGAAAAGCACATGATTTCATTTCATGCAAAATGAATATAAAAGGTCATGCAAATAACTCAACTGTTTTCTTTCTATAAGTCACCATATGAGCTGGAAGAAAACCAGCACAACTTAATTCACAGGAACATAAGCCAACACCTTCACAAGGAAGATAAAAGTGAAGAGAATAGAAGCAAGAGAATCTTACCTGTAGAGCAGCATGTAAAATATGCAAAAATGGATACCGGAAGCCATGTATGAGAGATGGATGGAAATCCCAATCTGTGTATGCCTGAAAATTCAAACAGCCTCAGACGGGATGGATTTATTCTGCTGCTTTATTAAGCTCAGACTCACAGCCCTGGGTCATTTGCATTTGCATTAATGACTTTAAATTAATGCAATAGTTTCATTACTGCATATAGCCGTTATTTGATTATCCAATTCACAAATAGGTGTTCTGTTTTTAATAATGATAATAAAACCATTTGAATTTGAAGATGTTGGAGTTAAGCTAACAAGTTCAACAACTGTTAGGAAGTCTTATGAATGGAATAAAAGCAAACATTTTATTTATAAATAGTTGACAGAGAACTCCATGGTGTAATCTCCTTTTCATAAAAATGCAAAGACGGGAAGATAGCTGCGTATTTCAAACTTATAACTTCTTTGGAAATAAGTACTAGAGAGCATGATTAAAAACCTAACTCTGTGTTGATTTGGGTTCAAATTCAGGAGCTATCTTCTTTTCCAAGTGGAGAAAACATGGACAATGTCCTCGAATACAAATAGAAGATTTCTAATATTCCCTAATTAGGGAATTAGACATTCCCTAATATTCCTGTAGCAAGCGTATGTTGTGGAAGTCAGCCACACAGTTTAGCACTTGATTAAAATTGTGCAAAGGAGTATCATTTGTTAGAGTACAGTTTGATAGATGAAATTAAAATATGAGTAAAAGTGTATGTTGTAAGAAAGACTTTAGGATCCATATAGTGCAATTTCCCAACTAACATTAGGAGTCCTTGTACGGCACAGATAAATACGGTCAGTTAGTTCAGCTATCATATTTCTAGTTACAGCATCACCATCTTCTCTCACGTTATGTAGCTCTGAGTCATAGAAGCTCTTTTGCATTGAGAATAGAAGTCGAATAGATCCCTGCAGCACACTCCTTTACTCTCTTTCAGAGTATTCACCATACATCTTCCTCTTCTACATACAACCCTCAAAATATTTTGAGACACCTATTTTCTAGTAAACACCTCAACCATTCCTCAGAAGACAGAGTTTCTGGTTGCTTAATTATAAAACCAGTTTCTAGTTCAATGTTTTGCCTGGATTCGTTTTTGATGGATTTAGTTTGTAACTAAAATGTGATATCTGGAATTAAGTGCAGTTCTTTAACCATGGTCTATTACTTTTTTGATTTCAAGGTGCCATAATCCTATTAATGTAACTCAAATTTTGTTAGTCTTTAAATAGCCACATACCTCATCATTGGCTCATGTATTATCCTGCAGTCAAATGTCTCTAATTATTTTTCTAACTATCTCATCTAAATCTTGCAAATCGCTTCAAAAGAATGTGGTGATTTTACTTGTAAAGTCCAAAGGAACCAAAATGTGTTTTGCTTATCCAAGCTGCCTGGTAGAGCCTCCCCTTATTTTCCAGACTTTACGTTGATTGGTCATTTGGTTCCCTGATTGTGTTTGAGTGATTTACTCTCTTTTATGTACCTAAAATGTTTCCTCTATCTCCCCCAGTCTTACTAAACTTTCAAAGCTCATATCATGTGTTTCCATAATGTCATATTTTCTAATCAGGCCATTCCAGAGCATCCTTATTCTTTCCTCTGAATTTTCACAGCAAAAACAGTCAACTCCCTTTGAGATTAATCACACATAATTCTGCACTACAATGGAGCTTTTTACAAATACATACCTTGGCAGTCCAACTAGAAGATACAATGTTCAAAGGAAGGGATTTTCCACTTTGAATTTTCCTTAGCATGTTTTAATGAGTAAAGAGAAGCCACTAGATGAATGCTTGATAAATAGTAAGAAAAATGAAAAAGATTTGTCTATCACTGTGGCTAGGAAAAAAACTAGACTTGGGTCTTCACCTTGAAGGGACCTTGTCATAGATTTGGGAAGCTTCT
This sequence comes from Ursus maritimus, assembly GCF_017311325.1. Lineage (NCBI taxonomy): Eukaryota > Metazoa > Chordata > Mammalia > Carnivora > Ursidae > Ursus > Ursus maritimus. The sequence goes on from NW_024424230.1 coordinate 32,395,267, forward strand.
TCTTTCAGGTTGATCTGATCTTTACATTGAGTGCTGGACTGCAGAAGGTATTACACATGATTTCTGGATTATCTACTCTGCTCATTTTCAAAAATATAATGTTGCTTGTTAGGCGCTATTTAGATTTCCCCCCCTTGTTATCTTATGCCATTTTAGCAGGTTTCGATGTAAGAAGACATTTGCATAATGTATTTCTGGCTGGACTCTAGATATTGTCCTCTTTTTCAAGAAGGTTCTGAATCTCCACACAATGCAGTAAGTATGCTCTGGTCTAACAAGCACAAAGAAATAATTAAATCTTAGTATGTGTTTTGTAGGCACAGGTTTTAATTTCTAAACCATGAGAGAATCAAAGGTGACACCAACACAGTGTCTGTACTTCTTACGAAGTATTGCTTGAGTGACTTAGTCATGATGGCTGCAAGTGTGGGTTTACAAACTACTCCTTATGGTATTCATGGTCAATTCATTAAATTCTTCCTGACATTACCAGTGATAATACTGATAACCCTTAGACTGTTTGGATGGACCCAGATACAGTAATGATCCGACTTGCATGTGTAATTCCAGTTAGGAGGGTGGCAGTCTGTTTCTGGGCACATATTTCCAGTAACTTTTCCCTGCACTACATCATTCTTTCTTTCAAAGTAGGTAAGGGCCTGTATTAAAATAAGCTACACTTCCAAAAACCTTAAGAGAGAGCCATATACTGGTTCTGGATTGGCTGTGACTCTACTTAGGTTACACCTGTTGGGTGGTAGAAAGAGTAGAAAACATTCTCCGGCCTCTTTTATTTATATATCGGTTTGGGGTGATAATGTTTTATTTTGATTTATTTTGAGCTTCAGCATTTCAACTAATTAAGACCAAAATAGTCGAACATTGTTATGGGCTCTGCGTTTGAGAACAGGCTCTTGAAAACCTGGCTTAGATCCAAGGCAGGTCCCCTCTCCCTGGGGTGGGGTTTTAGCCCAAGTGTTCTACTGCGCCTCTGAGGCAAACCGAGAAATCTCAGCAAGTTCACAAGGTTTCACATTCTATTAGAGAAGGAGAACAAAGGAACAACAGAATTAGAGACAAATGATGTGACCAAGTGTCACGAAGAAGGTTCATTAAAAACTGAAGACAAACCTGTGAAACATTCACCTGAAAAACGTTTGCATCTTCATAGAAAAGGGTCCATTCTGGGTTCAGTCCCTGATTTGTGGGGGGGTCACAGTGACGGAGTGACATGGTATCCTTTGTTCACCAAAGCTGCTACCCGAACAACCCAAATTTTAAATCTCTTCCTTTTTGAAATACATTTTTCTTCTCTCTTTCTCTGAACAGTCATCGAGAGGCTTAATTAATGAATTAGTATTTGCAGAAATCTTTGATATTGCAAGATGAAAGGTTTTGCATAAGGGTAAAGCATCGGCACCAGCAGGAAAATGTCCTCTTGATGACAGAATGCATGAAGTGTTAAGCTGGAATACATTTGACAACTGCAATTAAAGAGGTTTGATCCTGTTTTTTTCCTCTGTTTTTATCATGTACATTATTCCAGAGGATATGAGGCTAATAGGAAAGGTAAATTCTCATTGGCCAGAAATTGTTGATATATATTCACACATACACATTCCCCAGTGGTTAAGGCAGGTGGAAAGTTTATGGGCAGCCTCTTTCTGGGGCAATAAAAGCTTCTTTTATTTCAAATTCTCTTTTTACACCAGTTGCTATTACTCTGAAAAGCTCCTGGCATTTGGAAGGCAATAGGAGGGCATAAAATCCATTCTTTCCTGAACAGGTCCCATTCCTAGGACTGCTTTTAAACTAACTAGTTTACAGCAAAGAAACAGACAGCTGGGTCTCCTGCAACGGCTCTCAGGAAAAGCAGGGACCAGAGCCCTGCTAAGTACCTGAGGGCAGTACATGGTCCATAGGTAAGTTATCAAATGGATCTACAACCCTTTTCTTACACAACTAAAATTCCTTGGATCTGAAATATAATTAAGTTGACAGAAATGATGCCAGTTGTGGATAGAGGAAATGACTTTTAAGCTCCCATTTTCTGCAGAATAACTCTTTCTTGGTTTAGGCTCACTGAATGTCTTTTGAGAAAATCCCCCTCTCAAGTTGGGGTAGGGATGTGTAGGAATGTAGAGTTGGGATAGATATCTATTGCCTTACCGGGACAATTGATTCACCGCTGTTCCTGAAAAATGAGAGTCTACACTGCACCCTTGTAGTGTAAAAATCAAACCAAAGTATACCTCATTGTATGTCTGAATGTCTAAGTGAGGCACCAGCGCCTGCCCCGCCAGCAGCCAGTTTTCTCCCTTCTTCCTGAGGGGGAATGGTTATCCTTCTCTAAGGGAGGCTGGACTAGTCAAGATGACCTCACTGATTTGAAATGAAATGAAATTCTAGGCCCAGGAGATACGTGTGGGCATCAGTTGCTGGGATTCTGCAGAGGATTTTATGAATGTTAATAACAAACCCCTGATAGATCTAGTCTTGTGTTAGCAAGACCGATTTCCAGAACCACAGTGAAAAATAAGAATAAAGGCAGCTCCTAGGTCAGAAATAACTTGGAAACAGGGCCCGAATTTCGACCAATTGCCTTAAGTGGTATCTTAAATTGGGTCCTGTTCATGCCTTCCAATGATAACACTGCAAAACCACCTAGTGAGCAGAGTGGCAGAATTATAAGCACCTGACGAGTAAAAGGTATAAAGCTTCTCAATTAGTAAATACTTTAATAGAAAAAAATTATGAAAATTTGTGAAGTGAGTTGCTCCACGAGGAGGATTTTAACCCTCGCTTTTGTGCGACAGTAATAACACGCACCTGTCATTACTTGGTGTGCACGTATGATTGGGAAGCACCCAAATCCATTTTTCTGGGCAAAGGAACAGAGAAACATGTGCCAAAGAGCTCACGGGGAACCTGTTAGAGAAGCTCAAGAGAGGGGATCAAATGCAAGGAGTATTTGTATTTTCAAAAGGGTTTTACTTCGCCTTTCAAAAGGGCGTTAATAAAGGAATTGTCAGGAGATAAAATTGATAGAGCCACTTGGGGAACAGGACATGTGGGCAAAGACATGGCTGAAGAATCATGGACCGAGGGAGAGAAAGGCTCTCTCACCGGGAGTTGATGACGGGCCTAAGACTGTGGTTTCCTGATGCTTTCTGCTGCCATCTGTAATCTGAAAATGTAATGTGGGTTGATTTTCTTTCTGTTAAGTTAAATTGCTTCCTGTGATGTTGCTTTGGATAATTGCAAGTATGGCTATGCTATAGATAATTTCTGCATAAATGAAATGGCAGTTTACTAGCTTTAAAATATATATCCAAATCCCTCACAAGCTTTTTTCAAACCCACAAAACAAATGGGGTCTTTGGGGGCAAAGGCATAGAGAGACAGGCAATTCCATTACGAGCATTGAGTAGACACTGTCTATCGCTGTGTGGTCCACAGCTGACATTGTTCAACTCGAGAAACTTTAATTTGGGGCTGTACCTTAAGCTAATGAATTATCTAGGAAGATTTGCATTTAACCTTACTCTGATGTTGTTAATTGGAAATAGATAAGGGCTGGGTCCCCTACTATTGATGGAATAGAATCCTGGAAATTCTCCAAGTCCTACATTTTGGGCTTCCACTTTCCCCCCTTCACTAAATTTCTAGAAATGGAATTGTCCATTGGTGAAAGTAAAAGTGTAGTTTGTTTGAAAGTCCTTGGGTGCGTGGTTGGGTTTGAGGGGAGGGAGGACGCGGTTTGGGAAATAGCTCTTGCCTCCCACAGTCACAGCTACACTAATGTCTTTTGGCCAGACAAGAATAAACCAAGGAATGTTTGCTACCGGTGAGGACACGTGTAAAGCAAAATGGCGGTTTATCCAATTTATTTTGCTTGGCAATTTCGCATATTTTGAAGGAGGGTTTGTATGGATTTTAGACGAAACCTCTGGTCAAGGGCATTATCCATTTACTAGTTTATTAACACATCAAAATCCTGAAGCTGGCAAATCTGTCTTTCCAGTCCACTGGTCAAGGGGTGTCCTTTTTAATTTTTTTAGCTCTCATCTTTCCCCTCCCTATTTCAGGAATTTATGTGACATTTTACTCTCTCTCCAGCCATCTCCCTCCCTTTGCCATAATTTCTCTAATTCTTTATCAGTTTTCTGAAGCTGATAAAAGACCAAGCTGCACGTTTGTCCTGGAGACTTCATGTGGTAAGGAGGGGGTGTTTAGGGTTAGGAATCAGGAGAGTAACTTAGGAGAGATATTCTCAATGTTCCAGAAATCACGTTCAAGAGTAGTTAATACACTCTGCATAAAATGTACTTTTTTAGTTCAAGGTGTGTTTATCTGCTTTGGGTTCATAGCTTGTATTTCCTGTCTCATTATCAATGCATTCTGACAATGCTCAGCCAAGAAAGTAAATTTGCCTCAGTGTGACAATGGGGAAATATGAGCCCTCAAGATGATTGTTTCAAGAATTAGCAACCTCCTGCCAAACTCCTCAAGACTTCCATCAAATGTTTTAGCTTGAAATTTTATGATGATCTGCATATTTTGGGTCCAAACTGTAGACAGAAGCTGGAGACTCTGTGTGGCTACAGTCCGTACTCACAGGGAGGGCATCTTCTCGTCTCCTTTTAGACATGCAGGGCTAACTCAACCATCAGCTTTCGTTTTCTCCAACTACAATAACTACCAACTCACCGAGTCCTCTGCTTCTTCTCAAATTTCAGATTCTTATTATAAGCCTACATGGTCTCATAGCAAAATCTGTGCTTTAAACATTATAATTATCCAAGGTTTTAGTTAATATCTTTATAATAGTTAAATAAACAAATAAACGTTTGCATAACTACAATGGACATTGCAAAACTAATTTGTCATTGTAAATTTTGCAGTCTGCAATATAATATAGGTTATTTCATATTTGGAAACCAGATTTTCCTTATTTCGGAATCAATCTCTCTCTCATTTATAAGAGTAATATACAAAATTTAACTAAATTTAAAAAATTACCATGAACCTACTCTTATTTTTTATTTTCTGGAAATGGCTCTTCATTAAAACTTGGCTTTAAGTAGGCGTAATAAACTTAAATGAAGAAGCCTTCTGACAAGACCAGTCAAATGAAGTCAATTAAATTTTAACTTCTATAACAGACCTCAACTTTTGAGCTTGGAATTTCTTGATGTGAAGCCAAGTTTCATTCTGGTTTTAACACTGGTCTCCTTATCACTATTTTAATAAAGATATTTTTTACAAATCTTAAAACAGGCCATCAGCCAGAATGATATCCCTCGTTATCAGCAATCGCTATGTATTTTAGGTTGAGATATACGACTCCTGCGTGTGTGTGAACAGGTGTACCTTTCATCTTCCTATTCCTATTTTGTTTAGGATCTTATGGGAACTGGAAATAATGGTTATATTCCTTACAATATTTATAATAATTGTCATCTCTCTAGAACTAATCATCTTCAAAACAGTCGATAATGAATATGCCCCTATTGCACTGTGGAGGAATATAAGGCGCACTGAAGTGTCTACTTTATAGTTATTTAAACCTGGATACAGGACAGGTTATTTACTCAAGATCCCTCTGCAAAATGTTAGGGACTTCACACACTATCAGATGCAGAAGAGGCCGGGGTAAACGGGGTCATGCAGCGTGGTCCATCACGCCAGTGTAGTATTTTGTATTTATCTCCAATATATTAGGGATATATTCACTAAGTAGAAATCCTGAGCCAGAAGCTGGGGAAACAAAAAATACATATATTATTCCTCAATAAAGATTGTTGATACTGGCGTATAAAAATAAACAAAAACAACCAAATGAACAGATACAGAGGAATGCGATCAAAACTTGCAGCGGCTGCTCCCTGAAAAGTCAAAGAATGCTTCATTAAGAATGTGATTCTTGTGTTTAGTGCTCTCCCAGGACACAGGGCTGATAAGTGAGGAGTAAGGGAAAGTGAATCTGGGCAGAGCATAGAGCATGCCTGGCGGCACGGAGGAACAAAGGGAAAAGGAATCCATAGGACTGTGGAAGCGTAGAGCAGCTAGAGATGAGATCTGAAAATAGGCAGAGAACAAGTCACTGGGGAACCTGGCTGACCATGCTAAGTATTGTAAGGTTTATTTTAATGGAACAGGGATAACTTGACCAATTGCAAGGAAAGGATCTCGTGGGGTGGTATTGGGAAACGATAGGCTGGATGCAAGAGATGGTATGGTCCTGTGTTAGAAGAGTTCCTGGGGGGGCGCCTGGGTGGCACAGCGGTTAAGCGCCTGCCTTCGGCTCAGGGCGTGATCCCGGCGTTCTGGGATCGAGCCCCACATCAGGCTCCTCCGCTATGAGCCTGCTTCTTCCTCTCCCACTCCCCCTGCTTGTGTTCCCTCTCTCGCTGGCTGTCTCTATCTCTGTCAAATAAATAAATAAAATATTTAAAAAAAAAAAAAAGAAGAGTTCCTGGGGGCGGACAGGAGGAGGTGGTTTTGACATGATTAACAGGGACTTAAAGATGGATAGGAGAATTTAGGTGACATAATTTAATGTCCAAACCAAGACACTTTTGATAATGCATGGAAAGTGTACCCCCAATAATTATGCCAGTATGATAGTCAGCAACCAGGACTGTCCTGGGCCACCAGGGACATCAGCTCACCCTGAGGATGGGGTCACACCTGTACGTCCTTGCTGGCGGCAGACCCTAGACACTAGAAGAAATCACCCTTGGCAGCACTGTTCAGGAAAACAAGAAATACAACAACTCAGGACACTAATACTCACAGGGACTTTTGCATTTTAAAAAACTATTTGAAGAACTGTAATGCTTTAACTCCAAGTAGTCACTTTCTAATGTTTGCCTGGGCTCCCACCCAGATTCATTAAATTAGAACTCTTAGGGGTAGAGCCTGCGCATTAATATTTTTAAAAATATCCACAGATATTTCTGCTGTAGAACCAGTGTCAGAAACCACTGAATTAGAGTACAACCTTCTTGAGAGAATTGTTCATGGCCTAAATTTCTTTGTATCTGTTCAGGTTCTTAACACATCACTTTATACTTAGTTGCGCCTCCACATGTATTCAGTCATTTTTGGGTAAGCAAGGGACTCAGTCCCTTTGAAGGGATAAGTAAGGCTCATTTGTAATTGGCGTATTAATTGTGTGTATGCAAATGCACGGTGCTAGGATATTCGAAAGAAAATTATTTTAAGTGGTTAAACAGACCCTTATATAATCTTGTTTACACGATTAATTTATTTAGCAAACTCTTTTTCATAGATAGCACAAGGGCAAACTTCAGTCCCACCACCTTCTGAATTATCACAGTGCCCATATTTGTGGGGGTCCAAATTAATGAGTTTTTACAGAGCAGACTGTTGAGCTGTCAAGCCCGCGACACTGACAGTGGTAATGCAGGGCTTTTTAATCTCAGAGAATAAATGAAGTTTTCCTAGATGGTAGCTGATCTACAAGATATTTGTATTTCATACTGCTAATAAATGTTCATTAAAACATGTTTCATTATTAATTATACCGACTAGCATTCAGAGCTCCAGTAAATTGTATCCCTATTATAATAAACGTATTTAATTACAGAAGTTCAGTAGTAAAGCTTATTTTTGTAAAGCCATTTTATTAGGTGTGTCATCTGGTTTAAAAACCACAGAAGCAGACCTCACAATGCATGAAGATTGTCTAAACATGTCAGCGTGGAGATTATTATTAGGTGATAACTGATCTCGAATTTACAATTACCACTTTTATTTTATGATATCTCACATCCATCTTGGAGCACGATGAACTGGCCCCTGGTACTGAATACATGATGGGCATCTTCCCTTTCGGCTCTCTTGTGCCAACACATCGTCTGCGGCTATCTGGGTTTCTCTTGGCCACACATTATTAAAGAGCGGTAAGTCATCCCTGCCCAGAAGGGGAATTACACTGGGGTGTCTTACACGTAAAGTGGACAAGTTCTACCTGCCTCGCTGGCCTGGTGTCAGCAAAAGTTTCACTACAAAGTCTGGCACCCAGGACACCAAACGTGTTAATTCCCTCGTGTGCCCCTAGAAACTGCGTTTTTCACCCTGTGATCCCTTCTGCTTTCCCCTGGCTCTCAGCTGCTGCTTCTCATTCTCACTGAGACTGTCTTTTAGGTTTATTATTTGTTCCTGCATGATATTCTTTTTTTTAAAATGTTTTTTAATTATATCATGTTAGTCACCATACAGTACATCCCTGGTTTCCAATGGAAAGCTCGGTGCTTCGTTAGTTGCGTATAACACCCAGTGCGCCACCTGCATGATATTTTTAAGAGCGAGTCCTGCTGACGGTGTTTGGGGATATTGAGAAGAGCCGCCTAGGGAGACAGAGAATCCCCCACCTCCAAGGAGCTTCTCAGCATGACCTGAATCCACGTCAGAGAATATTTAGAATAGAGGCTCCTATATAACAGAAAACTTTGAATTTACATGATTTCTAACTTCCCCTTCATAATTGAGATTCTATGGTAACATTTCCTTGGCATCTAGAATTAAGAGGGAATATTTGGTAGAATTTGGTCTGACCAACTAACTCACAAGGAAGGATGCCTCCTTCGCTTGATAGTTTCTGTGGTTATACTCATGTCGGATACACAGGCCCTAAAATTGAACAAAAACTCCTTATTGTAGAACTGGGGGGCCTCAGAGACCTGCAGAGGTGGAATGACTCTCCCAGGTTCCTACAAACTTACTGGCAGAACATGGAATCAGTCATTGACATGTGCTTATTTTGGGGGCAAGTATGAGGTTGGCTTATCTATTGGTCCTAGAGGCACATGCTGAATATTAAATTGCTGTTTTTTAACTCTCCTATGTGAGGGTTCAGGAGTATGTGTGTTGACGTGGGCATCTTACAGGTTTCTTGACTTTGCTGGGAAGTGACACTTTCTTACTTTTTTTTTTTTAAGTCAAGTTTTTTACACTTGGTTTCAGTTCGTGGAGAAATTAAAATGTGGTCTCTCTTTCTCTGAGCACGATATAAGCAAGGCAACGCAAAAACAAAGAGAGTGTCTTCTTTTAATATAACTACCTCGCCCTTGCCGGAAAGGTATCTTGAGTTTCTATACCATAAACGAAGGTATATTTTACCATAAGCTGTGAGATTCCCCCAACCCCTTTTTTTTTTTCTGGTTTGGCTGCAGGGAGGAAGCACTTCCATTTGTAAGCTGTGGCTGTGAGTGGCTTGCTTCAGACACAGTAGAGATAATTAGCAGGGATAAGTATCCAACAAGAGGATTAGGCATTCATATGAGTAAGAATAACATCTGCAGTGACATGATAAAAATGATACAGGCCATTAAATCGCATACATCAGGGCATAAACTGATCACCAGCTGAGGTCAGAAAGAAATCTCCCCTCCTGGTATAATATTGTACAATTAAGCAAATTTGGGGGTTTTATGCTGCATTTTAGAACATCCGTTATCATCTAGCCTCAAAAACAAACTCCTGGTCCTTGATCATCTTCTTTTCAGCATTTCCAGTGACCTGAAACACTCAAGGTTTACACTGAAATCCACGTTGTCCTTACTACTACAGACATCCCCAATACACACCCCCAAGGGCTTCATGCTTCTGTCACTCCAGTGAATAGCGGTGTGGTGCTTTCCTCTCTCTTGTGCTTGTCCTCTTTATGGTCAATAACATTCATTAAGGAGATGGATGGTCAAAATTTGATGTGTAAGCTTGTGATTAGAGTTGGTGTAAGTTTCAAAACGGAACTCAAATTTGCCTTTAATCCTTCCTTCCTTCATAAGGTCTGCAATACAATTAATAAAATATGAATGTATTAATCATTTAGTGATGGCCCACCATGTGGCACACATTGTTCTAGGTGCTAAGAATTTAGCAGTGGATAAAAACAATAAAGTGTTCGCCTTGAAGGGAAGACAGGCAATTACAGGACAAAAGAAAGACAGACACTTAGAAAACATGAACAACACCAGAGTCAACTAGACCTAACAGATTTCCACAGAATACCTCGCCCAACAATAGCAGAATATATTCTTCTCAATGCACACATAACAAATCTGCTAAGACAGGCCATATGCCAAGCCAGAAAGCAAACCTCAATATATTTAGAAGGATAGAGCTAATACAAAGTTGGTCCTCTGACCACAATGCAATAAAACTAGAAATTAATAACAGAAAGCAATTTGGGAAGCTTGCAAATATTTAGGAATTCAACAACACATTCCTAAATGACTAATAGTCAAAGGATAAACCAAATACATTTGAAAATCTTTTTAAATGAATGAAAATGAAGACACAAAATACCAAAACTTATGGGATATAGCCAAAGCAGCTCACACAAGAAAATTTGTAGCTGTAGGTGCCTGGGTTAAAAAAAAAAAAAAAAAAAAAAAAAAAGACCTCAAATAAATAACTTTTCTTTCTACTTTAAGACACTGAAAAAATTAGAGCAAAATAAACTTTAAGTAAGCAAATGGAAGGAAATAGTAATAATTAGAGTGGGTATTAATGAAATAGGGAATAGAAAACAACAGAAGAAAGTCAACTAAACCAAAAGCTGGTTCTTTGAAAAGATTAACAAAACTGGCAAACCATTAACTGATTGATCAAACAAAAATGAGACTCAAGTTACTAGAATTAGAAATGAAAAGGGATACATTACTACTAGTCTTAAAAAGAAATGTAAACAGTTATATGCCAAAAAGTTAGGTAACAGCTGAAATGGACAAATTCCTGGAAAGACACAAACTACTGAAACTGACTCAAGGAGAAATAGACAATTTGGATAGACCAATATCAGGTAAAGAAATGAATTATACTATCCACAAAAAAGCTCAGGCCCAGGTGACTTCACAGATGAATTCTTCCTAATATTTAAGAAGAATTAATAATAATTCCTCAAAAACTTTTCCAAAATATAGGAGAAACATTTCCCAATTCCTTCTATGAAGAGAGTTTAAACCTGACACGAAGCGAGACAAAGACATTAAAAAAAAAAAAAATCACAGTCCAATATCTCTTAGAATGTGGACCGCAAATTTTTTTAAACAAAATACTAGCAAACTGATGCCAGTAACACATCAAAACAATTATACACCATGTCCAACTGGGATTTATCCCAGGAATGCAAGGTTGGTTTAACATCAGAACATCCACTAATTTAATACATCATACCAATAAAAATAATTTTAAAAACCATGATTTTCTCCATAGAATTGGAAAGTATCATTGACAAAATTCAATGACCTTTTATGGTAAAAATACGCAATGAACTAGGGAAAAAAGGGAACATCCTCAAACTGATAAAGTGATCTTAAAAAAAAAAAATCCAGCTAACATCATACTCAATGAGAGAGAGAGAGAGAGATGGAGAGAGGTGGGGAAGGGCAGAGAGAGAAAATTTTAAGCAGGCTCCATGCTGGCATGGAACCTGATATGGGGCTCAATCTGACAACCCTGAGATCATGACCTGAGCCAAAATCAAGAGTCAGATGCTTAACCGACTGAGCCACCCAGGCATCCCTGAATGCTTTCTTCTTAAGATTAGAAATGTAACAAGGATATTTGCTTTTGCCACTTCTATTCAACATCACGTTAGAAGTTCTCACTATGGCAATTGCACAAGAAATATAAGTAAAAATCATCCAGATTGTCAAGGAAAAAGTATTGAAGACCTAAATGCAAGAGCCAAATTATAAAACTCTCAGAAGATAACCTACCAAAATAGGAAATTCTACCTAGAAAAAGTAGATTAGTGGTTGCTTGGGGCTGGAGAGGGGAGAATGGGGAGTTGCGGGGGGAGATAGCTAAAGGTACAGGGTTTCTTTTGGACATGATGAAAATGTTCTAAAATTGAGGGTGGTGATGGTTGTACAAATCCGTGAATATACTAAAAACTATTGAATTGTACACTTTAAATGGATAAATTGAATGGTATATAAAATATATCTCAATGAAATTCTTCTGATTTTAAAAGCAACACATTACTAAAGAACATATCAGATGGGGTTGAGTTTTAAAAGGAGTTGGTGATGGAGATGGGCTGCCATGGTAGATATGGGGCACAGGGATGACTTGCTCTTGCCAGCTTACAATGAATGAAGCCCTATTTCTAATATATGTTGTCACTGTACTCTTATAAAAACAATATGGGAAGATCTCGTTCCTGTTGACAGATACAGTAAGTGGCTCTCTGAAGGATCCATAGAAGTGAGAGAAAAAGAGAATTAGATTCTCTTCTAATAATTAAAGACCATCTGTAATGTTCAGTATAAAAAAAAATAGACCTCTGATTTATATTGTCAGTTCACCTCCTCCATTTCTCTCTTGCCATCTTTCTTCTCCTTTTTTTCCTTTGCTTCTCCATTTCTCCTTCGTATACTCCTCCCTACTCTTTTTCTCTTTATCCACTTCTTTCCTATGATCTTTTATCCCTCCTCTCCTATTTCACTTTAGTGTCTTCATTTTCAGAGTCGAAAGGAAGTGAACATCAAAATAGGACATGCACCCGGTACTATAAGCCAACAGTCCCCTAATTAACTTACTTGTATGTATTTTTTTCCCAAAAAGAGTAATTTAGTGACTTAAATTATCTAGATAGGCTGCTTCCTCATTACACTAAATACATTCATAGTTATAACCCAGGATTTCCTAACTCAGCACTATTGACATTTTATGCTGGGTGATTTTGTGTTGAAAGGGTGTCCTGTGCATTCTAGGATGTTAAAGAGCATTCCTGTCTTCTAGGCACTAGACACCGGCACTTGCCAAATATCTCCAGGAGGCAAAATCACTTCTTGTCGAGAACCATCGTAAATTAGGCCTGTGAAGAAAGTTCTTTTTCTGATTGGTTCACATTCCTTCTTTGGTATGCCCTTTCTCTCTCCTAAAAGAAAAGTAGGTTTTGGAAGGGATATACTTGAAGCTGAGAGAGGACCAGGAAGGTGGTTTAGTTTTCATTTTATACTTTTTACAGAGGACAAAGCCAATGACCCACTGAGCAGGANTGGAAATTTCACTCAACATTTTAATCATATCCCATATGTGATATTTATGTCCTGTTATCTTTGGCTTCCTGCTAATTCAACAGGATGCATTTTTCCCCTTTACTTCTTAGACCTAACATACATTGTTGAAAGATCAACACATTAAGTGCTTTCCTGTTTGATTATAGAGATAGCTGACCTTCAACATTTGAAAGAATTAACACAAATCTGAAAGTCTAGCAATAAGCAAATTTGCTTGTATGTCTACTAGACCAGGAGCAGTGGCTTATCTAAAAATAAATTATGATGTAGCTCAAAGTCTCTCCAGGACTTTATTCATTGTCTAGCTATCAGCAGCGTCTGCTTTTCCAACCCCTCTATTCTAATCATCAGGGCAATAGCACTTATTGTGTACCTAGTGTGTACAAGGCACTACACTGGGCACCAAAAATTTTAATAAAAGATGGTAAAGGAGAGATTCAGAACAAGCACAAGACAGTAGGAGAATACAGAGTGTGGGCACCACTTACCCTAGTCTAAAGATTGGAAGAGACCTCAAAGATCAGCTGTCACCTGTACTCCATCATGCTCTTTTTAGATCAAATCTTTTAAACGACCCCGAGCATTGTCAACCAAGAAGAAGATGAGGCTGTAAAATAACCATTTATTTGGGGTGTTACTGATCGCAATCCAGGAGACAGAGAGTCAACTAAAATCAAAGGCATACTCCAAACTACAAGTGGAGAGTGCAGGCTTCTACGAGGTTATTTTGGTAAGTCGTTTTGGAAGAATTATGATTGGTGCTGGCCAAGTTAAACTGACTCTCTGATACGGGATTGGCTGTTCAGCTAACAGGTGTTACATTATCTCTATTTCTACCCATAGATTGTATTTCAAAGATCGTGTCCAGTCTCTAAATGTGGAGTGTTCAAATTTGAACACAAGACCGCAGTTACCACCCAACAGCAAATGACCCTGTGCTCCTTAATACTGCAAGACAACAAAAGCATCCTTGCAAAGGGTGGGGCCCACCACCGTAAAGTCAGTGTGGCAACTCAGCCACCCACCAACAGAATATTACCAGAGTTTCCAGAGAGTCAAATCACTGGTCTTTCTAGAAGCCCCAAAGGCGTTTAGCCAAATCCTCCTGGAGACGGGCTAAAGTCCCACCCTGAACATCAGCAGGCATTCGTGTAAGGACTAGCTATCCCTGAGTGCAGTCGTGCAGCTAGGCAAGCAAAATATGCCCTTTGGGGTTGGAGTAGGAAAAGATCAAATGAATAATATTTCAAACATTTTTTCTTTTGAATTAAAATGCACGGTTTAAGCCATATTTCAATTATCAGCTTGACATTACTCTTTAAGCAAATGACTAGAGTTAACAAGAGAGCTACTACATTTTGAATACATTGATTTTCTGCTTGGTCTAAACTCTAAATAGCCGATTAGAAAGCTGTGAATCAGACAGACTCAGTGTACCTAATACATCCTGCAATATATTACAAACTGGAAACATTCGGATCTTTGAAGGTGAAATGAATTAAAAGCACATGATTGTTACAACTTCAATATATAAATAGTAACAACATACTAGCTCTTATCTGGCAATTTAAAAAATAGTCCACATTTTGTTATGCACGTCAACCTAATGCATAAAACTACTGAGCTTAAAGGTATAAAGAAACGCAGGTTTATTTTTCAAAAATGACTGTGAAATGAAATGAATACTTAATTGAACAGCTTTCAGTTACAGAATATGCTGATGTTGGCCTCCATTATTTTCATAAGCAGCAGGATATTTCCGCCACTGCGTCCCTCACTTCTATATTGGCATGACACTCTGGTTGTCCACATTTAGCCTGGGCCCCCATTTTATCGATCACAGGAATATCTCATCAGCTTAAATAGTATTCTTTGAATTAAGAATTAGTTGTCTTTGCTTAGCTCTACTCCCAGCACCGACAATATGACCTTGGGAGAATGGCTTCACCTCTCAGTATCCCAAGTTTCTCTGTCTATAAAATTATATTAATGAAATGTTAGCACGTACCATGTCATTGAGAAGGGTAAAAGGTGATTATAACAGCACAAGCTTGTTGTTGCAATTATAATGTCAGGAAAAGAATCCGTGTAATGTTTCTAAGCCCTCCTTACAAACACTAAAAAGTATATTTCACTATATTTGGGGTTCTGAAATTTAAACATTATAATAGAACTGAGAAAGTGGAAGGAGACTTTATCTATTTGATGTGATTATTTAGCATATAAATTGCATTTATTGATGCAAAGCACCTCCCAGTAATTTTTCCAAGCTGTTTTCCTCATACAAATCCAGGTATCAGATGGTCTCTGAGCTAAGAAAACTCAAGCATGGACAATTTTAAGCCTAGCACGATGGGTAGCAGCATACAAACACGGAAGCAAATCTAGAAGGAATATTTGCACCTTCAGCTGCCTTGGAGGGAAAGACAATGTAAGTCTTGTGTAGCCTCTGACTTTACCCTTACCTCTACCTTTACCTTTGCCGACTTTTACCCTGCTCCTGGCAAACCTTCCACTGCCTGTCAAATTTAATAACTTTATGCCCTGTCTTATTTCCAGAAGAGCCAGGGGAGTTTTTTCTCCCATCTAATTTCCCAGGCAAGCCCAAGATCTCCTAATGTATTGTCCCCTCTCCATACTACAATACCACTCAGGGCTCCAGCTCCAGGAATCCGAAATCATGTTGAGGTTTTATTGATTAAGAACAAAACACAACAGTGATACATGGTCCTTCTCATGGTTCATTTGCAATAGATCTATTTGAAATAGATCAACAACTATTAAACCAGATTTCAGAATCGGGGGTGGGGGTGGGGTGGAGAAGAGTGGTGCACTGGATAATTCCCTGTCACTTAAAATCATTCTACCTAAGCAGTCATGAGTTGAGGTCAGCTACGATATTGCATCCCTGGAAAAGTGAGATGGAAGCTCAGCCCAGTCCACTTGGCCAGGCTCCACTTCAGGAATTAGCCATGTTTTGCTTGGTTGTGTTATATTTAAACTGCCTTTTGTTTCAAAGATAGAGAAAGTTTGGAGAAAACAGCAATGAAAGAGACCAAATGAAGGAAAATATTTTCTTTGGGGGCATCGTATAATCAGGTTTTTCAGTCTGTAAAAATCAAAGCTGAATAGACTCAAAGTCTACAAGTCTATAAAATTGAAAAGAATAGAGAGAGGATTGAGATAGACTTATTCATCAAATGCCAGAACAAAGGGCCCCCTTTGAAGCTTGAAAAAGGAGGATTTAGGATAAATGGAAAGAACTATTTTTTAACACAGTGGGGGATAAACTTACGGAACTCATTATCCCAACTACTGCTATTCATTAAAAATATAAATAGATACAGAAACAAAGATTCGTTTCTGAATAAAGATCAGTAATGGGTTACTAAGGAATGTTCAGGTTTAGTTCAATGGTTGGGAACTTTTGCATTGTTGTCATCTATACCTGGTTTTAAGTTCTAGCACAGCCCTTACTGGAGAGGTGACTTAACCTTCAAAGCCCCAGTTTGCATTGTGCCATAGAGATAATATTTGTACTTACGTTTTAGGGCTGTTGGAGTGATGAAACGAGGTGAAGCATACTAACCTCAGGGTAGCATGTGATGACGATGAAGATAGAGGAAATGGAGAAGACGAAGAAGAAGACAAAGCAGAGGAGGAAGAAGAAGAGGAGAGGGGGGAGGAAGGAGAAGGGGAGAGGGAAAAAGAGGGGAAGAAGAAGAAGAACAATGATAAAGTCTTTCCAGGTTGGTATATTGCCAATCTCAGCTAAATATCCTAGTCAGGATTTCTGACATTTGCAGGACAGTCCCACCCAACACTGAGTTACACTGTTCAGAATGCAAAGAGGGCCCCATTTCTTAAATGAAACACAGATTTAGACCATAGATCTGCATTGAGGAGAACTATTTCAGACTTAATCCTCTTAATTATAAATTACTAAGCTCTACTGACATATACACACAAACAAATGCATACACGTATACACAGACACATGTGGACACACATACACAATTCAACTCTTTGATCCAATGAGTCTTTAATTTAGTAAGAAATTAAATATATAGTTTTCCAAGTTGATTTGACCAAAAAACTGATCGAGTAATTTTTGTTTGTAAATATAGGCTATCTTTCGATATATACTAAGCCCAGACATGTTTTCCTCTTTGAATTGTGTTTTTACCCTCCTCCTGAAAATCCAGAAAATAGTGAGTGGGTTGAAAGTAATTCCATATTGAACATTGGAAAACACATCTCTGTGCACACCCAACTTATATCTGCATCTCCATGTTCACTGTAGCATTGCTCTCAATAGCGAAGATAAAGTGACCTAAGTGTCAGTCAATAGGAGAATGAATAAAGAAAATGTGGTAAATGCAATATTATTCAGCCACGGGAAAAAGAACATCTTGCCATTTGCAACAACTTAGTTGAGCATTAAGGACATTATGCTACGTGAAATAAGTCAGACAGAAAAAGACAAATACTGTATGGTATCAGTGATACGTGGAATCTAAAAAAGGCTGTGCTTAGAGAAACAAAGACTAGAATGATGGTTACCAGGGGCTGGGGTGTGGGGAAAATGGAGAGATATTGGTCAAAGCGTATACACTGCTAGCTATAAGATTAATAAGTACAGCATGGTGATTACTAATAACACTGATCCGTAATTTTGAGTGTTGCTAAGAGAATAGCTCTTAAATGTTCTCACCACAAAAAAAGGCAATGCTAATTATGTGATGGGATGGAGGTGTTAGTTAAGACTACAGTGGTAATCATTTTGCAAATATATAAATGCATGAAATCAACACATTGTACACTTTAAACCAACACAGTGTTATATGTCAATTCTATCTCAGTAAAGCTAGGGAGGAAAAAGGGAATTTGAGCCAAGCACTTTCCGTCACTCCCTTCAGCCCTTCCTAAGAATGGTCTGAAATGAAGTATATACTTTCTCTGAAGGCTCCTCGCTGATCATGTTTTGCTATCCCAGACATTTTTTCTTTTTAATGTTATAAGTTCTTATTTTTTTCTCATCTACCCTACAGCTCTTCTTTTCTGAAACTATATTTCTTTTCTATTTTGCCCACTACAAAAGCAACTCTAAATTCCACCATTGTTTCCTAACATTCATTAAAAAGACTCACATGAGAAGGCCACCCATATGCATGTGTGTGTACGTACACACACACACACACACACACGCGCGCGCGCGCGCGCGCGCACAGTCTCTGTTCTCCGGAACACACATCTTTAACTCAATGTTGTGGTGCCTTCGCGCTTCAGGCCGAGGTCCTGACACTCAGTCTGCATAGCTCTTATCTGTCCTACACAGGAGGAGGCAAAGGGGTCTGGGGGCAATGAAGAGAGAATATTTGTTGCAGCTCAAAGCAAGCCGTTTTTTTTCTTTTCTTTCTCTCTCTCTTTTTTTCTCCTTCCAAGATAAATAGAAGTAGAAAGGACAAGCAGTTTTGATTAGCATTTCAAATGTTGTCAATTTTTAATGAAAGCGTAACCTCAAACCATCAACTTCACACAAACTGGAGACAAGGTTGCAAACCGAATGCTAATATATTTGGCACACTTTCTCACACTTGTCCTTCCATGAACTTTTCTTGTTGCTAATTTGTTATGTCAGCCCATATTAGTAGGTTTCAAAAGTCCAAACTGGCAAGTGTGGTGACCCAAAGAGAACCAGTCTTCGGAAGATCTTTAAATCGCACAGGAGCTGGGCAGTTTATTAGCCGTGTGCCTATAGTCAGTCCTATAGACATGACGGTACTGCTTGAAGGAGTCGCCAAGTTTCAGGAGTAATCTTCGGAGTCTTTCCAAATCTGTTTCTGAATGTGACATTTTTATTCACGAAATAAATGCTTGCCAGTCAGTCAATAACATTCATTGCATACAAATGATATGTTTGTTCTGCCCTTTATTGATAAAGCCCAAAATAGCAAAAAGCATGCAGGATACAATGATTTCCCTCAAGGAACTTACATTTTTAATAGCAAAGCAAGAAAACAAATATGAAAAGGACATAAAAACACTGAGAAAAATATACAAATCAGTATGAAAAAAAAATCACAAGCACACTTCGGAGAGGAATTAATAAGGGCGCTTGTTAAGGTCCATATCTAACGGAATGCATGTTGGAATGGCTCTCTCAGAACGACCACGGGCTTCATGAACTAGTGCACACAGCCTATGCTCTCCCACCGTTCATGTACTTAGAGAAAGCCTGGTAATAAAACACATATATCAGGTTATCTCTGATAGCGGCACAAAATGGAGAGGGGGAACAATGAGCCACATTACACAAAAAAAAACATGAGACATTTGACCTTTGAGAGCTCTGCTTGGATCTTATTTAAAAGTCAAGAAGGCAGCAAACTAGTTTCCACTTCAGAAGGATTAAAAAAATATTTATTATTTAGGTCAGCTCAGGGTTACTGTTCCCTCTCTCCCTCTCTCTATTTTATTTTCCCTCTCTCTCTCCCTCTTTGAATTCACACTTCGTACAAACTAGAGTGCTGTCCTAGAGTCCACTTACAGCTAGCAGTATGTGAGTTTTATAAAATAGGTTGGTTTAGTCAGAAAGGTCGTCAAACACAAGATGTTACTCATTCCAGTATTTTCCTAGGGAAGGTCACATTTCCAGGTTTTCACTGGGAATGGGGATTGAGGAATATACTTTCCGCAGGTGCAGGCAGGATACTTTCTCTTGTTGATTCTAAGCGGGCCTACAGATATTCGTTTATCTAATATAATACATGCTCATTTGCTTTGTGTTTATAGATTTTAACAGGGATATGTGGCTCTTTCTGGGCAAATCGGCACATATTCTCTCCCTTAGGTGCTATTCTTTTCAAATTCTTCCACCATCTTTTGGGGACTCTTTTATACTCTGCAGAAAGTTTTTCCATTGTTGTCACAGGAGAGTTTTCTATTAGTGACTCATGTTAAAAGGAAAACATCTTGTCAAAAATAGAACTTAATGAGCTCTGCATTTTATTATGAATTGAAATATGCAAATGAGTAGAAAGAAAATCAAAGGTGGAAGCTCTTAACATTATAATGTGCCCCTAGCACACTTTAAAAATAACAGTCTCTTAAAAGTGTACAGTCATGAAGACAATATAGATAAGCTTACAATAAAAATAGGCATATTATATTGTCATTTCCTGGCTTCCATATTTAACTTAAAAGTGTTAATGTTGTATTAAGTGTCTAGGTTGATTTAGGGAGAAACACACACACACACACACGCACACACACATCTTTATTAAAAAGAGGAATTGCACAAGAAGATTTGATGGAAGAATTAAAACTAAAGGTCATGAAATTTGATCATCTCCATATTTAAGGTTACTCTAAGTACTCTGCAAATAACAAGGTGCTTTAATGCCGTGCCTGCACTTTCGTCTCATTTAATATGAAACCCGTGAAAGATTGTTCCTGAAGTCATTATCTTCAACTGTTGAGAGCATAGATCATGACTAAGTGACTGAAGTGCCCTGGGAACTCTCAGTGGGACCCTGTTCAGGATCTGATATATGTCTCTTGGTATCCATCAAACTCAAATGATGTGCAAAAGAAAAGAAAGGCAGAACTTTAATTTTTTTAAAGTTTCTGTCCTGCTTGTGAAATGCAGGACCAAGATAAGTTGAGAAACTGATGCCCAAGAAAATTAAAATATAATTTTTAAAAGTCACAGGAGAGAATTTTTCAACATTCCCATGAGAAAACTACATCTGGCTTCTTCAAAAAGATGCACACTGCAAAATTTTGAAAGAGGAAAGGTTTTGAGAATCCTACCTTACCTGTTTCCTTCCTCTCTGCAAAAGTTGGTTATCCACTTAACACGTATGTTCTGAATACCTGACATTCACATACACGGACATAGGAGAGTCTGCCATAAAATAATTTCGACTTTAAGAAAAGAGGTAGCTGACCTGAGTGATCAGGGATGGCATCATGGATGAGGAGGCATTTCAAGGTGAAAGAATCACATCAGTAAATCCACAAAAGGGGAGATGAGGAGGCTTGGTTCTAATACGTAGAGCTTATCATCTAGGAGAAAATGGTGTGTGTCTGAAAAAAGCTGGGGCTACTTTAGCTTGATGAAGATGTAACAACACGACTCAGGGCATTGGGAAGCCCATCGAATGTTTTGAGGAAGAGAATGACACCAACCAAAATAGTTTGGAAGAACGACTGTATGGGAAGCAAAATACATGATAAACTGGAATGCAGAGAGAAAAGGAGCAGGGAAGTTCAATAAAATAATGTAACGTCCACTGTGGCAGGTTTTGGAAAGACAAAAAGGAGAGCATAAAAAACATCAAAGGAAGACTCCCTAGACAAGTGAGGGAAATTATGGGCAGAAGGGAAAGGTCTCAGTCAGTGTTATTGCAGGTTCAAATACAGGTAATCATGAGAATGATGGATACTTATTCATGTCTCTGAACAGAGGCAGGAGTCTTTGAGTTCAATTCCAGGCATTTTCAGTTTGCTTTGAACATACCATCAGAGTGGAAGAGTGCGACCGCTACTTGGAAAGTCTAGTTTGGATGTTAAATCAGAGATTTCCACTGGAGATTTAGAATACAAGTCTCTTGCATAAAGAAGGCAATGGGGTCGAGAAGATACTGTTACTGGACAGAAAGCCAGTTCTGAACTCAGGTTCAGCTGCTTGCCACTCAAAAATCCATATTCGAGAGACAGGTGAGGGTGGGAAAAGAAAGTGGCTTTATTCAGGAAGCCAGCAACCTGGGAAGATGGTGGACTAATGCTTCAAAGACCATCTTCCCTGTCCAGGTGAAGCTGGAGGGTTTGAGAGGGGAAAGAGAAGGAAAAGACGGGGCTACATGCAGGAGAAGCTGGTGCTCAGGCAGCTAGTTTTAGGTCGACAGGAACCTGACCAGACTTGCTGGCATCAGGGATCGGTGTTTTTGAATGTGGTCAGGCCTTACCTTCTGGAAAAGTTTGGTCCTTCACTCCTCAAGGCCAGTGGTCTGCAAATCTTAAGGAAAGTGGGTTAGTTCTGCTATAGACCAAGGGAGTTAGGTCAGCAAGCTTGAAGCGAGTTAACCCTTAAGATCAGTTGGAGTGCTATTACAATATTACCATGAAAGGATAAAAACAAAAGAGCTGAGAAAGCAGGGTGTGGTAGGGTGACCAATGCGCCCAAAGTTAACCATGCCCTAGTCCTTGGGATCCATGAAGGTCACTCTCTCTGGGAAAGGGATCTGTAGATTGGATTAAATGTAGGCTCTTATGAAGGGGACATTATCCTGTTGGGCTGTGAATGTAGTTACCAGTGTCCCTGTAAGAGGGAGGCAGAAGGAGATTTGCCAGTAGAAAGGAAGCTACATGACAAGGAAAGCAAAGAATGGAATGATTGCAGCCACAGAGGCCAGGGAATGCTGGCAGCCTCTAGAACATGGAAGAATCAGAGAATAGATTCGTTCCCAGAGCCCCTAGAAAGAACCAGCCCTGCCCATCCCTCAAATTTAGCCCAGTGAAAACTGATTCTGGGCTTTTGGCCTCCATGACTACAGCAGCAATAGGAAGCTAGTACACGGGGCATATATAAAACACGCCGTAGGAGGAGAAGAAAGAGTAAGAGGCGAATCCAGAGTGCTCAGTGAGTCACAGAAATTAAGGAAGGAGAGAGTTTCAAAAGAATGTCCAGTATTGAAAAGTACACAGAAATTCTGTATCTCTCAGATGGGAAGTCTGAGATGCAGAAGGGTGAAGGAAGACACACAGAAGGATTTGAAACTGTCTCAGTTTCCTTATGCAGATTTGCACAGGTTTGAGCTTTGCAATAGATGGTCCCAAGGCTAGCTCTCTTCTGTTCTCTATGTTGAAGAGAAAATATTTTCTATGTATCTCATCGGGCTTTAAGCTTTTTGTGTGCGTATTTGGAGGTAGCATATAATACAGCGGCGCTCTCGCTGGGAGATTTGCACAGAAGCTCCTGGAAACTGGCAAGCTAGCAGGCTGAATTACTTGGGTGAACTACTAGCTTCGGAGTCTCTTTCTTTGAAGTTCTAAGAAGTTAGAAATGCAAACATTTTCATACCTGAGTAATAATTTCTTTCCAAGCCTCTATATTTCCTACAATGGCGGTTTAGATGCATTTGCGCGTGTCTGTGTGTGTCTGTGTGTCTGGTTCAGTAATGATATGACAATAGATGGATTTACACAAACTCAGGTTCATACATCTGTGTAGGAAATGGTCCTGGCTCCCTACTTGATCTGACCTTGGAACTAAAGAATGTTTACATCAGTGATGAGTCTATCAGTTCTTGATGAATCACAATGGTTGCTTATGTTTAATCATTGCTGATAGTAACAGCTGACAGCAAGACCGGAGGAGAGAAAGGGGAAAAACCTAAAGCAACTGAATTCTATTTAACAGAGGAGAAAAGAATTTTTTTTTTTTTTTACAAATGACTGTTTTTGCATATGGATGGAGTGAACTGAAGGTTATTCTGTATATTTATATAAAGTATATGAAATTACAGAGGATGCATTTATTTCCTTTTGAAAATAAACCCTGAAAATGTTTCCTGATAAGCCCTTTAATTTAAGATACCAGAATGGATTATCCTTTGACTTTTTAGCATGAGAATTGCTTGTCCTAGCATTCGCAGGGAGTGAGAGATTTTCATAGGTCAAAAAATGATTTTGATCGTGTAGAAGATAGAGGAAAGAGGGCAATGACGTCATTAATGGTCTTAGCCATCGAGGGTGGGCAGGAACAAGCAGATTTGGGCTAAGCAGCACGCACTTCCCTCAACATACCAGCCACTGGCCAAAGGGGCATGTGCTGAACTCTGCCAGACCAACACTTGGATTCCATGACAAGAGAAACCTTCCATTTCTGTCTATACAACCAGGAAATGGTTTTCTTTGCCAACACAAAGCAGAGCAAAGGAACACTTCATCGCCAGCCTCAACACACAAACATTTTCTTTTCCATGAATGCCTTTAAGGTGCTATAGATTTGTCTGCAAACCAGTCCGAAGGGTCACAGTTGAGGATGTTTTCAAAGGAACGCAACTGTGTTGATGCACTAGCTTTTGTGTAACCATGGCAACAACAGGCTTCTTCTCCAGTGTCTTAATCTGGGAAAGAGCAGGAAATCTAGCATGGGACCTGATGGGGACTCTTGTTTCAAGCTGGGAAGGGAAGAGGAAGCTATGGGTGTGGTATGGAATTTGTCCTCTTCATACCACACATTACAAGGGTGGACCCTGGGCAGCTTCCGCATTTCTCTCCAGTCTTTGTCATCCACTGGCATTCAGAACCACAGATTCAGTTCTATGTAATGCTTGAAAAGAATTCTAAGTCATGTTTCAATGGCCTCCTGTGCTTCTACGCTGGATGAAATCCGTTGGAACTTGGAACTACGAGTCCAGGCCCAGGTACAAAAGCCAAGGTCCCAGATGAAGCTGTTAGGCCATATCTCACTCCTTTACATTTCCCATCTCTGCAATGCCCCTCTCCCCCAGGTAAACATGTCCCAGTTCTCCTTTGTGACAAGCAGACTTAGGTTCTGATTCCCTGGAAGCACTGAGCACTTGTAAATCCCATGTCATTAACAGCTCACTCTATTTTGTCCTCAGCTATGGGACTGGTTTTAGTTCTATTCCACACCCGCTTAGCCCTACCCGCTTCTTAAACTATCCCTCCCAACTAGGAACTGAGCGTATCCCTCTCCGGCACCCACAGAGAAATACCTGGCAAGGCATGAGTGTAGCTAGATGGTGACTCCCTTCCTATCTCCCGAATATTGGCTGTTGCATGGTTTTGCTGTGCTGAGTGTGTGTTCTGGAAACAAGGTCTGAGAGTTTTACCTGCCACGGGTATAGTTGGGAATAAAGCTGTTCTTGCCTGGAAGCTAGGTCAGGCCGGTGGCCTGGTTAATGGGCTTTCTGAGGATCTCAGTTTCCTCCTGTCTCCTTAGACCATCGGGGCTGAGGTGCCATAAAACCTTTTCCCTCAGAAAATGCAGAAAGTAAATCAAAGCTCAAAATTGCTTTTGTTTAGTTTTGTGCCTAAACTACGAACCACCCACTATTTGCACTGAAGTGGGAGGCTATAGTCTATGGTCTGTCTACACTGCACCTCCTTAGGCTCCAGAGTAGGTCTCTTCGGAAACAGGTGCTACTGGGAAGCAAAGAAAAATGGTGGCTGTTTAGGCCAGGGATAGCCTAGGAAGTAGGAAGAGGCCGCTCATTTTTTTCCTTTCATTTGTATCACAATAACTTTGTTCAAGGAATGCTCACTTGGAAGGGAGGAGCGAGGTGGCTAAAGACACCGGGAGCCTTGGGAAGCAGGGCTGGAGCTGCTGCCGGGCTTGGCCGTGGGTGAAGAGGACAAAGGCACCACCGGACTAGATGCCCACCACTCCAGCCGAGCAGCTGCCCCTTTAGGGGCTGGGATAAGTGGCTTCTGGGGGAGTTCAGTGCTAAATGCGCTTAATCCATAGGTACTCATCTGAAATATTTCTGCATCATACCAACGTTCTCTTGGTAACCATTTTATCTGAAGTGGAATATTTCCAAGAGCTGATTATAAGCATGTGAAAGAAGTCTTAGTTGCTATTTTTTCAAACTTCAATCAGTTCACAGGGATGATTATATTCAACTATTGAGGGAAGGGTTGACGTAATCTACCCAAACGTGCTCCTGAGTCATAGCTGAAAATGTTTGTATCCACGGTCTGCTGTATCTCGCCTTGCTGCTTCTTTCCCTTTTAATTAGCAATCTTCCCCTCTTGTGTGTGTGTGTGGTTTTTTTTCTTTCCTATCCATTTAAGGTTTCTAGCCTAGAAAAGATTCCTACAAACAGTAACCACTATTTGAATGGTGAAATCAACAGCACAGCAAACGTGGTCCTTAATGAGGTGAGACCTGTTGCCTCAGTCTCATGAAAAATATTCGCTCACATACATATTTTTAAATGTTAAGAAAGATGGTGTGAAAAAAGCATATTGACTCCACCTTTTACAGATTGGAAAGATTCTTGCAATTCTGAGCCAAGAGATTTTTTTTTGCAAGAATTACTTTTATAGCTATTATCTCTTTCTACTACTTAGTTGTTCTTGCTCTTTTATTTAGACTCTTTGCCATGCAAATATTATTTAAGCCTTACTCAGCTTATGTGGTGATTTTAAAACATTTTAATGTTCTATTTGACATTCCCACTGGTCCCATTTCTTGTGCTGAAAATGTATTAATTCCCATATCAATATATATGTATATACAGTCTTGCCAGTCAAGGGTATAAAAAGATATTTTCCGTGCATAATTAGAGAAGTTATTATAAGCAGAAGATAGAAGGAGAGAAAGAAAGGAGGGAGACAAAGAGAGCAAAGGAGAAAAAGAGAAGAATATAAAGCAAAAGAAAACAGAAGTAAGAGAGAATTTCAAAATATGGAAAGAACAAGACAGACTTAAGAAGTCCCAAGTTAAAGATGGGAAAGGAATGAAGTAAAGTCAGTGACATGGAAAAATAAACAGCAAAATTGAATAATAATCAAATAAATTATTAGAGAGAAGAGGGAAAGAATCAGATTAGGGACTGATGGCAAATCACAAATGAAAATAGAAAAGAAAGTACGCTGTTGGTAATGGGTCATTTCAATTTAACTGAAATGCTCTGATTTCGCGTACTATTGGACACATTTTTTTCCCTGGTTTTACCAAAAATGTTGTTCCCCAAGTATTATTCTTATTAATGTTCTCTTCATTTCTGCAGGAGCATAAAAATAACTGATGAGTGTGGGAACATAAGCCGTGTGGTTAGTGAGGCAGGGGTGATAATTCGAACATGCTGCACTATGCAGTAAACAGAGCTATTATGAACGAGAGAGTTCTTTATAGAGTGCTTAAAAAGAGGATGGAAATAATATACTTTCCCTTGACTGGCTTAAAAGCTCGGCTTGGTTTTACCCTGAGAAATAAAAAAAAAATTAAAAAAATAAACCCCAAGAAACGGTTGGCGTTAATCAGCCAGTAGATTTAGAATCTCGTTAAATGCAACTACAAATATTATGGATAGATGTTTTGTTTCATATTACTTTTTTCTTAGACAATACCTTTCCTGTCCAAAACTTCTAGTTTTTGAACAATCTCCAAAATTTCATTAAGCTAAGTTACTGAATGAAAATCCTTCATGACGTTTGAACCCATGTTTTAAGAGGTTTTTTCTTTTTCTTT
The DNA here is from genome assembly GCF_017311325.1 of Ursus maritimus. Taxonomy (NCBI): domain Eukaryota; kingdom Metazoa; phylum Chordata; class Mammalia; order Carnivora; family Ursidae; genus Ursus; species Ursus maritimus. The sequence continues at coordinate 32,422,561 of NW_024424230.1, forward strand.
CTTTCTCTCTTTCTCTTTCTTTCTTTCTTTCTTTCTTTCTTTCTTTCTTTCTTTCTTTCTTCCTAATTTTTAGTAATTATGATTTAGTGTTCTCAAAATGTGCAACACTGCTTGTAACCTTTGATCTTACTTTGGACCTCACTTGTCACACTTCCACTTATCTGAATGAAATAATTCTGATTCTGGAACTAAAACTATCTATTCTCCAGTAAGTATAATATTTCTCCTTCATCCATGATGGATATGTTTCAAGATCCCCAGTAGATGCCTGAAACCAAGGATAGTCCTGAGCCCTATACATACCATGTTTTCTTCCTATATAAACGTACTTATGATAAAGTTTAACTTATAAATGATTCACAGTAAGAGATTAACAACACTTATAAAATAAAACAGTGACAACAATATACTATAATAAAAATTATGTGAATGTGGTCCTCTCAAAATATCTTATTGTACTGTACTCACCCTTCTTGTGATGATGTGTGATGATAAAATGCCCTGTGATGGGATGAAATGAGGTGAATGATGTAGGCATTGTGACCTAAGCTTAGATTGCTATTGACTTTCTGATGATATGTCCGAAGGAGGATCATCTGCTTCCAGACTGCAGTTGACGCGGATCACTAAAAACGTGGAAAGTGAAACCGTGAATAAGGGGGACTGTGTTAACTCCAATATGTCTATATTTGGAAGGACATTTTCCCCAAGCTATATCAAATTTATGGAATACCACACAGTGTGTTTCCTTTCTTCAGACCCCCCAAAACCTTAGTTATACTAAAAAGTCCTTGTTATACTTCTGCCTCCTCACCTAGGTAGATTGACCATGTGCTCCCATTTTTTTTCAGCTATTGTGAAATACTGCAGTATTATTCTACCTTCGAAAGTTAGAAGAGAATTATTAAAGAACCCTAATCTGAAATTGTGCATGCTCAAATTCCTCAAATTCCTTTTCTTGTAAACCTTGCTTAATTACTTATTTGGGTTAGTCATTATGGTCTGAGGAAAAGGGATGCACGTATGTCTCTTCTATGACCACAGACTCTGGAGAAGAACAGTTAAAACTGTAATTACTGGTAAGACAAACTATAAGCAAAGTAGGGAAATGCATTGGTAACACAGGTAACAGGCAAAGTTAGGAATGGCCTCGTAAGAGAAGGTACACTTCACCTGGTACGTGAAAATGGGGAGACAGATGTGAAAAGGGGAGACAAACCTGAAGTGACTCTTAGATAAAGAAATTTACATAACTGCCTTCAAATGCAGACCTTTAATTAAGGATGGTGCTAGCAAGAAAGAGTAGAGAAATTCTGCCTGGCTTTATGTAAGTATGCATGTGCCCAACACTGCCATTGGTTCTGGGGATGGGAAGAAAAGTCAATCATGGTCTTTGCCTCTACAGAGCTGATGGTCTATCAGAAGTGGCGGAGATGGGTTTGTAAGCAACTGAGTTCACTGGAAATTACTGGGGCTATAGTAGGAGGAGGTACAGAGGAACATGGGCCCAGAGGATGGACAACAGATCCCTAAGGATGTGGAGTCTGGGGCATATTCACCCAGCTCAATGGTCTCTTGTCTCCCTACTTCCGCTCTTGCCCTCGCGGTCTATTCTCCACCTGGCAGCCAAAGTGATCCCTTTGAAAATGTAATCCTTATAATACCATCCATCTGCTCTGGGTCTCACAGTGGCTTCCCTCCCACTTTGAACACAACCTCCAGGCTTTACCCTGGTATCCACACCCAGCCATCTGGTCTCTGACAACTGTCCAACCTGATTTCCCTCTTGTCCCTTTTTCATTAAGGGCCTTCCTGCTATTCCTCTAACTCACCCAGCTTATCCATGCCCTTGGGACCTCGCTCCCCATTCCTACTGCAACATTCACTCTCCTCTTCCTTTCTGTAGGTGTCTGTTCAAATACCTCCTGCTCAGTGAGGACTTTCTTGACCATACTCCCTCAATCTCCCCTTTCCTATCTATAAAATTGCTTTTTTCCATATCGTGTATCACCTCGTGATGTTATATTATGTATTAATGTCTTTGCTTTGCTTTCACACAAAGAATGTAAGCTCAGTGAGGGCAGAGTCTTTGTCAGTCTTACTCAATGAAATATCCCCAGTATCTAGAAGAGTGTCTGTCAAAAAAAAAAAAAAAAAGACTTTCAATAATTTTTTAAAAATAAATAAGTAAAAGAACGGAAAGGAGAGTCCTAAGAGAAATTTTATTCATTGATTTAAAATAATCAGAAACCAAAATTTTCAACTCGATCTGAATCACTTTCCAAAAATTAAAGCTTTTCTCCATTAGTCTTTCTGGCCTCATGAGGTAGGATTTTTGAAGATATTTAAGCAAAGTCTGAGTGCTCATGTGTTAAGAGGAATTCCTCCTACAGAAAAAAATCCATGCAATTAGACGCAGGGTTGGATTAAATGAGCTCAAAGTCCTTCCAACACTAATGGTTCATGATTCTGTAGACAAAAGTATCAAATCACAGGAGACCTCCGTCTAATGCAGGGTTTTTAAAACTGTTTCAGAAAGTAATAGTTTCTTGGGATCTGAATCTTTGTGATAAATAAAAAGTTGTGATTCAAATACATTTGAGAAATTTGAATTAAATAAATCGAAATAAGCTTCGTGATGAAATGAACTAAACTATGACAATGGGTATTGTTAATCTTCAAAGCAGGAATATCGTTTGCAACGCTAACCAGATTTATTTGAATGTGAATATATTTGGTTGTAGAGTAACTTCCATACTTCTGGAAACATTTTTTTCTGACAAAATGAATAAGTTGATAGGATTTAGCAAACGAGCAAAGAACTTGAAAGTTTTGCACACCTCTTTCTTCTGTCCCTTTCCACCCTGCAGGGCCCTCCCATCTAAAGTTAACTCAGAATTTCAAACTTCTCTGAACTTCACCTGTCACAGAAAACAATCAAACATTTTTCAATGTTTTAATTTTTAAAAATAATCTGAAACACATTTTGGAGATGATTCCATATAAAGGGTTTAAATGGTAACAAAAACAACTCAATTTCCTGTAATTTTTAAAAAATAAAGTTCTGAGTGATTTAATCTTTAACGTAGAAATAAACAGCACACATGATAATCTTTACTTTGCCAAGGAGAAAATTAAGACTCAGAGAGGTAAAATGGGGGATCTTGTCCCAGAACTACGAAAGACGGAACCGGGACCTAGACATAAAAATCTTCAGCATTCTGTGCAACACCATGACCTCCTAATGCCACCCCATCAAACATTGTGGTATCAGGGTAGGGGGTGGCATCTACGGATGGAGGATGCTCACACTGTCTCAGGTGCTTTAAATAAGAGTGCATCACAATGCATCTTTTAATGGTACGTACAACTAAACTTGTCCCCCCACCTCCACCCCAGAAGATTACCAGTATAAGACAGTGAGAAGGTGGGCTCGGCTCAGGGACAGAGACAGGCAGTTCCGAGCGATGGGAGAGCTCACCATTCATGAAGCTTCCTCTTGCTTCATTACCTTGCCCTGAGTCTGACTGCTGTGCTTTTCCTCCATTACTGTCAACAATGTCTGAGCTAGAAGAATTGTTCTCAGTAGTGAAGACGCAATGAAACTTGAATTCGGGAGGCTTGCCAAACATCTCCTCTTTCTGAGCCTCCACTGAGGGTTTTTGTTTTGTTTTGTTTTGTTTGGGGGGGGGGTTGTTTTTTGTGGTTTTTTTTTTTTTTTTTTTTTTTTTTTTTGCTACCAGCCATAGAGAAGGTCAGGAGAGAAAGGCATGATGATAAACTCACTTGTAAAATTGTTCTAACAAAGCATCTGTGAGCTACTGCTTGATCAAAATGACAGACATCAATCAGAATAATAACTTCAAATATGAGATTTTCAATTAGTGAGTGAACATAAATAAACGTGTCTGGAAAATCAGCATAAGGGATTTTAGACAGAGACAGCCCATACATAACAAGAGAGAGGCGGGCATCAGGGGAAAGGTGTACCGTTCAGTAAATGCAAAACAGCCCCTGGAACCCAGGGTCAAAGAGGACCCAGAGGAACTGGCTTGCACGTACACAAAGATCTGTGCACGATTATGCTTGCGGGATGCTTCTGAGCTCGTGTACCTGTTGTTGCAGTCTGTAAGGAAGACCAGCTTCCATTTTGAAAGGGGGCAGAACGTACCTTCCTCTGCTGCTTACCAGGGCTTTCCAGATCTCCCCAACCAAATGTAGCACATTAGACAAACTCTCCAAACAGAAAAGGTAGACACTTGAGGGGGCACTCTTTAGGGATGGGAAAGGGGAAAGAGGAATGTTACAAAGGTCAGAGGATTTTCCAAAATGCTGCACTTGGCCTTTCAGCAAGCTAAATAATCCAAAGTTTGGTCCATGGTGTCTGTCAGCAGAGTAAAAAGTGATTAACACAACCAAGACCTATTGAGCGTTACAGGCTTACTTTTCAAGCATAAACAAGGAAAGAGCAAGAAGGAGATGCTTGGTTGGCGGTATGCCTCACAGACTATACAACTATTGTAATTATAATGCCAACAATGACTACAAAATAAAACATTCAAAACTGAATGTATATTCCACCTTTCATCGGAGAGCCACAAAGGTCTTTTCAAACAATAACTCATTAGTCTTTACAATACCCCTGTGAAAGAGTTGAGGATGTATATGTTATTAGCACTTTGCACTTCCATTGTATTTTCCCTCTAAGGAGATAGAAGTGGGGTGGATTGAGATTTTAAAGTAGAAACCACTTCAAACTGATGGATGGATTTAGAGGAGGGCTTTGTCATGGCTGTGAATGTGCTCTTCCAGCAGGAAAAAATTACATAGTACTATGGAAAGGGAAGAAGGGGAAAGGAAATGACTAGGCATCTGCCTTAATGATCCTTTAAAGGCTCTTTTTTCTCATATCTTTGTACCCAGTTGCTCTGAGTTTAGCCACGGAACACTCAGCCCCACTGAGGGGTGTTTCAGTCGTGTTCCCTCTCAAAGAAATAGAAATCTGACTTTTAGGCACTCTTGTCCCATAACAAATCCAGTGCCCTGTTGTATTTCTCTAGTTTCTGTTCACAAGAGCCCTATCAGAGTTCCAGAATCTTCAGCATTGCTCCAGTTACTCTGGACGCCCATGTCCCAGGGTTGACTTTCTTAGCTGGTAAAGTCAAATATGGACCTGGAAGAATTCAAACTGTAACCATTGTAGACCTTCCGCTTTCAGTCTAATAAAGATGCTCTTGTCTTAAACAATTGTGCATTGCTAGATGCTGAATTAAAGAGTCCTTTTGCACGTGCAACTTCCCCAGGGAGTTTCTTAGTTCTTGTGATCTCGGCTCCTTATTAAAGGAAACGAGAACTGTTCAGAATGATGCAGGTAAACCTGCAGTGTGGTTAGATGGCTGTTATCTAATGATTAGTAACAACTCTTTACATTTTATGATTTGGGGATGCAATGAAAGACATATAAAATAATGGTCACAAAGCAGATGTATAATATATGTACAATAACCAATGAATATAATAAAAAATCATTAATAAACAATGATCAAAGCTAATAACCTAGACAAATCAGAAAAAAAATTCTTGAAATGTGCTAGCAAATTCCCATGCATCATGGGAGAGTCTTTTGTGTTGCTGTTTCTGACTTAAGAAGTAGGGTTATTCTTTTATACTCTACAGATTTATGATTCTTTTTTTATAATGTATCATGAAAATTTTAAAACATGGAAAACTGTGTTCTATTACCCAGATTTGTCAGAAGTGAAATTGTTTTGAGGACTATAATGCTGCAAATTCAATTGAGAAGACCTTTACCACTCCTTAACCCATTTTGCTCTTTCCTTTCCTGGGGTAAACAATATTTTTTAATCTGAGGAGCATCTTCATATTTGTATCATTATACTTTATTACATATGCCTATATCCACATGCAAAACATAGGATTGTGTTTTATTTAAAAACTTATGCAACAGGCATTACACCATAGAAATGATTTTTTTAGCTGGCATTTTAGACACTATAATACTTTTTTTTTTTTTTGCCTCAGAAAGGCCTGCTAGTTTTATTTTTTTATTTTTATTTTTTTTATAATGATTTTTTTATTATATTATGTTAGTCACCATACAGTACATCCCCAGTTTCCGATGTAAGGCTCGATGATTCATTAGTTGTGTATAACACCCAGTGCACCATGCAATACGTGCCCTCCTTACTGCCCATCACACCAGTCTATCATTCCCCCACCCCCTCCCCTCTGAGGCCCTCAGTTTGTTTCTCAGAGTCCCTAGTCTCTCATGCTTCGTTCCCCCTTATGATTACCCCGCTTTCTTTATCCCTTTCTTCTCCTACCGATCTTCCTAGTTTTTATGTTCCATAGATGAGAGAAATCATATGATAGAGTCTTTCTCTGCTTGACTTATTTCACTTAGCATTATCTCCTCCAGTGCCGTCCATGTTGTAGCAAATGTTGAGAACTCGTTCTTTCTGATAGCTGAGTAATATTCCATTGTATATATGGACCACAACTTCTTAATCCAGTCATCTGTTGAAGGGCATCTCGGCTCCTTCCACGATTTGGCTATTGTGGACATTGCTGCTATGAACATTGGGGTGCATATGGCTCTTCTCTTTACTACGTCTGTATCTTTGGGGTAAACACCCAGTAGTCACCTTAACACTGTTAAGATAATTTTGATGGTGTGGATATTTTGCTGTATTTGTTTCAGATTTCTCTCTCTTTCTTTAATGCAAGGATTCACGACCTTCTAATCCTTTCCCTTCCTCCCTCCCTCAATATAATGATTATCCTGAGGTTGGTAGGTGTCATTTCCATGGATGTTTTTATAATTTGTTATTTATGTGTTTCTCCACAGACAATAATATGATTTTTGCACATTTACAAAATGTTGTCACATTGAACATGTTCTTTTTTCAACAATTTATTATGAAAAATTTCAGACATACAGCAGAGTGAAAGAATTTTTCAGTCAAATACCAACGCAACTATCACCTAGGTTTCATCATTAACATTTTACTGCACTTGCTTTATCTTACGTCTCTCTGTGTATTCATCTCTCTATCCACCCATTAATCCACATTAATTTTTAAATTCATCTCCAAATAATCACAGAAATCCTTTACATGTTCTTTGCAATTGCATATTCACTCAAGATTGTATTTAGCTGATTCTTTTTAACTGTTGGAAAGTACTCCATTGTAAGATTAACAAGAGTTTGTCCACATTATTTTAATGGATATTTTCCTGATAAGCAGTG